>NC_082697.1:35776722-36114666 GCF_949987515.2 Delphinus delphis | reverse complement strand
CTTTCTGGCCTCCATTATCTCCCTCTGCCCAGACCCTTCTCCCTTCAAGATCTGGAACAAACATATGCTTGTCTTTTCTTTACACACTTTAGAACTTCCTGTACTGATTTGTTATTGTTTACCTGCATTGCTTAACTTCTGTAGCCTATAAGCTATAGGAAGGCACATTCTGCATATGACTTACGTTTGGAGATGACGATACCTGGGAGAATGCTTTATAAATAGTAAGGGCTCAATCAGCATTTGATAAGTAAATAATGCATGGCTAGCAATGGCTGCTGATCTGAATTAGGGGAGATCCTTATTAACTCCAAATTGTAAGATGGGTATGCAAACATATGAGGGCTTAGAAATGAGGCTGCCCCAAAGAACTTTGTAGATTCTTTACTACAGGACATGAGAAATTGTAAATGGTGACCCATGTTAGAGATACGAGAAAATGATCCTTAACTACGCAGAGCTAATAAAGACGACAATAAGACATGTATGTGTATACAGAGACTACAGGTCACTTAAGCATACACCCACACATATACATCTTGATCTGGGAAGTGGTTATATGGGTGTATATACATATAAACACACAAAAAGTCTTGAACTATGATTTATGCATTTTCCAGTATGTAAGGTATACTCCAATAAATAAAACACAGTAGAGAAAAGTGAGAAAAAATAATACAATACAGAAAAGACCATGTTTTAAAGTTCTATCTTGTATTTTTTTATTCACTCTCTTAGAGTATGTGGGAGAGTAACCCATTATTCCACAATCTGTATTTTTCTGACACAGTAACTGCATCATTAAGGAATTATCTAGGGAAGGTACTAGAATAAAAACTATCACATAGGTATCATGATGACATACATGAGGCAGTAGGTAACGAGAAATCTGTATGCTGTTGTCCTTCCCTATGAAAGAAAGCATCTTAGTCTTTTGTTTCTTCCAAGCCAAGTTTTATCCAAAATTCTATAACCTAAGTCACCTTTGGAGGAAACAGCATTCAGCCACCATTGATCTCATCTGACATTGTTAGTTTCCACAGAAACTCCTGTAGAATGCTCCCGCTTGTCTGGACTAAGTGCCTCTCCCATCCATTCAAAACGAGGCCAGGAAAACCCTGCCTCGGAGTCTGACATCTCCCAGCCCTGCTCTGTTGCAGAAGAACACAAGAGCACTTAAGTCAGCATCTGTTACCTTTATCAGAAGAGCTGTCTCCCTTATGGACACACAAATGAAAGATTAAACACTGTCTTGTCCAATTAGCCTGGGTCTAAATAGGCTGTTCTCTGCAGGACTCTCGTAGGAAATGTTCCTGAGGCTCACATTTGAAAAAAGTGAACAAAAAACAAAACCAAAAGGAAAAACCTGGATACTAGAAAAGGAACCCTGTGTCCTATCAGTTTATATCATTATGTAATTACCAGCAGCCTTTGAGGGTAATATCGGTTTTTATCCTGGAAGGTTATTCCTCCTTGCTTTGGGAGGGGGAGGAAAATAGCAGTAAGAATTTCAGGCCTTGGAAGTACGTACAGACCTATGGGTCATTTAAACATTCTTAGTTTTATCCAGCATAATGCTCACCATAGCCAGGCTATCCTGTGAAAACATCAAGACATTAAAAGACAAAATTAATCTACAGTGTCAGAAGTCAGGAGAGAGGTTACCCTCAGGAAAGGGAAAGAATAGTGACCAGAACGGATCATGAGGTGGGGTTCTGGGGTGTTGGAAATCGCTGTTTCTTTTTCAGGTTACCTCGGTGCATTAACCTCATTAAAATCCAGGGAGCTGTGCACTTATGATTTGTGCACTTTTCTAATTGTATGTTAGTTATACTTCAATAAAGAGATCTTATAAACAAACACATGACAGACAAACCAAGGCATCTAGGCAATGGAGATATTTGGTCTGGAGTAGAGAGAGGCAATCACAGCCTGCTAAATTTCCTGCTGAACTAAACTAGAAGGTAAGTTAGGAACAAGCTCCAGACCACTCGTAAAAGACGCCCAAAATAGTGACTGTGGTAGCTAAGTTACCTTCGTTCTTCTTCAATGAGAGTTTGTCCATGAACAGGCTGGACACGTCCAGACTGAGCCCTCCTTACCCACTGAATGATGTGAGCCAACTGGTATCTGTAGGCGGCATTTATGGGATCATGTGCCCTACAACCTGCCTCTACATCTGGGAACTCTGTCAACCAAGGCTGACTGGTCTTGTGTAAGCCCCAGGATCAATGTTAAGCCATTCATTGACCCAGGGATTTTTGAAAACAGCATTGGGAAAGTGGTCCATTTTTCTGGATGCCTGAGGCTATAATATATATAGTTTGTTGGTTGTTGGAAGTCATGTTTCCATTAAAGGGAGAAGTCTGGTCTACAGAAATAGAGTTGGTTTATATCAGTTGGTTAGACACTATTATAATTTTTCTGTAAAATATAGATCAATACCTTTTAACATATACAGGCTAACAACAACAACAAAAAAAAGTGAGGCCAAGACTTTTTAACCTTAGATGGTATCTTCAATCACCACTGATATCTTCAGTCACCCACGTGTATGGGCATTTGCTTGACCTTGAAATCATCAGCAACAATACCTCCTTTAAAAGTCATGTGCCACATCCTTCTCTGCCCAATAAACTGTTCTCTTCTCAGCTATTATAACTCCAAGTCCAACGATTCTAAATCTCACTGAGACCTACCATCTGTTGACTCTACCACTCTTTCATTATCCATCACAGTCCCCAGGCCTCCCTTCCCTTATTTCCTATCCTAAATTCTGTTGTCACACCTAATTCTCTACTAAGCAGTGCGGTCATGGAATCGAACTAGGCTGAAGAAAAACTCACAGCAAAACTGACCAGTCTTCACCTTACATTCATGACCACAGATCTCTAATGAACATTCAAAGGTTGTCCAATAATCCTTCTTCAGTATGTTTTCTCCTCTACTCTCTAAAATGATTTTTCCTACAGTCTCCTCAAGCCTGAGTCTCCTGTTCATGCCTCTTTTCAATGATAATATTGCATCGAACCCAGCCTCTTAAAAGAGTCACATACACAGACTTCAGTTTCTCACCTATCTCCTCAGACCACTCCAATTAGAATTCTCCCCTCTTGTAAAGGTCCTCAGTGACCTTCCTATTGGGAAATCTGACAGTCATCTTTCTGTCCCCATCAACCATCTCAACAGTTTTGACCCAAGTAACCACTCTCTCCTTCTTGAAACATTTTCTTCTCTTGGAGACAGCAATTCCACACTCTCCTAGTTTTCCTTGATCTCACCAACCACTTGTCCTCAATCATGACCTCTTTTGATTTGTTTAACTTCTATATGTTAGAGTGACCCAGGGCTCTTCTCTGTGTATCTTCTCTTCCTAGGTCATTCCCATGTGGCTCAAAGCTTTACATAACACCTATATTTCCATTCCTAGTTCTCATATATCCAACTGCTCCAGACTCATATATCCACCTGCTTACTTGACATTTCCACTTGAATGCTTACTAAACATATTAAACTTTAAAATTTAAAGCAGAACACTTGATTTTTTTTAAAAAAAACATATTTTTCCTCTAGTTTTTCCCATATCAGTAAATTTCTCACCTGTTCTTCAATCTGGTACCTTAGGAGTCATCTTCAATGCCTCCTTTCCTCGAAATATTCATATCCAATTCATCTGCTGCTGGCATCGCTTCCAAAATAATTCCCAAATCAGCCTACTTCTCTCCATCATCATCTCTGGCATTAACATCTAAACAATCATAGTCTTTTTTCTTATCTTAATCCAATAGCCTCCTAACTGGCTTCTCTGCTTCCAATCTTGTCTGCAACTCTACACCCCAATTTATTGTCCACTATAAGAGTGATTTTCTAAAATATAAATCAGATCACATCTATCCTATTTCTTAAAAAAAATATATATATATATGTATATAATCTATAATATATACATATATATTATATATAAAGTAAAAATCCCCTTACCAAGGTTTAAAGGGGATGATGCCATCTGGCTGCTGCCCATCACTCTGACTTCATCTACCATTTGCTCCTGATTGGCCGCTGTTATTTGAACACACCGAGTTCATCTCTACCACAGGACCTTTCAACTTGCTGTTCCTTTTGTCTAAAACACTCTGCCCCTGTTTCTTCACATAGCTGTCTCCTACTTATCTTTGGGGTCTCAGCTTAAATGTTACTTTCATAGTATGACCTTCCTTGACTAGAAATCCAAATGACTCACGTCCCCACCTAACTCAGCCTCTATCATAAAAATCTCATTTTATTTTCTTAACACCTATCACTCATAAAATTTCTTGTTCTTTCATTTGTTTACTTCTTTTTGTTTTGTTTTTGTTGCTATATTTTACCTTTTTATTGAGTTATAATTAACATACAATATTATCTTAGTTTCAGGTGTACAACATAGTGATCCAATATTTTTACACATTATGAAATGATCACATCAATAAGATCAGTTTCCATCTGTCACCATACAAAGCTGTTACTATATTATTGACTATATTCCCTATGTATACATTACATCCCAAAACTTATGTATTTTATAGCTGGGAGTTTATATCTCTTAATCCTCTTCACCTATTTTCTGTCCCACTGCCCACCCTCCCCTGTGGCAACCACCCATTTCTTCTCTGTATCTATGAGTCTGCTTCTCACAGAGAAAACAAAATTTTTGTTTTGTTTGTTCATTTGTTTTGTTTTCTAGATTTCATATAAGTGAAATAATATGGTATTTGTTTTTCTCTATTTCACTTAGCATAATATGCTACAGGTCTATCCATGTTGCTGCATGTGGCAAGATTTCATTCCTTTTCAATGGCTGAGTAATATTCCATTGTGTATATATATCACATCTTCTTTATCCATTCATCTATGCTTCCATAGATGCTTCCATAGCTTGGCTATTGTAAATCATGTAGAGTGAACATAGGAATACATATATCTTTTCAAATTAGTGTTTTCATTGTCTTTGGATAAACACACCAGAAGTGGAATTGCTGGATGATATGGTAGCTCTATTTTTAGTTTTTTGAGAAACCTCTACACTGTTTTCCATAGTGGCTGAACTAATTTACATTCCTATCAACAGTGCACAAGTGTGCCCTTTTCTCCATACCCGTGTCAACACTTGCTGTTTCTTGTCATTTTGATAATAGTTATTCTGAGGTGGAATCTCATAGTGGTTTTGATTTACATTTCCCTGATGACTAGTAATGTTAAGCACCTTTTCATGTGCCTGTTGGCCATCTGTATGTATTCTTTGGAGAAATGTCTGTTCAGGTATTCTGCCCATTTTTTAATCAGATTGTTTTCTTGATATTGAGTTGTATGAGTATTCTATTTATTTGGACATCAACCCCCTGATTGGATACATTGTATGCAAATCTTTTCCCATTCAGTAGGCAGCCTTTTCATTTTGTTGATAGTTTCCTTCACTGTGCAAAAACTTCTTAGTTTGATGTAGTCCCACTTATTTTTGCTTTTGTTTCTCTTGCCAAAGGAAACATATCCAAAAAATACTGCTAAGACCAATGTCAAAGAGATTACCACCTATGTTTTCTTCCAGCATTTTTATGGTTTCAAGTCTTACATTTAAGTCTTTAATACACTTAGAGTTTATTTCTGTATATGGAGTAAGAAAGTGATCCAGTTTTATTCTCTTGCGTATAGCTGTCCAGTTTTCTGAATACTATTTATTGAAAGACTATTTTTCCCCGTTGTTTATTATTGCCACCTTTGTCATAGGTTAATTGACCATATGAATGTGTGTTTATTCCTGGATTCACTATTCTGTTCCAATTGATCTATGTGTCTGTTTTGTGTCAATACCATACTGTTTTGATTACTATAACTTCATAGTATAGTTTCAAGTCTGGGAGCATGATACCTGCATCTCTATTTTTCTTTCTCAAAACTGCCTTGACTATTCAGGGTCTTTTGTGGCTCCCTACAAATTTTAGCAATTATTTGTTCTAGTTCTGTGAAAAATGCCATTCATATTTTGACAGGGATTACACTGAATCTGTAGATTATTTTGGGTAGCATGAACATTTTAATATTTGACTCTTCCAATCCATGAGCACAATATATCTTTCCACTTATTTGTGTCATCTTCAATTTCTTTCCTAAATGTCCTATAGTTTCCCCAGTGTCCTAAAGTCTTTTGCCTCCTGGGTTAAATTTATTCCTAGGTATTTTATTCTTTTTGGTGCAATTGTAAATGGGTTGTCTTCTTAATTTCTCTTTCTGATAATTTGTTATTAGTGTATAGAAATGTAACAGGTTTCTGTGTATTAATTTTGTACCCTGCAATTTTATTTAGTTCATTTATTAGTTCTAACAGAACTAGATTTAATAAATGGATTTCCTTCTCATATAGTCTGGGTGCCCTTTATATTGCTGCTTTTTCACTGTGTCCCAGGGTGGGGGGGGTGGGGGGGCGAGTCTGCACTTGGACCCCTCAGCAATATCCCTCCCTACTGCAGGTTGCTTCTTCAGGGGAGATGTTCCTATGGATACCGTGTCTCCATCTTTCCTACCTGTTTCTCTGTGTCCTTCTACATGCAGTAGGTGTTCAGTCAGCCCTCAGATCTTCTTCAAGAGAATTGCTCTGTATGTAGGTGTAGACTCAACAGGTCTGTGGGAGAAAGTGACCTTAGGGTCTTCCTAAACTTGGACCCCTCTCCTATTCACTTCTTTATTATCTCTCTTCCTCTCTACCAGAAAGTATTCCTCTCAAAGATCACTGCTTTCTTCCAAGTGCTTGGGAAAATGTTTGGTACATGTTAGACACTTGATAAATACCTGATGAATGAATTAATTAATCACAGACATAAAATGCCAAAAAAATGACCATTTAGAAAACACTAATCAGGAGGGAACTAAAAAGTTTTTCTGGGTCAGCTTCTTTATAATTTAATATTATGCTATTAAAAATATGAAATCTGAAACCCGATTCTGAATTATCAAAACAAAACTAAAATGAAATACATTTTAGTCAATCCAAACAGACTACAATTTGACTAAGAAGCAAAACAAAAACTGCTTCCATTTTAGCATCACCAGGCTTTGACAACATAAATCACTGTCTCTAGCACTCTGGTGCATGAATGACATCTGGGAATTTAAAAATCCTTTGATGGTAAAATAAAAGAAGTTGCTCTTACTAAGTTACATCCAGCATTGAATCCAAATAAACATATGACAAATGTATTTTTCTCTCAGCTCTATCTTTTAAACAATCAGAGAGTGAACAAGCCAAAACAGGATTTTAACAGCAGGTTCTGCATGGCTAGATTCCACATGATTTTACACTTCCACATGATTTTAAGGGACTGTTTGACTCTTGTTCTTATATTCTTTTTTCCACTCTGGAACTTGTATAGTACACGTAAAACATTTACCCACTTTTGAATCACTCTGTTTTCATCAAAGAATGAGAACTGATTGACATGAACATATGATCTATGAAACATAAACCCAATCTTTATTCCTCTGCACTGCATCAAACATTGAAAATGACCTATTAACTTCACCTAGCAGTAGCTACCATAGCTCAACTGTATAAATGAATTTCCCACACTTCTGGTAAAGAATTTCAAAAATCTGGTCCAATTAAAAAGATTTTGGCTTAGTCACATGGGCCAGATCTACATATGATGAGAAGTCTAAGCAGTTTACTTGTTCTTACCCTCTGTTTCTAACAATGGACAATTTAGAGACAAATAAATCTAAGAAAAAGCCTAGGCTAATGGCAACTTCTAGAAAGCTTTAATCTTTAACCTTTTCAAACATATGTCCCCTTTTGCTGATCAAGAAATTTTTCATGATATTGCCCTAATGTCATATATGTATTGAGAAACATGGACAACCCCCTCCGCCACAAATAGCTCAATTTATTGAGGGCTACATTATATATATAGTACAATGCACCCACGTAACTAGCACCACACTCAAGATATTGGAACCTTTTCCATCAACCCAAAAGTTCCTCCAGGCCACTCTGCCATCCTCACCCCCACACCCTACCCAATACACATGCCAGCCACAAGCAATCACCTATCTACTTCCTGTCATGACAGATTAAATTGGTCTGTTTTGAACATCCTATAAATGGAATAACACAGCATGTATCCTTTTATGTATCACTTCTTTACACAGCAGGATGTTTCTGAGATTCACCCAAGTTGTTGTTTTTACCAGTACCTTGCTCCTTTTTCATTGCAAAGCAGTATTCCATTGTATGCATACTTCATAATTTGTTTATCCATTAATGTGGTGGATACTTGTGTTTTTACAGTTTCTGTTATTATAACTAAAGCTGCTATGAACATTCATTTACAATCTTTGTGTGGATATATTTTCATTCTCTCGAGGAAAATAACCTAGGAATGAAAATGCTAGAGGCATATGGTAAGTGTATGCTGAACTTTGTAAGAATCTGCCAAACAGTTCTGTGTGAATGCACTAAAAAATACATTTATTTTCCAGATATAAAATTTTAATAGTGAACGTTTCAGACTTTACACACCAGTTTCCTTTCTCTGCCCCACAAGACACCATCATGTTCTTCTGCATCTCCATGGAGTTCAGTGTACAGAGCCATCTCACAATGGGCTAAGGAACAGCTGCTATACACAGCTGTATGATTTTTTAATATGAAATACAGAACTAATTAGAAAGAGGATTCCCTTAACAGAGCCCCATGTGGGTACAAAGGACTAGTAAGTCATGTGACAAGGAGATAACTCTCTTCTGTGAGAGTTTATACGACACATATGCTTCCATATAAGGTGTTAGGTTTGAATTTTCTCAACAGTCTCCCTACATAAGACCCCAGAGATCCTGTTTTCCTGTTACAGCTTCATGACGCCTGTCTCCCTGTCTCCATGAGATAACAGCTGGAGGTTTCCACTAAATTACCTTATTTCCAGAGGCTACATTCTAAGTAGGATAAGAGAAGAAAATTGAGCTATCACTCTGCATTCTCCTGACTGGGATCTCTCCCAGTGAACTGGCCGGACCAAGCCATGCAGGAAAGTAAGACACCCATGGTTGGAATAAATATTCTGATTAAACTGTTCATCCCAACTTGGGAATAAAGAACCACCACTCATAAATAAATGCCCTAGTGATTCCTTTCCAGGTTGTTATTTTCTGATTATGAACATAGGCAAGTCTATTATGAATATAAAATATAATAGGCCACAGAATTTTCATAGTTAAATAATCCTTCTCTCAAAGCCATTCACCCAAAAGGGTACATCTCCCCACCTCTTAAATCTGGGCTGGTCTGCGACTTCCCTTGACAAACAGAGTGTGGAAGAAATGATGGTATGGCTTTGGTACTCATTCACACTCTCTCCTTTGTTCTTTCTCTCCCTCTTTGAAACCCAAACTGGCCTGCTAGAAGGCAAGAAACACATACAGGAGAAATGAGCTAAGGCCACTCTCTACCAGCCAGCCCTCAGTATACCCAACAGTTGACCAGAGATACTTAAGTGAGCTCAGTTGAGATCAGTAGAACTTTCCAGCTAAGGGCAGTCCAAACTGACAATCCACTCAATTGTGAGCTAAATTAATGTTTGGTGGTTTAAGCCAGGACATTTCTGGGGTAGTCTGTTATGCAGCAAAAGCTAACTGATACATTAATCAGCTAGGGAAATAGTTTCTTTCCCATTAGCAGTGCATAGAGTCCCGTCCTACAACTTCTCCTTATTCCCCGTGGCCCTGACTTTTTTGTTTTGTTTTTTCTGTTTGTTGTTGGGGTTTTTTTTTGCGGTACATGGGCCTCTCACTGTTGTGGCCTCTACCGTTGCAGAGCACAGGCTCCAGACGCACAGGCTCAGCGGCCGTGGCTCATGGGCCCAGTTGCTCCGCGGCATGTGGGATCCTTCCAGACTGAGGCACGAACCCGTGTCCCCTGCATTGGCAGGTGGACTCTCAACCACTGTGCCACCAGGGAAGCTTGGCCCTGACTTTTGACCCACTTTTCTGGCTCTTATTTCCTACTTGTCTATGTTCTCCTTTACCCCTATGCTGCCTGGTATGGGCTAAACTGTGTCTCCTCCAAAATTCATATGTTGAAGCCTTAACTCCCAGTACCTCACAATGTGACTGTATTTGGAGATAAGGCCATTAAAGAGGTAATTAAATTAGAAATAGGCTCTTAGGATGGGCCCTCATCCAATCTGACTGGTATCCTTATAAGAAGAGAAAATTTGGACACACAAACAGACACTAGGGATGTGTGTGCACAGAGAAAAGATTACATGAGGATACAGCAAGAAAGTGACCATCTTCAAACCAAAGAGAAAAAACTTAGGAGAAACCATACCCGATGACACCTTGACCTTGGACTCTCAGCCTCCAGAACTGTAAGAAAGTAAATTTCTGTTGTTAAAGCCACCCAGTCTGACATTTTGTTATGGCAGATTTAGTGGACTAACACACTGCCTATAGGAGAATAGTGCACAATAAATTTCCCAGCTTTTTTCCCTGACAATCACTCTGATAATTCCTCTCTCAAGCAAGGCAGGAAACCCTCCAAAAAAAGTCTTAAGCAAGCCCACTCCTGGCACATATCCAAAGAAAATGAAAACACTAATTCAAAAAGATACATGCACCCCAATGTTCATAGTAGCATTATCTACACTAGCCAAGATATGGAAGCAACCTAAGTGTCCATTGACAGATGAATGGATAAAGAAGATGTGGGGTGTGTGTGTGTGTGTGTGTGTGTGTGTGTGTGTGTGTATACACAATCAACTATTACTCAGCCATAAAAAAAAAATTTTGCCCTTTACAACAACATGGATGAACCTGGAGGGTATTACACTTGGTGAAATAAGTCAGAGAAAGAAAATTACTGTGTGTTATCACTTACATGTAGAATCTAAAAAATAAAACAAATGAATGAACATATCAAAACAGAAACAGACTCACAGATATAGAGAAAAAACTAGTTGTTACCATTGGGGAGAGGAGTAGAGGGAGGGGCAAGACAGGTAAAGGGGTACAAACTACTATGTACAAAATTTAAAAGCTACAAGGATATATTGCACAGAACAGGGAATACAGCCAATATTTTACAATAACTTTACTTTTTTAATTAAAAAAAATTTTTTTTTGGCTGTGTTGGTTCTCTGTTGCTGTGTGCAGGCTTTTCTCTGGTTGCAGAGAGCGGAGGCTACTCTTCGTTGAGGTGCGTAGGCTTCTCATTACAGTGGCTTCTCTTGTTGTGGAGCACGGGCTCTAGGCACATGGGCTTCAGTAGTTGTGGCATGCAGGCTCAGCAGTTGTGGCTCGCAGGCTCTAGAGGTCAGGCTCAGTAGTTGTGGTGCACAGGCTTAGTTGCTCCGCAGCATGCGGGATCTTCCCGGACCAGGGCTCGAAACTGTGTCCCCTGCATTGGCAGGTGGATTCTTAACCACTGAGCCACCAGGGAAGCCCTACAACAACTTTAAATGGAGTATAATCTATAAAGACTTAAATCACTGTGCTGTACACCTGAAACTAATATAATATCATAAATCAACTATACTTCAATTAAAAAAATTAGGTAAACAAATTTTAAAGAAAAAAGTTTTAAACATGAAGAATCCATATTTGTTGTAAAAGAAATTTTTTAGATAACAAATAAAGTAAAATATGAGCTTGCCACTTTGGGGGGAGAAATATAAAATAAATTAAGGAAGTAAAATTTCCACCTCCATGCCATCCTGAGAGGGGATCCCTGCTGACATCTGGTATGTCTTCTTGCAGTGTGAACTTTAGCTCCTGCACTTCCCCACCGAATGGTACCCTCCCTGAAAGGCAGTGAGCACAGGCATGGGACATGGGCCCTTTTGCAGGTGGCACAGCATCCTAAAGCCCTTCCTTTGTTTGCAGAATTTCTGGGTCTGTTTTAGCAGCTGAAAATGGCAGACAGTTACTCTCATAACTGATCT
Organism: Delphinus delphis; assembly: GCF_949987515.2. NCBI lineage: Eukaryota > Metazoa > Chordata > Mammalia > Artiodactyla > Delphinidae > Delphinus > Delphinus delphis. The sequence continues at coordinate 36,102,700 of NC_082697.1, read as the reverse complement.
GAAAGCACACATCTAAGTAGAGGAGTTTATTGTTGTACCTGTTTAATGGGATTTTACTATTGCTAGCCCTTCTGCTCCCATAGGAAATGCAGGATCACAGTAGGTGCATCAGACAGCAGGTGACAGTCTACACTTACTCTAGAAATCCTAGCCAAGGGCTTCTCCATGGAGCAAAACTGTCAGAACCACCCTTTGGCATATTTAATAAAAATAATGACTCTCAATAATTGAGCACTTATTATGTGTCAGGCACCCTGTAAGAGCATGGGGTAGGTGTTGGTGGTGGTTTGTTTATCTGTATCAGATGAGAACTGTATCCTCACAGCAATGCTATAAGCTCCTGCCAAACCCTGAAGACCAAGCTATACTGACCACAGTCAGTGATGAGTTCTGGTTGGTCCCTGAGTCAGGCCTGGTGACATTTGTTGCCCCTCAAGGATTGGCTTCTCAGTTCTCACAGACAAGGGCTCCCACCTGGTCCTCTACCCAGGGGGGGACTATACTTCTAGATGTTCCTGTTCAGTGCATAAAGGTCCCAGGAGCCCCAGTATACGTGTCTCCCCAAACTGCTTCTCCTAACCTAGCTGGGAAGGTAAGAAAAGCCCTTGTTTCACCTACACAGAGAAAAAGCCTCTTTCAGGAGGCCCTGCCCAGGCCCAGAAGTTATCTCCTACACTCATAGGTGGCCCTGGGTCCTTTGCCTTAATCAATTTCCTGCTACTTGTTTAATCAGTCTCATCTAATTAGTTCTCCCTGTACAGTTATTTGGATGTTTTCATTCAGTGCTCAAGTGTTTAATACATATACATACATATACACAAACATATATGTAGCTGCTTCCTACTCTGTTCTAATGAGGGTCAGGTAGAAACACATGTGTCTCTTCCCATCCTCAAAGTGTCTCGGGGCTCAAGCAACTTTCTCTCACCTCCCAGGAACAATCTTTCAGCTTGTATTAGATGAGCACTCTAAAGCCATCTGGAAATGGTTAAAGAATAGTTGCTGAGGATTTACAGATAAGAGTTATTTACAAAAGGAAAAACCTACACAGTCCCCACTACTCTCAAAGGAATGGATCAGAGGTCAAACATATTGGAAAAAAATGTGACTTATCCCAGCAACCAATCCCGGCAAAATCACCTGTCTTCCTCCTCACTCTCTCTCCACCTTCTGACTTCTTCCTGATTTTGATGCCTATGTCACAGCTTTCCCTTATATAAGAGAAGGGTTTTTTTGTTGTTGTTGTTTTGTGGTATGCGGGCCTCTCACTGTTGTGGCCTCTCCCGTTGCGGAGCACAGGCTCCGGACGCGCAGGCTCAGCGGCCATGGCTCACGGGCCCAGCCGCTCCGCGGCATGTGGGATCTTACCGGACCGGGGCACGAACCTGCGTCCCCTGCATCGGCAGGCGGACTCTCAACCACTGCGCCACCAGGGAAGCCCGAGAAGGTTTTTTTTTTTTTTAATTGTCTACATAATTAAATACAATGACTAACACAACTGAACACATGAATAAACCAGAGAACAGTACTAGTCATCACAACAAATGGGGAAGGTCACATGTTTGCTCTTTCCCAAAAGGTTCCCTTGGAATTCTTTTGTTTTCATTTGTTACATGAATAAACTCAGTATATATTTATTTAATAAAAAAGAATCTATTAAATAATACATTATACACTGCAATATTCAGCTTCTTTTTAAAAAAATAACCAAGATATCCTTATATGATGCTTACAATATTCATTTTTCTTAGGTGGTCAAAGGTAAACTTCACCTTTGCAGTTCTGTAAGTCACAATCTAGGAGGGTTGACTGGTTTCTCAGCTCAGTGTCCACAAGGCTAAGATCAGGATGCTGGCAGGGCTGAATTCCTTTTCAGAGTCTCTAGGGGAAAATTCACTTCTAAGCTCACTCAGTTTGCTGGCAGAATTTGTTTCTCTGTGCTTGTAGGACTGAGGTCCTGATTCCCTTGCATGCTGTTGGCTGGGGTTGTTCTAGGCTTCTAGAGGCCATCCCTATCCCTTGGCTCATCTTTCTCCATCTTCAAAGCCAGCAATGACACGTGGAGTCTTTCTCATTCTTCTACTCTCTCTGACCTCTCCCTCCCTTGGAATTCTAACAAGTGGCTTTAACCCAACAGCCTGTGCAGTGGCTTTGCTTTGAATACCACCAACACTGTTCTCATCACAGTTCCGAAGGTGTGACCTTAAGCAAAAGAATTGTTTGGAGTCCAGTGCACCTATAATAAACCACCATGCAACTATATGATTATTCACTGGGTTGCTGCTTTCTCTTGAGGTGCAGTACCACAGTTCCAGAATCACTACAGGACAAAACGATAATAAAAGCAAAAGGAGGAGGAGTCCTGAATAGCCAAAATAATACTAGAAAAGAAGAACAAAGTTGAAAGACTCATACTTAATGATTTTAAAACTTACTACAAAGACATGGGAATCCAAACAATGTGGTACTGGCAAAAGGACAGGCATATAGAACAATGGAGTAGAATTGAGAGTCAAGAAATAAACTTATACATCATGGCCAATTGATTGACAAGGATGCCAAGATCATTCAATGGGGAAAGAACAATTTCTTCAATAAATGGTGCTGGGACAACTGGATATCCACATGCAAAAGAATGAAGTTGAATCCCTACCTCATACCAACTTCAAAAATTAACTCAAAATGAATTAATACATAAATATAAGAGCTTAAAACCACAAAACTTTTAGAAGAACATATAGGGGTAAATCTTCCTAACTTTGGGTTTGGCAATGGATTCTTATATTTGACATGCAAGCAAAAGCAACAACAATAAAAAATAGGGAAATTCAACTTCATCAAAATTAAAAACTTGTGTGTATTAAAAGACATTATCAAGAAAGTGAAAAGACAATGTATAAAATGAGAGGTCTCTGCAAGTCATATATCTGATAAAGATCAAGTATCCGGAATATATAAAAAAAATACTTTTCCAATATAATAACAAAAAGGCAATCAACCCACTTAAAAAATGGGTAAACAACTTGAACTGACATTTCTCCAAAGAAGGTATACAAACAGCCAACAACCACATGAAAAGATGCACATCATTAGTCAACAGAGAATGCAAATCAAAACCACATGTTGTACCATTTCATACTCATTAGATGGCTTTAATAAAAAGAAAAATAAAATAAGTGTTGGCAAGGATGTGGAGAAACTGGAACTCAAGTACATTGCTGGTGGGAATGAAAAATGGTGCAGCTACTGTGGAGAACAGTTTTGTAATTCATCAAAAAGTTAAACGTAGGGACTTTGGTTGGCACAGTGGTTAAGAATCCACCTGCCAATGCAGGGGACATGGGTTTCAGCCCTGGTCCAGGAAGATCCCACATGTCACGGAGCAACTAAGCCCATGTGCTACAACTACTGAGCCTGCGTGCCACAACTACTGAAGCCTGCACACCTAGAGCCTGTGCTCCGCAACAAGAGAAGCCACCGCAGTGAGAAGCCCGCACACCGCCATGAAGAATAGCCCCCACTCACCTCAACTAGAGAAAGCCCGTACGCAGCAACAAAGACCCAACACAGCCAAAAATAAAAAAATAAAATAAAATAAATTTATCAAAAAAAAAAGTTAAACATAGAATTAGTATATGACCCAGCAATTCCACTCCTAGGTATATCCCTGAAACAACTGAAAAGAAGGACTCAAATACATATGTTTTTGAGTACATATACACATGTTCATAGCAGCACTATTCACAATAGCCAAAAGATGAAAACAGCCCAAATGTCCATTAATGGATGAATGGATAAATGAATTGTGGTATATACATACAATGGGCATTATTATTCAGCTATAAAAAGGGATGAAACACTGATACATGCTATAACATGGAAGACTCTTAAAAACATTACGCCTAGTGAAAAAAAGCAAAGGTCAAGGGTTGTATGGTTCCGCCACGGGTTGAGGAAGGGAAAAGTGGGGAGCAACTGCTTAGTGGGTAGGGGCTTCTTTGGGGTGATGAAAATTTTTAGAATTAGGTAGAGGTAGTGGTTGCACAAGTTTGTGAATGTGCTAAATGACACTGCATGGCTCACTTTAAAATGGCTAATTGTTGTTATGTGAATTTCCCTTCATTTTTTTAAAAAGGCAGAAGGAAGAAGAAAGACAAGGCAGGCAAAGCAACGCAGGATTTTAGCTAAGACCAAAGCCTTGGGAACAGCAGAAATAAGCACCAGGAGGGGCGCGGGTGCCGGCAGATGTGCTCAGAGGGAAGAAGCAGAGATGGTGTGAACACAGGAAAAGGAGGTGGTTCAATCCGGCGATGGTGTCCTAACAGAAGAGTTGCATTTGTACGCAGTCTAGAATCCACAGAAATGGCCCTTTGTAAAGTCCCTGAAGGAAGGGCACCATGAGGACCACGAGGTAGAAGAAGTTCCTTAAAGGAAGGACAATGTGGTACCTGAAGCTCCTCAAGGTCAATCCTTTGCAGACTCTTCATTCCTTTACATTTGTACAAGAGAAAGAGCAAAGGGCTACCGAGGAGAGGAAAGAGGCGAGTTAACATCTCCAATGCCAGGGAGCTAAATTGGATTTGCTTATTTTTTTTTCTCCCTTTTACAGAAACAGAAAAAACAAAGGGAACATCTCCATTGTAGGGGGAAAAGATCCACATTTCAGGTCTGAAAAAGATTCAGGGTGCCCAATTCAAAATATGAGAGTATGTAACATGTGTGGGGACACGAAATTCTATCTTTGGAATAAGTTCTTGCTGTCACAACTACACAAAGGCTCTTGGGAAATGTCATACAAAGAAGAAAGTAGTTTGGAGCCTCACAAACACCGCTGGGAAATAAAAATGGGAAGGAACATATTATCTACAGTAAGACAGGTCCTACGTATACAACATCTCCTTGTAAAGACTTCCAAAATCCAATGAAATCGGTGACACTGTGCTCATTTTCCAGACGGGAAATCCAAGCCCCAAGCTTCAGAGCTCACATTCTTCCTCCTACACCATAATGCATTGAGCCAGGTGAGAAATTATAAAAGTCACCAGGAGCAACCTCCAGTTTTCCAGTAAACTTCTAATTGCTTGGAGAAGGGGGTGTGACTTTTATTTTTCTATTAGCTCAATAAGGGCTCTCAAACATCTCCAACGAGACAGTGCACTGCATCTATCCAAATTCCATACCGCTGTATTATCACTCGAGGAGTATACAAAATACTACCATTGCATCCGTTTCTTGCTGCTTATTTTTTATAAGAGTAGTGCCTTCTCTCTGCTCCCTGCATGCCCACTGTAAAAGCACATGGCCTGCAGCCACACGGGAAGGGTCAGTAGATCACGTCAGCACTTTTGCCGGCAGAGCCACTGGAATCGTCCTCAAACTGCTCTCTTCCTGCGTTTGTGACACTTGATTCCCCCCACAGGCCACAAAATATGGCAAGTAACGAAGCAGCTGCTGACCTGCAAGGTGGTTACTGCCCAAGGTCACTGGCTGGTTCCTTTCCTGGGAGGCTTTATTTTAGCCCTCAGGCCTCAGCAAGCTGCCCTTTCCCACCTGAGGACAGTGAAGACATGATGCCTGCTCCTCTGTTCATTTCAAAAAAGTAGGCAAGGACTTTCAAATGCAACAATTTCCACTGGCTTTCAACATTTTATTGATAAATCCAAAAAAAATGATAAATTAAAAAGGATCAGGGAACTAAACTGGATTTATTTTTTTCTCCCTCTTATAGAAACAGACCAAACAATGCAAACCTTTCCACTGTACGGGGAAAAAAAAAATCTACGTTTCAGATCTGGAAAAGATTCAGGCTGCCCAATTCAAAATAGGGGTGTGTGGAACACATGTGGAGATGAGAAATTCTCTCTTTGGAATAAGAAGTTCCTGCTGACACGACCACACAAGGACTCTTGGGAAATGTCACACAAAAGCAATTTTAATGTCATGATGACTTCAAAAATAGCATACTCACAAGCTTCATGTGAAAAGCCTGGTCGAAGAAACTAAAAAATATAAGGGCAACAGCTAAAATTTTCTATACTGGACTGTTAGACCTTTTCCAGTTTCTTCAAATCTTTCAGCAAACAAGAAAGGACAAATAACTTTGCTAATATAAACTTCTGAAATTTTCTTTGGCCTGCAAAACAGGATAAGCCTTCAGCATCTACTGAAGTGGATGTCAGTAGAAAACTGACATTATTTTCCCAAGGTATCACATTATAATTATATGGTTTATGCTTTTCTGCTCTAGTATTTTATTTTAAAAATAAGGAAAAGTTGAAAGTTCTTTTTTTTTTACAGTGAACAACCATATTCCCACCACCTAGCTTTTTTGAATATCTAGCCTTTTATCCAGCTCTCTAACCATCAGTTCTTGTTTTGTTTTGTTTTTTAATGTATTTCACAGTAAATACATTGCAGAGTTCAATACTCTTTACCTCTAAACTCTTAGACTGCTGGCATTTTAAATCTTTTCTAGTTAAAGGTTGTGACTTAGCAAGAGGAAAGAGGGAGGAGAAAGTAAGTGAAAGCTCATTACACACCTAGTTCCCTCTTAGAAGGGACATCCCTACGCGGTAGAGGGGTGTCCTTCTGGCAAGGGGAGTAGAGGGTTAGAAACTTCTTCCTTCTCTTTGGTTTTGCTCTCATCTCTCAATTATTCCACAAATCAAGAAAGGGAGGAGAACATTTGAGGCTGGGCCATGCCCACCCCTTGGGGATGCCTCTAACAGTAAAGATTAAGTGGAGATAATAAAAAGTGGATGACAGGCCAGTACTGACCAGTCACTGTCTAAACAAAAGACTTCAGGTTGTCTTAAGGGCTGCCCAGTCTAGCTTACCAGGTAAGGGAGGGAAAGGGAGCCACTGTGCAGAAGTGTGCCCAGGAATGAATGGTGTGTTCACGCCAGAGCATGCCCAGAGTATGGCTACAGGGGGCAAGATCCGTACAGCAGTGGCATTGGAGAGGGCCCCTGTGGTAGAAGTTCTTCCAACATTCTCTTCATACAATGTGACTTTAACACTCTCCCACTGGGAGGTGGGCATTTATGTCTCCTTCCCGTGAAACTGGACAGGCTTGTGACTCACCAGTAACCAAATAATGTGATGGAAATGATGCAGCATGATTGTTAAGGCTACGTCATAAAGAAGATCTGCATCTCCCTTGTCAGGAGGAATAATCACACTGGAGCCCACGTAAGCAGTCCAGCTGCCCTAAAGCCGCCATGCTGTGAAGAAGCCCACAGTTTCCCATGAAGAGAGACATCATGGAGAATCCTGAGACTATATGGAGAGAGAGAGCCCAGTCAGCTTCCAGCTGCTCCAGCCTCCTGTCCTTTCAGCTTCAGATGCCATTTGAATGCAACTACCTGAGGGACCCCAAGCTGGAACAGCACAACGAAGCCCTTCTGGAACCCCTGACCCACAGAAAATGTGAGAGGTGAAAAGGTGGCTGCTTTTGTTTCAAGCCACTACATTTTGGAGTGATTCCTTACACCACAATAAATAACTAAAACAGACCCCAGCGTATAAGCTGGGTCATGATGATACCTCACTTCATACACTGCACAATCCGAGTCTTCACACCTGGTATCAAACTAGCCACTACCTACCTTTCTTATTGTGTAGTTAGTACTCCAGCCTCATCAGTTTACATGCAAGTACCCAAGCTCTTCCAGAACCTTCTCCTGCAACACACATTATATACATATATATATAACTTTTTTCCATTGCCTAAGATGCCCTCTTTTCCTTTTCAAATTTTTTCTACATTCTACCCTTCATTCAAGACTCAGTTTCTTCCAAAAAGTGACCCTATAATTCTGCACTCCTCAAGGTTATCAGTGATATCTTAGCTGCCAAACCCAATCATTTTAATCATAATTCATGCCTACAGGGCATTAAGTCCCAAACGGAAGCAGCAATGGCTCATCAAGGACAGATCAGCTCACTTTCTTTGGACAACAATGCCACCTCACTTCTTTATTGAATGGGGTTACCAAGCTGGGAAATTCCAAAGTGCTGACAAAAAGTCTTATCTAAAGGAAGTAAGCCTCTTCCTAGAGTTTTTCTATAACATTCTGAAGTTGCACTGTCCAATACAGTGCCATTGGCCAAAGGTGGTTTTGAGCACCTGAAATAAGGCTAGTCTGAACTGAGATCTGTTGTAAATATAAAATATACACAGATGAAAATTCTTAAAAAAAAAAAGGTAAAAATATAATTAATAATGTTGAAATGATAAGAATTAGCATATGCTGGGCTAAAATATATATTATTAAAATTAATTTCAAGTGTGATCTTGGACTTCCCAGCCTCCAGTACAGCCTGTTATCACAACCTCTTTTTTTTTTCTTTTTAAATGAGGCTATAGGAAAATTTAAAATTATTCATGCTGCTCACATGCTTTTTCTATTGGACCAAACTTTTGTGCTATGCTGAGTTGAAGGTGCCCAAGGAAACACCATATATTTCTATAAAAGTTTTAGGAAAATACTTTTAAGGCAAAGGTGAAATGTTTGGATATAAAATTTAAAAGGATGGTTAAAAGAGGTGAGAATGAAAAATAACAGAGTTAATATTTATGCTTGGAAATGTTTCTAGCAAGAATAAATGCCAACCATACAGTCACACAGTATCCTTGCTTCTTTTTCAGGACACTGAAATCATTATCCATGATGAAATTCATATAAGGAAAGCTTTGAAATTTCAGATTTTATTTATTTTTTTAACTCTAATATATGTAGCAATTCTACTAACTGAAAATTACCTAGGTGTCTCACTCACTGAAAATTACATAGGTGCAATCACTTTAGGACTTAGATATTTGAAGTAGTAACTTATGATCTATTCAAGGGAAGAAAATGAATTTATACAGCTTCCGAAAGTATGTAAACTTGCACCAGGAAAAGGCCTAAGGGATGAAAAATGTGCCTGCATGAGTGAGGAAGTGAGTAAGAGAACATGTGTCTAGGTAGAGAAGACACTCCAGTGTCTTGTTCAGATATCACTGGGTACCTTTTAACTGTCCTGCATGCCCACCTCCCAGCTTTTCTGTGTTTTGCTTCTAAAGATGGCACTAGCAAATTTCTTAAGAGGAACAGCCTTCAACTTCTAGAGCTGCTTCACCTGCAGAGTCAAGTGCTCCCCAGTTTACAGCCCCTCTCCCACCAGCCCATAGCCAATGGCTGAGGCAGGGATGGGAAAGCCCAGCTCCCTACCTTTAGCAGAAGGAACAGATTCTCAGGAGCAATTACACTCCAGAGCTCCCCCAGGGGTCAGGCTGAGGCAGGGACATTGCCCGAACCACCCCTCTGCTTGGCCCCCTCCTTCTCCCTTACCTTCCCCAACTCCCTAGTTCTCTTGGGAGCACTGCCTTAATAAAACACTTGTGCAAAAATCCCACCTCAGATCTGCTTAGGGAAGCCCAAGCCAAGAATTTTGTGATGTATGAATGGACCCTAAGAAAATGTGAAACCAGATTCTTATTGTTTTGTGTGTGTGTGTGGCTTTATTTTTTTAACATCTTTATTGGAGTATAGTTGCTTTCCAATGGTGTGTTAGCTTCTGCTTTATAACAAAGTGAATCAGTTATACATATACATATATCCCCATATCTCTTCCCTCTTGCGTCTCCCTCCCTCCCACCCTCCCTATCCCACCCCTCTAGGTGGTCACAAAGCACCGAGCTGATCTCCCTGTGCTATGCGGCTTATTGTTGTTTTTGTACCTCAGATAAGTTTCTATAACACTTAAGTATTTAAAATAACTGCACAGTTTAATAAGCAAGAAGTTCTTTGTTCCTAAAGAGCATTGCAGCAGCCCTAGAACAGAGGTCTTAGCCCTAGAAAAAAGATGCTAATAACTGGCACAGCATATATATCTCCAGGTGTGAAAGAAGTTAAGGGTAGCGTGTAAGGCTCCAAAGTAGAAGTAAAAATAAAGAGAAGTCAGCTTAAAGTTTGGTGAGCTTCATAACTGACACTGATGTTACCAATTCTGTACATAATCAATATTTAATAAAAACAATTTCAAGTCATTCAGAAAACAAGAAAGCACCCCAACATTAGGTAAATTTCCCCCAAAAAAGAGTCTACCTTCCAAACTGAAATAAAACAGGGCAGTAGGTATCAAGGGTTGTTTTCTTTCTTTTCATGAAACTTGAAGACAGCCTTTGGTTTAACTAGGCTAATAAATTCCTCTTTACGAAGAGTCATTCAGAAGCTAGAAATTTAAGAGTGAAGATAATTCATCTCATTTTGTTTTCTATAAATATTTCCTATTTTAACACTGATAGAAAGCTAAGCTGAATGTAACATAAATAAGAGAAATCTAAAATACACCTTTTGCCATTAAGGGATTAAAATATATTCTGAATGCCTACTGTGGATGTAATAGTCCTAAAAAAAAAAAAAAAAACACTTAGAACTAATGTACAGCCCACTGTTGGAATCATGGCAAAATAAAGCAGGCTTTCAAGATGAAACCAGAAAGGTTCAGATGCCAGGGTCTAGATAGTCCCCATTTTAAATATGGGAAGACATTATAAAGGAACCCGATTTCACTTCTATTTAAAAAAAAAACCTCATCATAAAAGGTATCCAACAATTGAATGTTGCTAGAGTGGGATGTTTTTAGTTTTAGGAGAGGATAGCACGAAATACACAAGAATTCTCTCTTTGGGAAAAGGGCAAGCCTAACATAAAGATAACAATCAACCAACCTGGTGACATGTGGGACACCAGGTCCCATCAAGTCCTAACAGGTGTGGGGATGGAAGAGTAGCCCACATACTATGTTAGCTGCCCCAGGACCCAATGCCATCTAAAGTCTTTGTAAAATCAAATGCATGGCATTTACACCACTTAATATAGAGGAAATCATTCTTGGAACTTACAATATAGAACAAATAACTTCTAAGCTCTGTTTTTTTTTTTTCTTTTGGACTCTTAAATCAAGTGTTTATTTTCACTAAGTACCTAATTCTTTATAGGGACAATTTATAATCCAGCTGATAAACAATGACTTATTTTTTAAGGATAATACAACTATTGTACAGAGAAAGTGGATAGTCCAGAAAAACGGTTTTTAAAAAAAGAGTAAAAATCAGACATTGTGTCTACACTGATTTAAAGTCCCTACTGAATTATTCAGCACCCCCTACTCCGATTTGCCTGCTAAGACATGGTTTATGAGTCATCCGTGGGGAACAGTAAAATATACTGCACTTGACTAAAAATAAGTAGGAACATTTAATAATAAATCTACTTTCTTGATAGTCTTGTGTCATCATTAAATACTGATCACTTGGAGAAGTGTTGGGCTGTGTGATTCTTCCCTCCCCTCACAGAAAGGCCAGAAGAAAATCAGCCACGGGCCCTGCCAGAAGATGATGGAATATCTGACATGACATGAAACACGGAGAAGAAAATAATATTGATTTTAAATGCCTGGAACCTCGAGTTCACTTATCGAGATGAACAGCAAAGTTGCTGGTTATCTTCTCCTTGTGATCACTATAAAATGACTTCTTGTCCTTTGAAGTAAGAAATGACACATACTCCAAATGTTTTACTTATAACACCAAGTAGAAAATAGCAATTTGACAAAGGGGTCAGAAAAGAACATTTGCTAGAATTCTGGCTCTTGAATAAAGCATAGGCAAGTTATGGTTTATAAATAAAAAGAACTGTGCATATATATTTTAGATTTCCATTTTAGTTTTTCTTTAAAGATTTGTAAAATGGAACTTTAGAGGAACATTGGAAGGATTTAATTACATCATCCTTATAGGTAGTTGCCATAAAATGGAGGGTGTACTACAACTGACAATGATTTTTCCCATCTGTGAGGATCTTCTTAAACAAAATGTGCATAAGATTAAAAACAAGTCACATACATTTCTCCTCAGAAAGAATTACAGAAAACAGCAACTTAATATCTGATGCTTACTAAATGCAGGCAATACTCCCACAGACGGCAAACAGAAAATCCAGCAGAAAATGAAGTACCCAAGGTTGGTGGAATGAATAAACTTGAATCTAGAAAATGCCAGGAGTTGAACACTCTACCACATCAAGGAAAACATCTGTGAATCAATTTTGAGAGGCATTTCAGATGGGACATCAGTGTGAATGAAGGGATTCATTTTACAGACCGAAAGTTCTAGAACCCCACACCTAGCAACTTACCCACTGTGTGCAGAGTACTTACCAGATGGCTGGGGACTGACTGAAGGTGACGTCCACTTAGTCAAATCACAGCGCTGTCCTCTGTGGAGGAAGGACACAGATCAGAGAAAAATCAATGTGAAGGATATTTAGAATTCTTATGGAAAGAAACAGCCCTTTGCACTTCAAAATCAAAGCCTATAATATTCTTTAAAACACATGAGAAAGAGACATTAATAAATTAGTGACATTAGTTTCTAAATGGATGACAAAAACAGACAATCATCAAATCAGAAATCTTAGTGCTACATCCAGCCTATAGGGTTTATACACTCTCTCTACTAAGCTGCTGATCTACAATTCAACCTCTTAACCTATCAAAATAATTAAGCAGAAGTTGAACAACAATGATATCCAAAATGTTCTAGAAGTAGATATAATGATCTTTCCCTGATTGATAGTGAAACTGATAGTAATTTTTAAGAAATCTTTCAAAGAAGAGCAGTGCTGAATAGGAAAGATTTACAATGAAATTGTATCTATGTACAAATAGTCACTATTTTTGATGTGTGTTTTTGTATTGCCTTCATTAACAAGTTGTTATGTAGTTTTGGACTTGACATTGAATTTAGAATTCAAGATCTTTCCAAGATTTTGTGTTGGGTGGGGGAGTGGCATAGTTCCAGGTGATGTCAGAAGTACATAGAAGTAAGAGGAAGCCCATCTGCATTTGGAAAGAAGTTAGAGGCAGAAAAATTGGCAATTGAAATATGGGAAAATGATGTCTGTAAAATCTGAACTGGGATTTTCCCAAGGTCATCATTTATTTATGGAGATGTCCACAGTAAAGTCCCAGATAGAAAGGTACATCCACAAATGAAAAATATGTCATTACAAAAAAAAAAAAAGCAGACTTGGGTCTATATAGACAGACATGGAAAAAAATTCTCAGGTCATAGTATTACTTTTTAAAACCTCAAGTAATGTAGTAATACGTGTACTATGACCCCAGTGTGTTAAAACAAACCTCACTAATCTAGGTGTAAAAACACAGACATGAATATTGTTATATTCAGAAAACATATTTGAAGGGATAACAAGAAACTCAACTGGGCTGCCTCTGGAGAACTGGTACTGTAGGGAGGTAAAAAGGGCCTTTGCAGTTTAACCTAACGAACAATTATGCAATATTTTATCACAAAACATATTACTTTTACAATTAAAATTGAAAAAAACAAGAATCCAATTCATCTAAACTTCCTATGGAAATAAACATTCCATTTTAAGTATATAGAAATAGAGAATATACAGCATCATCTACACATACTTCACTGATTTATTTATTTATTTTATATTATTATTTTTTTTGGCCCCGCTGTGAGACTTGTGGGATCTTAGTTCCCCAACCAGAAATCAAATCCAGGCTCCTCGCGGTGGAAGCATGGAGTCCTAACCACAGGACTGCCAGGGAATTCCCATTACTTCACTGTTTAGTAAATATTTACTATGACCCAGCTTTAAGCATGGATTGCATCATCATATTTAATCGACATAAAAACTCTAAAATGTTTGTACTGTGATTATTCCCATTTTATAGAAGAGAAAACTGAGAAGTTGGGTGTCTATTCAAGAATTACACAAAGCTGGCATTCAAACCCAGGCACCCTGACCAATGTTTAGCTTCCATGGTACTACCCGCTCCATGGCATTTACCATAGTTTCGATATTACATTTATACTTGTAGTGATGTATTAATATGAGACTATAAATTCCATGCAGACAGGGATCATGTGTGTATTAGAACCATGATGTATATCCCCAGCACCGAGATAGTGCCTCCCCACAGCTTCATTGAAAAGGTGAATTATTTAGTGCCCCGCCTAGAGCTGGGAAGTTAAAAATGTTTTATGTCTCTTGGGACTGTAAAACAAGACGAGTTCCAAAAAAGGTCAATAATTAATTAACCCTGCTATACCATGCTCCTCGTTTTGAGAAACCACTTGCTACCCATGTCCTTCTATAACCAGAGATTTAAATACTGGACACATTTTCGCTTTCCTTCTATAATTCTCTAAGTATCCAGCATAAAACTGATACATTGTTCCATAAGCCTTTCTGCTTCATGGCTAGGATATTGCAACATTTGGGAAAGCCAATGTTGAAATACTTAACTACATGGGACTTCCCTGGTGGTGCAGTGGATAAGAATCTGCCTGCCAACACAGGGGACACAGGTTCGATCCCTGGTCTGGGAAGATCTCACACGCTGCGGAGCAACTAAGCCCGTGCGCCACAACTACTGAGCCTGCTCTCTAGAGCCCGCGAATCACAACTACTGAGCATGTGTTCCGCAACTACTGAAGCCCTTGTGCGGAGAGCCTGTGCTCCACAACAAGAGGAGCCACCGCAGTGAGAAGTCCGTGCACTGCAATGAAGAGTAGCCCCCGCTCGCCACAGCTAGAGACAGCCCACATGCAGCAACAAACACCCAACACAGCCAAAAATATAAAAATAAAATTAAATCTTAAAAAAAAAAGTTAAAAAAAAAGAAATACTTAACTACAAAGAGGTGAAGCAGTAAAAACAGTTTGTCATGAATTATTTAGCTATTGGCATATAGTGGGCAAACTACTATAACTGACTTAGTGTTGTAGTCATATGTGAATCAAGGCCTCAACCTACCAACATTTTCATCCTAGTATTATTACTCTAGGTGTTGAAGGGTGTAAACGGGTCTTTGGTAAAGGAGAGACTGAATAGATGAGTGAGTGTGTGTGGGTGTGTGTCTGTGAATAGGCCTCTATGACTCTCTGTGTGTTTATGTGTCTCTGTGTGTGCACGGGTCTTTCAAAAGAGGAAAGATAGTTTTCTATAATGTAGACAGAAACCTAATAAATAGTCACACAAAATCCCCAAATCTCAGATCCTATTAGTGCTGGTGTAAACAACAGCTGTTTTTCATTCAACAAGGGTGCCAAGACTATTAAAGAGGGAAAGATAGTCTACTCAACAAATAGTACTGGGACAACTGGAAATCCACACACAGAGGAATGAAGGTCGACTCCTATCTCACACCATACACAAAAAATAGCTCAAAATGGATCATAGATGTAAATATAAGAGCTAAAACTATAAAACTCTTAGGAGTAAATATAGGAACAAATCTTTGTGACCACGGGTTAGGCGATGGTCTCATAGATATAACACCAAAAGCACAAACAACGAAAGAAAAAATGAATAAGTTGGACTTCACCAAATTAAAAACTTCTGTGCTTCAAAGGTCATCATCAAGAAAGTGAAAAGACAACCCAGAAAACAGAAGATTTTTCCAAATCATGTATCTGATAAGAGACTTATATCCAGAATATTTTAAGAAGGACTATTATAACTTAACAATAAAAAGACAAATAACTCAATTTAAAAATGGGTAAATAATCTGAATAGACATTTCCCCCCCAGAAGATATACAAATATATAAAGAGATGTTCAACCATAAGAGAAAATTAAGTCAAAACCACAATGAGATACTACTTCACACCCACTAGGATAACTATAATCAGAAGACAGGTTAGAAAAAGTGTTAGTGAGAATTTGGAGAAATCAGAACCCTCCTACATTGCTTGTGGGAATATAAAATGCTTCAGCTGCTTTGGAAAATATCCTGGCAATTCCTCAACTGGTTAAACATAGAATTACCATATGGCTCAGTAATTCTGGTCCGAGTTATGTACCGAAGAGAAATGAAAATACACGTCCACAAACAAAAAATGTTCATGTACATTTTTCATGACAGCATTATTTATAACAGCCAGAAGGTGGAAATAATCCCAATGTCCATCAACTGATGAATGGATTAAAAAATGTGATATGTCCATACAATAGACTGTTATTCAGCAATAAAAAGAATGCAACATGAATACATGCGACAACATGGATGAACCTTAAAAAAATTATACTAAATGAAAGAAGCCACTCACAAAGGCCACAACTTATATGACTCCATGTATATGAAATGTCCAGAATAAGCAAATCCACAGAGATAGAGAGCAGATTAGTGGTTGTGCGGGACTGGAGGGGCAGAGAAGGTGGGGAGTGGACGCTCAGGGGTGTGGGATTTCTCTTTGAGGTGATGAAAATGTTCTGAGATTAGACTGTAGAAACGGTTGCACAACTTTGTGAATATACTAAAAACCACTAAATCATACACTGCGAGTGGGTGAATTTTATGTTTTGTAAATGATATTTCATTAAAGCAGTTAAAAAAAAGGTTATCTTTCAGTAAGTTTGCCAGTGAATATTAGTTGGCTTCTTTCAAAAATGACAAAATACTTACTTACACTCTCCAAGAAAACAGTAAGTAGTGAACATTTACATTTTTACGAGACAAACTATTGTAATTCTCCATGGGATTTCTTGTGATGGGAAATACATACAATTATATTTTACCTTTGCCAAAGAAGAGCGTATGCCTGCAAAGTACCACTAATGACAGATGCCACAGTGCTTGAGATATAGTCTTATTTCAAAGCAATGAGGAGCTTTAGCCAAGTGTGAAGTTTTTATTTCTTAGTGGAGGGAAAAAAACCTACAAATATCTGAGGCTTACATTACGAGGCGTAATTTTGTGAATCTATATACTGAACACAAAGGACTAGCATTCAACGCTCTTCCCAAGATATTCAATATTGAAATTTTGTTTTCAAGTGAAGAATAACTGGGCAAGACTGAATCAAAACAGAGATCATTTCACTGTGATCTGCTACTGAACATGGAAAATTATTGTTTTGCAAACAAACAGAATGTTAGAAAACAGTTATGTCAGTGAGTTTTTGCAGTGTAACCAACCACCTCAAACCTGTGTGGCTTAAATTAGCAAATATTTATTTTGGTTCACACAATGATCTCAAGTTGGTGAGAATGGCAAGAGTGTAGATCCCACTGCACAAGCACTTCTCAAGCCTCTGCTGTGTCACATGTGCTAACGTAGCATTGGGCAAAGCAAGCCACGTGGTCAGGCCCAGATTCAAAGGATGGAGAGAGCCCCATTTCTTGATGGGACTTTGCACCCTTGAAGGGCATGGATACAGGGAGGGAAAAACTTGGCGGCCATCTTTACAATCTACCATAGTATTGTTTCCAAATGGAACACACTCCCACTGATGGCCCACAGATATTTTACAGTTTATTACAGTACAGTTTTTATTCATGGTACAGCTTACATGTAAAATATATGTATTTTACCATGGTACATGGAGAGAGAATGTACAGTGCATATACATTAATGCAACTTCTATTTATGGAAAATGATATCAGGTCTCTATTGAAATTAATCGTATCACTATAAATATACTAATGGCTATTTACTATAGTAACATTATCATGTTACCAGTTATTTATCAGTTATCTTTTCTTTTTAAGTGAATATATTTAAGCGGAAAAGATGAGTAATAAGTTCAGGTGAAAGACAGATTTCGCCAAATCCATAGAAGTAGCTCAGGAATAATCCAAGTTTAGAAACCCATGGGGTAGGACAATGCTTCTGAAACTTAACATACATACAAATCACCAAAGTTATCAGCAGATTCTGGTTGAGACCAGAGATTCCGCAGCTCTAACAAGCTCCCGGGAGGTGCTGATGTTGCTGGTTCTAGAGCACACCCTGAGCAGCAAACACGTAGAAGGGCAGAAGCCTGGCTATCAGAGAAAGCCGAGAACAGTCATTTTACCAGCCGAGTGGTCTTCAAGCAGCTGACTTCACCTCTCTGAGATCATTCCTCATCTGTAAGACGTATGTAATGTTAACACCCATCTCAGAATCTCTCTCTCTCTCTCTCTCTCTCTCTCTCTCTCTCTATATATATATACACACATATATATATATATATATATATATATATATATATATAAATCACCTTGCTGTACCCTGAAACTAGCACTATATTGTCAGTCAACTGTAGTTATATTAAAAAAAGAAAACACTAGGATCTTTGAAACTCATTTTGCCAAAGCAATCACATTTGATACTTTCACATAAGAGTATGCACACATCGACATCTCCTCAGAGCCACTCCACAAGCATATACTGAGCAAACCCTGTGGCCTGACACTGTCCTTGGCTCTGAGGACATGACAGTGACCAAGCAAGAGAAACCACTGTCCAAGTTGAGCTCACACCCCAAACCCCAAACTGCTCACATAACTCTCTCCTCTGAGTTGCACTGAAAGAGAGGCTGCCGAGGGCCTGATGTGGCCACATACATGTTTACATTTCCCTACGGTGATCTTTGAACATTTGAGCTGATTGTTAACACTTACATAACGGGAGATTTCATATAAAATATCAGAACCCCAGCATCTCTTGGAAATCTGGAAGACTGGGCAACAGGGACCCAGAGAGCCGCCTGTATGCCAGCCACAGCTGAGAGGTGGCTGTCGCTCCTGAGGTCTGGGTCTGCCAGGTCCCCACAGCGCCCCCTCCTGGTCACTCCCACGAGATGGCCCCTCACCCATGTTCTCTGGCTCTTCTCCTTGCACTGGGTTAGCGAGCCCCCCCAAATGAAACCACAGTCAGCAATGCTGACGAGCATGGAAAGAAGGGGAGTCCACCTTCCTAGTCTGCGCATTTTCCCTTTACCATCGTGCAATAAATGTCTAGCAAGGGAGCAATTTTGTCATTCCTCTGCCCCTCCCTGAAGTCTAAAACTGCCAGTTTGAGAAACCATTCTAAGCTCTGCCTCGATCTGGATCTGTCATTTACTGTGGCTAACTGGATCTAAAATGGTTAACTGGGGGCTCTTTATAGGAGTTTATTATGAGTCATTTTATGAGTGTCATTTTTTTTTCTCTAAATAGTGGCAATGGCTTTGCAATTACCTAGCTACCTTCTTTTGTCTGGTTTCCCTCGTGCATTGGACACAAATTTAGTAGCTCTTGGTACTGTAGGTCAGAAGTCTGGGTCCAGCTGCTGGGCTCTCTGTTGAACAAGGCTAAAATCAAGGTCTCTGTAGGCTTCCTTCCTTTCTGGAGCCTGAGGAATGATCCACTTCCAAGTTCAGGCAGGTTGTTGGCCAGTTTCACTTCCTTACAGTCATAGGACTGGGGGCCGTTCCCAGCTGGCTGTCAGCAGGGTGCCAAGCCAAGCACCCAGATGCTACCTACACTCCTTGCCTCACAGCCCCACCTCTTCCAGGCCAGCGGTGGACAATCTCCCCCTCATGGAATCCCTCTCTCTCCTTGAATCTTTCTTTAGTCCCTACTAGAGACTCAGCTGACTAGGACAGGCCAACCAAAGAAAAGCTCATTCTGCAAGTCAGCTGCACCATCTAACATAACCTCATCACAGGAGTGACATCCATCAAGGTCACAGTCACCAGGGTAGGAGTCCTGGGGCCATACGAGAATTCTGCCTGCTATACCTAGTACCTAATTGCTGCATGCATTTGTTGTCTGTATGCATTTTTTTTTTCTCAGGTTGGGAGCTGACATCATGTCACAAGGCAGGCTAACTGGCCAACAGACAGGATGTATGGAAGTTAAACCCAGCGAGTAGCTTTGTAACAGTTCTCCCATTTATCACTAGAGTAGCTAATGCTCTAACCCTAAGAATGCATGTACTCTGCCAACTTCCAGATGTATATGAGATGCTTCTCTTCTTGAACTTAAACTGACCTTATGAAATTAGATGTGCAGAAAATTGATATTCTGAAGGAGGAGGGGGAGAAGAAGGAGAAGAAGGAAAAGAAGAAGAAAACAGATACATAACTAATACCTAGAAGGACCAAAAAAAAAAAAAATTTAAGTATCCAAATACCATCATGCACTAAAATTTTTTAAATTAAATTGTTATATTTTCTACACGGTCTCAACCAATTTAACAGCTTTTCACTCAACAGACTTGGCTATTTGGAAATTACATAGAGGCAATGTATACATAACCACACTAACAGTTGAAGGAAAAGGATAAAAATAATTAAAAGCATGCTTAATATAGTCAGTAGCTCATGGCATAATAACCAATTAATGAGAAATTACTAAGTCCAGGTGCTGCTCTCAGTGTTTCATGTATATTAACTCGTTAAATCTCACCAAACTCCATGTAGCAGAAACTTTCTACAGAAGAGGAGACTGAGTCACAGGGTAGTTATATTACTGAGCCAGAGTCACGTGGTAAGAAAAGGCGTGTGAATTCAAACCGTGGACTCTTCCTCTTAAAACCATAGCTGTCTGTGCACTTATCTGTGTTTCCATGTTGTGAAATAGGGATGCTTCCTGCACCTATCATACAGCACAAGGTGGTGGCCAAGCACCTAGGCACTGCACTCAAATAGATCTGGTTCACATCCAAGGCCAAGGGGTGAGAGTTGGGGCTGCAGCCTTGCCAAGGGGTGTGACTCTATAATTTGCATAAAGACACCCCATGTGCCAGCAGCAGCCTTGTCCAAGCAAGCCTATGAAGACTTCTTAAAAAAGAAAATAATCCAGGCATTCCTTAACCCCCTATATCCTTATTTGGAAGAGGAGAGATGAAAACTGTGATTGATTCCTTCTTTCTCTTTTTCATTCCTTCCAAACCCTTTTCCATTGTCCTACATTTGAAATTGAGAGATTATGAAAAGATAGCAACAAAGCAAAAGCTAACACTAGAAGCAAAGAATAGAAACCACTGGCTCCCTTTCCTACTATAGAGAAGAAAGTGAGCCTTTCTTTAGGTAATGAGAAAGGAAAAACCTGTAGTTCAATACCCTCCAACCTTTTCCATCAGTTCCACCCAGCCAAAGCAGGGTCATCATGGCATCGGGTGCCATCAGCAGCACAGACCCCAAGAAACACAGGCTTAGCAGTTGTAATAATAGGTCACTGGAGGCGGAGCTGGAGGTGGAGGTGGAAGTGGAGTGGGGGTGGGAGGCACATCCTGATATCTGTATTAAGGGAACTCTTGATTTCCGAGTGGGGAAGGGATGGCTTAAGAGTTTGGGGTTAGCAGGTGCAAACTATTATATATAAGATAGATAAACAACAAGGTCCTACTGTGTAGCACAGGGAACTATATTCAATATCCTGTGATAAACCATAATGGAAAAGAACGTGAAAAATTATATGTATATATATATATATATATAATTGAATCACTTTTCTGTACACCAGAAACTAACATAACATTGTAAATCAACTATACTTCAATTAAAAAATAAATAAATAGAAAAGGAACACTTGCTTTCAACGATGCATTTCCATAGCTAGGTTGGACAAGCTCACGTGTCAGTTGGCATTTACTCAGTGATTGCTCCTGGTACCAGCAAGGCGCTGACCAAGGACTGTTACCACCCAGGGTCCTCTCTGTGAGGAGGTGAGTGACTAGAACTATTCTTTAATCAGTCCTCTTTATGTTCTCCTATGGTTCCATCTCGGCTCCATTGCCCTGGTGGGCACAGAGCAGAAACTACAGAAGTATAAATGTATTTTGTCAGAGAAACCTCCCTTTAATCTGATGCTTTCCGGAGTTGCTTATTTGGGAGAGGTCTTAGTTTTTCCCAAGTTTTATTTGGTAGAATTTCTCAAGCCACATAATTTGACTTAAAATTGCTATGCACTGCAGCCAGAACACTCAAATAGGTTTGAGATCAGACATAATTCTCAAAGTCCTTGGCTGCCTGTGGTCGTCAGTGATCCCTCAGAACATTCAAACAGGGTCTTAGTTTCAGAAACTTGGATGTGTGCCAACCCAGGTAATTATTCTCTGCCTACCTTATTTCCCCAGGCAATTTTAATTGAAAATGGTATTATCCTTTACCTCAGTTCTAATCTGCTCTGAAGTGTCCCTGTGTCCTGCTTCTTTCTCCCATCATAAGCTAACTGAGCTGGTTTCTTTTTGAAGCTTAAGTTAAAAAAAAAGAAATGTTTCTGAGTCTCCCAAGGGGGAAAATATCAGATAAATATGAGCCATTTAATTAGTCTCAAACCAGTGCACCAAATACCACTGGCAGCAGCTGCAAGAAACCCCTCCTTGATGCCTAACCTTATGAAAAGTTTCTTTTGTGGATAGAAATACAAAGGTTTTCTTACTGAGAACTGACCAAAAAAGAAAAAAGGGTGGGAGGAGGGGAGTGGGAGAGACAATGAGATGACTTTACTCTCCTGAAATGATTTTAAAAGGTACTGTTGCCTTGATTCAGAGTTGGCAGAACAAAATGCACCATTTAACACAGGATGCCTGAAATTCAATGAAAATGCAACAGAAATGTGCTTTTTGGTTACTTCCAACAAGCATGACCTTTAACCAGTAATGTCCAATAGAAATATGATGAAAACCACAATTGTGAGTTACATATGTAATTTTAGTTTCCAGGAGCACTATTAAAAAGGTAAAAAGAAAAGGAATACTACTCAGCGATAAAAAGGGAAAGAACTCTTGGTAACATAATTTGGGTAGATCTCCAGGGAACTTTACTGAGCAAAAAAAGCTAATCTCAAAAGGTTACAAACTATATAGTTCCATTTGTATGGCATTCTTGAAATGACACAAGTACACAAATGGATAACAGATTACTGATTTCCAGTAGTTAGGGAGGAGAGGAGGTAGGCTATGGCTACAGTATCTGGCAAACCTGATCCTTGCAATAGAATTCTTATGTATTTTGACAGTGGTGGTGGTCATATCAACCTACACAGGTGAATAACTTGCACAGAACTAAACACACACACACAGAGACACACAAACACCAGTACATGTAAATCTGGTAAAATCTGAATAAGGTCAGTGGGCTGTATCCATATAAATTTTGTGGTTGTGATGCTATACCTAGGTTGTGTAAGATGGTACCAACTCCATGTGAATCTATTATAGTCTGAGAATTAAAAGTTTAAAAATGTGAATTTAATATTAATAAGAGTTAACCCAGTATTTGCAGAATTTTCTTATATAATTGAGGTACATGTAATTGATAGAAAAATTACTGAGGTGGTTTAAAATTCCTTTTTTTTTCTTCTTCTTGCATTCTAAGTCTTTGGAATCCAGTGTGTAGTTTACATTCAGAGAATATTTCAACTCCCACGTGTGGCTCTGACTCCAGGTACTGGGTAGCAAAAATGCTTCAGACTGAGCCTAATATCCATTTCCCAACCCCCTCCAGTGACACAAACTAACATTGAAACACCTTTGCTTTCTGGAAGTCTCTCCCAGGGCAGGTTTATAATGAAACCCTTAGAGCTTAGACAGTCACTGGAAAATATGATCGGCTGGGAGAGAAAATTTCATCACTGGTACCAACCTGAATTTGTTTTGGACCACAGATCCAAGATACAAATGAATAACTAATCCCTATTAAGGAGACTTCTAGTATCTTCTAAGAAATAATTCCTAAGAAGAATTTCAAGAGCTATAACACATAGACTGGGCTCAAGGATTAAGATTTTAAACTATTTTTGAATCTTTGTAACTTTTCCTATTGGGTTTTTTCTCTCTCTCTTTGCTTTCGTATTTCCCCGTGGTGATTAGAAGTGCGATGATTTAAATAAGAAAGCCTTGTGGCCATGAAACTCAGAGATTCAATTTTCCTCCTCAGTCAGTCATGGAGGAGAAAGAAACAGGTGATAAGTGTGTGATGGAAACTTTGAAAAATACATAAAATTAGGCCAAATCTCTTGGGACTCTGAAAAGTAAAACAGAGAGCAGACTTGGTTCTCAGACCAGGTATGATAAGGAGCCCAGGGCTCAATCTCAAAAGACCACTGCAGTCTCCATCCTTCAGAGAAGGTGGAAACGAGATGAGGAAATCCTATTCCCAAATGGAGCCTTGAGGTATAAAAAGAGTGGGTTTTGGAATGAGAGAGACCTATCTTTGAGAATACAAGTCAATTAACCTCTCTTGGCCCTAGCTTCCTTGTTTGTAAAGTAGCAAAATTATCTACCTGACTCATTGTTGTGAAGTTAAACAGAATAATACACGAAAAGTGCCTATCACATTCCCCAATCCAAGGTGGGTGATCAATTACTGTCCTCTCCCTTCTCCTCTATTTCTGCACTCAAGTAAGGAGGCACATAGAGAAAATGATGTGTGCAAATTAAGCTAAGAATAGTAACAGCAGAAACTCGAGTTGTTGCTCTAGAGTAATGCCAGAGAGAAAAATATTTCATTTTAATCTGTTGCGCTTCACTTCTAATCTGCTGGTAGGAAGCTGGTTTCAGGATCAATCTAGATTTATAGCACTCTTGAGACAGCTAAGTACGAGAGAAGCAGGTACCCCTAAGGCAGAGGACACAAAAGAGTCTAGAAAAATGGAAACAGAGCTGGTTTGACCAGAGAATCATGACCTCAAAAACCTTTATGTAGTCACATCTTTCATAAACATAAAATGCATCCTCCAGTCAGCAAGTGAAAATAGAAAAAATAAATAAATAAAGAGTATGGCACAGTTTACAAGAACCACTCAATGCCTTAAGTTCTCTTGTTATGAATTATGTAAATTTGAGACTGGTATTTATGTTTGTTGGATCATTTTTTTGGGTCACAGACAACGGGTCAACCACTTGTTCTATGAGAAATTACATCACCAGCTGGCCCACTGGAGCCCAATACACTGGGATATGGCAATAAGTTGGGTTTTTATTGATGGAATTGAACTCTACAAACTCTTCAAGACCCAGAACATGGCTGCTGAGGCCAAGGCCCTGACACAGGTACCATATTGAATAGATGGGCTCCAAATGCACAGTCTAGGATAATCTGTATGGACAACAGCCTTCTCTGATTCTGTTTCCTGTTCATCTGCATTTGATTTTATGAACAAACTAAAGCAGCTGATTTATCTACAACTCTAACAAGTTCTCTGCCTTTGTCAGCACCACCACCGGCACCAAACTAGGCTAACCAGCTGGCAGGATCCCTCTGAAACAGCTTCTGGGAGAATGTGGGATGGTTTTCTGCCATTGCTACTTCTGACCTCGGAATCAAAGTCTACGAGTACTACCTGAAGCAAGACTAAGTCTCGCAAGGAAACCCCAGCAACTGAAGTAAAATGAAATGAGGAACTAAGACACAGATGTGCTCACTCTCCTAGGACATTCAGGCTTCTCCAGTGGCTGGACTCAGAGGCAGAGCTGGTTTTATTAATCAAGAGGATTAAATCCCTGTTTTTTATTTGCATATAGTAAAATTCACTCTTTCTGGTATACAGTTCTATGAGTTTTGAAAAATGCATACAATCACGTTACCAACACACAAATCAAGACATAAAACAGTTCCATTACCCCCAAATCTCTCTCATGCTGTCCCTTGGCAGTCAGCCCCTCCTCTCAATCCCACCCAACCTCTGGATGTTAAGGAACCATACACGACATAGCCTTTTGAGTCTGACTCTGACTTCCTTCACTTAGCATGATGCAGTTTGTGATCCATCTGTGCTGATGTGTTCATCAGTAGTTTGTTCCTTTTTACTGTTGAGTAGTATTTCAATGTATGGATATACCACAGTTTGTTTTTTCATTCCCAGTTGGAAGGACATCTGGGTTGTTTCCAGTTTCTGATGATTATAAACAAAGCTACTACAAATATTAGTGTACAGATTTTAGTGTGAAAATAAATTTTCATTTCACTTAGTTAAGTACCCAGGAGTGGGATTGCTGGGTCACATGTAAGTGTATGTTTAACACTATACGAAACTGCCAATCTATTTTCCAAAGTGGCTGTTCCATTTTACATTTTCACCAACAATGAATGTATGAGAATCACAACTGCTCTGCAACCTCACTCACTTAGAACTACCCATTTTTTTTCTTCTTATTTTAGCTATTTTAATGGGTGTGGAGATATTGTGATTTTAAAATAATGAATCTTCAAGAGCAATCAGAGTTCCATATATCGTACCTTTAAGTCAGTAACATATTATTATCTTCCTTTTGGAGATATGGCAACAAGCCCAGACAATTAAGTAAATTCACACATTTACAACATGCAGAAGAAGATATTCGGGTTAAAGAAGAAATGCTCTGGGGCTTCCCTGGTAGCACAGTGGTTAAGAATCTGCCTGCCAATGCAGGGGACACAGGTTCCCCTGGTCCAGGAAGATCCTACATGCCGTGGAGCAACTAAGCCCATGCGCCACAACTACTGAACCAGTGCTTTAGAGCCCATGAGCCACAACTACTGAGCCCACGTGCCACAGCTACTGAAGCCTGTGCACCTAGAGTCCGTGCTCTGCAACAGGACAAGCCACCACAATGAGAAGCCTGTGCACCACAACGAAGAGTAGCCGCTGCTCACTGCAACTACAGAAAGCCCACACACAGCAACGAAGACCCAATGCAGCCAAAATAGAAACAAAAACAAACAAAAAATATTCCCTCTACAAGTTTGAAAGTATGTATTTAATATCTACGAATAATAATACATCAATAATAATAATCATAACAGAGTCCCATTTAACAATAGGAAATAACTCTCTGATGCATCATAACTTTCATTAGTTTAAAATTTCATAAATCATTGATAACTCAATCATATATATGTATATATAGTTGTATACATACTACACACACAGAGACACATTTTACTACAAAAGAAAGTTTGTCAAGCATATTGGCAGTTTAAATTTGATCACAAAAGGGGGAGTATTTACTATTTTAGAAAAAAGAAACTCAAAATTATACCAGCTATATTACATATTTGCATAATGATCTGGTTACAAATGTTAGCTATTCCAAGAAATATCTCCATTTTTCAAAAATGTATTGACTCTTTGTTCTGTTACTGTTTGTACTTTAAGAAAACTAAAGATACGGTTTTGAATTTTTAACATGTCTTATTTTTTACCACTTTGTTGTAATATTTACATGTCCTCTTCTGCTAAGGATCATTTTATGCCTTCCTTATCTATTCCCATAAATAGAACAGGAAATTAAATGTGTTCCATGAAAAATAGTTGTTTCACTCATTCAAAAAATATTTATTGGATTTCTACTGGGGGGAGGGGAAGAGAAGGGTGATGTTTTTATTGTAGATAGGGGCCCCCAGTGGGGTCTCATTAATGAAGTGACATATGAGCAAAGACTTAAGAGAAGTGAGAGAGTAAGGCTTGTGAAGATTTGGAGGGAAAGGATTCCAGGAAGAGGGACTAGCAGGTGGAAAGGCCCTAAGGGGCATGCGTGTTTTACAAGGCTGAAAAGATCACTGTGGCTGGAGCACAGCAAGGTGAGCGCGAGGACACTAAAAGGAGATGGAATCAGCAAAAGGAAGCCAGATCACTCAAAGGCGTTGATCAAACCTGATTCTTGGTTAAATGAGAAGCCAATGGAGCACTTTTAAGCACCAGAGTTACACAGTCTGACCTAAGTTTTAAAGGAAACTTCGCTATTTGGAGAACCGACTGTAGCAAGGCAAGAGTGAAACAGAGAAACCAATTAACAGGCTTGGTCAATGCTGGTTAACAGTTGACACTGGGGAACGTGGTCAATTCGGTACATATTTTGAATGTAGAGGCTGATGGATTGCGTGTATAGTGTAAGAAAAGGAAATGACTTCGAAGCTGAAAACTAGCATCGAAAAGGTTAAAGAAACAAAATCATTTAGTCTGAAAAACAATGAATAGTTTCATTTCGACAAGGATTTTTAAGAACCTGAAACACAGTAACTGTATTGACTACCTGACATCCAACTTTTGAGAGTCAGGAGTGAAGACAGGAAACTGAGACTGCCATTTCCAATAAGTAGCTTTTGGAACACTTGCTGCCATCAGTCACTGAGGGAGAGTCATTGAGAATTCTGAATAAAGATCAAAATCAGAATACCATTCTTTCTATTCTGCCCTTAATGACTTTTATGTAATATGTTCCATATCAGCTACTGTGGCTGAGTTTGACAGGAATTATCCAGATGAATGGATTAAACAACAGACAAACAAAATGACTGAAATGTAAATAGATGAAGATTAATGCAATGGAGAGCATGAACCAACATGCAGGAAGAGATAAGACTCAAAATAGTAAATTATAATTTCAAAAGTTTCATATACTGCATCAATTGTCTAGAATAATAAAAAAACTGGAAGACCTGAGGTTTAGCATACAAATTTCTTTCATTCCTCTCAGAAAGTTAAGGATACTGTCAAGATGAAAACCACTTGTTATAAAGATAACCTAATGTTTCAAGACTGAGAATAATACTTTTAAAGAAATTCAAGATAGTTTTGAAAGAACAGAGAGATTGAAATTATAAATAGCACTGCATAATTTTCCTCTAGATTTCAGTGTCTCTACCATCTAAGATTCAAGAGTGAGACAAGCAGTCAATGCTATGCTAACTAACTTGTTTCTCAGGACACTCCCAGAAATAGGGGTCACTGAAAAAGCCCACTGTCCTTTAGGTTTATTCTCATTACCTTATACAATGTTTCTACACCTTAAGTGCTTAATAAATGCTTACTGAATGAATGAATGAATGAAACTTTCTACCCCCATTACCCAAGGAAACCCTTAGGATGGGGATTAATATATTGTCACAGTAGGAAGGTAAACACAATTCCATTTTTATAATCCTTCTTTTCCCAAGTCAGACCCAGTGTACTTCCCTAGTTATGATTCTGGGGGGTTGTGAAGATGACTTGGTGTTATGATCCTGATCCTGAAAACTACAGCATGAAAAGAAACAAACAGAAAAAGAGTAGAGACTATTTTGACATTTCCTAAGAAAGCTAAAGTGCTTCAACATTTAGTAATGCTAGTGACTAGAGTCCCGCTGGTAATATATGTTCTTGTCCCCACACCACATAAGAGGACAGACCAACCAAGCACCTTGGAAATCTTAAAGTTCTCTCGTGGAATTAATTACAGACTACATGATGCCCCTCTTAACTTGGAGGATTCACCAGGGTTGCATAAGGGTTAAAAAAGCTCTCTAGTGTTTCCATAGATGGCCTTCAAGAAAGAGAAATAAAACATTAAATCAAAAATCCGGGAACACAGTGATACACTAGTGAAAGAACTCATAAGCCATTCTTCAATTCCAGTTTATAGACACACCATCCCTCCGACTCCTCATGATTAGAGTGCAATGTTAATCATTCCCATCTCTGGAGCTGAGGTAATCCGAGGACAAATGAGTGACCAAAAATATCCCATTAATGGGACTACTCAGCCACATCACAATATTTCTTCTGAGTTGAAAACCATAACTCTATTTAATAGCACAAAGCCCTACATTTATTTGCATCTTACAAGTGATCATTCAGGGCACTGAAGCAGCTGGCTAAATCATCGTGCCCTTATTTAATTTACTATTCTCCTCTCACATTAGTTTTGCTGCAGAAACAGGACTTCAGCTCCCTCTCAATAACTCCCTGACAACTTCGAACCAGAAAGAATAAATTTACTTTGTTGATTTCTGACTCCATGAAGAAAGAGAACCAGTAACTGTGATAGAATTTAATTGATGCAAATCTACATTCTTCTCTTCCTTCTCTTTTTACAGCAAGATAAATGTTGACCAAAAGTGCACCAAGTGATT
Organism: Delphinus delphis; assembly: GCF_949987515.2. Lineage (NCBI taxonomy): Eukaryota > Metazoa > Chordata > Mammalia > Artiodactyla > Delphinidae > Delphinus > Delphinus delphis. Next base: position 36,073,041 of record NC_082697.1, on the reverse strand, counting down.
TTTCCTTTGTTTCAATACCCTTTTATTCTGTTTGTTTCAAGAGGAAGGGAATGCGTTTTAGAGACAGACACCCTCAGATAAAACACTGCCTTTTCCATGAGTTGTTGAATGCTGACTGAGAACAACATTAAGAAAAATCTGAATATAAATGATGTAAAAACTTTGAGACTATACGTGTACAGATCTAATATGCCTAGGAAGATGGTTCACTTGCACAATTAGGGTTCCTTTTGCTGAGAAAGGACAACAGAGCTTCAGATCAGGAAGCTCTCCTAAGCCAGCACAAGGTTTGGTTTTGTTTCTGTTTGGGGACAGGGGAGCTTGATGATGTAAGCCTCTCCAGGAAATTCCTATACAAGTGCCAATGCAGGATAGACCAGCACTGTCCAATAGAAATAAAATGCCAGCCATGTGTGTAATTTAAAATTTTCTAGTTGCCGCATTAGAAAAGTAAAAACAGGCCAAATTAATTTAAATAATATATTTTAACCCAATGTATCCAAAATATTGTCATTTTTAGATGTATTCCATATATAAAAATTATAGAGATATTTTCCATTCTTTTTTTTTCTTTCATACTAAGCCTTTGAAATTCAGAGAGTATTTTAATCTTGCAAGCACATCTCAACTTGGACTGCCCACATGTCACGTGTTCAACAGCCCGGTGGGGCAAGTGGCTCTAATACTGGAGAGCACAAGTCCAAGGCAGGTCCTAGAGAGAATCTGTGGGATGGATTAATGGGCAGTCAGTGAGCTGTGGGGTGGCAAAGTCTCTCTGCTACAAGGTGGTTAGAAGAAAAAGAATTAGAGGGGCTTATAAAGTCCTTGGACTGGAAGAACCTAAGACTTCTGTAAATTCTTATAATAATCAGAACTTAACTCTCCTCTAATAATTACAGCCCCAGGTATTTCACCTATTACCTCAATATGCCAAGAGCTCTGTAAGCTAATTATTTTGTCACATTTATAAAAAATACTAATTTACCGGTTGTCTTACTACTCTGAGCATCTTACTTTCTTGACATACTGTATTCTCTGCAACCCCTGTTCTTGGTTGCTCTACCCAGTTGATGAAATTGAAGTTTAAACTCCAGTCAGAACTCCAGCTCTCATCCTGAAATCTAATCATAAGCTATATCTCAAGATATTTTCTAAAATAACTCTTCCACTTACTGAAAACCTATGTACCAAACATTCTGCTAGACGCTAGGAGCATTATCTCCAAACCACCGACTGGAGGCATTATTACCATCATTACAGGAGAGTAAACTGATGCCAGAAGAGGGTCATAATCTGCACAAGGTCACAGGAGTAGTTCTGTCCAGCCCTCACCTCTATGACTTTCCACAGCCTTTCTTCACCTTGGTTTAATAATAACAGCCAATGTCCTTTTGTTCCTAAATGGCCCACCTGAATGTAAGCATCTTTGCATAGGCTGAATTCTGAACACCAAGTCCTATTTTATTCCTACGGGAACAGAAACCAGCAAGAAAATGAGAACCATCTGTCACTACTTGAGCTTGCAAGAAGCAGAGGGAAGACTTTCTTCATCCAAAGTCCAAGATAAAGAAATTCACCGAGTACCACCCACATTATACAATCCTCCCACCCAGGTGTCCGTTTACATGCCCAACAGTCATTTGAATTGCAAATTAGAGGTCACCCCTGATAATAAAGCCCTTCTCTTCCATTCTTGGGGCACTCTGGTCCCCAAAGTCATTAGTGCAAACTTGTTTCAATTGCTTTTGATTCTGTCTGCACACAGATTTCTCTGTAGGGACTGCTACTATTCCAAGCTTTTGCTCCCCTTGCAAAGACTGTTGCTAAGGAGAAGAGAGTTCTCCTTTGTAATTACTGCCTGAAATGCTTCCAGAACTTCTACCAGTTCTTTCCTTAGCATCAAGGCCCCTCCCTTCCTGCTCCAAACTGTAACCTAGATTTTTGTACCCCTGAGCAAGGCTTCCATTTGCAGTCATAAACGTTTGATGCCCTCTGCCCGGACTGCAAATTCAGTGACTTCAGTAGCCTCCAAGCCTTGAGGAACCCTCCCTGGATAAAGAGAAGCAGTTTAGATGTTTTCCAGCCAGAGTCAAAAAGCCAAGAACTCCCTACTTCACCACAGTGCTCCATTTCATCTGATTCTGGGAAGGCAGCAACTCAAGTCGTCGTGTCAGTATGAAAATGGTTTTCTGCATCAGAAAAAATTTCAGGCTAACTTTACCTCCAAAAATCTCCTTTTGGGCTTCCCTGGTGGCGCAGTGGTTGAGAGTCCGCCTGCCGATGCAGGGGACGCGGGTTTGTGCCCCGGTCCGGGGGGATCCCGCATGCCGCAGAGCGGCTGGGCCCGTGAGCCATGGCCGCTGGGCCTGAGCGTCCGGAGGCTGTGCTCCGCAGCGGGAGAGGCCCGCGTTCCGCAAAAAAAAAAAAAAAAAAATCTCTTTTTTCCCCAAAGCAGTCAATCCCTCCCCAAGGCGTAGCTTTGCCCCCCCAACCAAGCAAGGTGGATCCTAGAGCAAACTGTCCAAAACCTGGCTTCCCAAAGGGTGCCCAGGGACCAGCAGCATCAGCACCATCTGGAAGCTTTGCTAGAAATGCAGAATCTGCATTTAACAAGATCGCAGGTGATTCACACCCACATCAAAGTGTGAGAAGTCAGCCCAAGACACAGCTGAAAAGAATCTGACTGATGATTTCATTAAAAAATGGACAGTTGGGCTTCCCTGGTGGCGCAGTGCTTCCCTGGTGGCACAGTGCTTCCCTGGTGGCGCAGTGGTTGGGAGTCCGCCTGCCGATGCAGGGGACATGGGTTCGTGCCCCGGTCCGGGAGGGTCCCACGTGCCGCGGAGCTGCTGGGCCCGTGAGCCATGGCCGCTGAGCCTGCGCGTCCGGAGCCTGTGCTCCGCAATGGGAGAGGCCACAACAGTGAGAGGCCCGCGTATCGCAAAAAAAAAAAAAAAAATGGACAGTTGATGCAAACTGGAATTTTTCATTTAATTCTCATTATGCTAGGAATTGTTAGGTTTTGTTTTTAAGTCTGTTTTTCTAACCTAAATCTGAGCTGAAAATAAAATAGTTTCCAGAGAAAAAACAACTTTCTTAACATGATCCTAGAATCAGGCCATCTCTTTACTGACCGAAGTGAAAGTTGACACTCTGTGACACAGTATGTGCAGAGACACACTAACCACTAAGAGATTTTTGTAAAGGAGCTTGAGGACAATGCATGAAATAACTGCCCAGCAAGCAAAGGTGGTCTCCTGATGAACGAGCCCCACAAATGTCCCTTCTATGATCACTGCCAATCCCACTGGGATGACTTTTGAGGGAGACAGCTTTCTTAAATAACTGTATCAATCCTTAAAAGAAGTAAGGAAATGAGAAAACTATGTTGATTTTAAAGCTATGTGAAACTGTGTTTTACAGAAAAATGTAGCTAAAATTTCCTGAATTCAGCGGTTTTGTGCAGATGTACATTTGTAAAATATAAACATTTTAATAACAATGCCTATAGAGCCGGCCCTCCATATCTGTGGGTTCTGCATCGGTGGAATCAACCAAGAGCAGATCAAAAATATATATTCTTTTAATTCCAGAAAGTTCCAAAGAGCAAAACTTGGATTTGTCGTGCATTGGCAACCATATACGTAGCATTTACATTGCATTAAGTATTATAAGTAATCTAGAGATGATTTAAAGTATACAGGAGAGTGTGCATAGGTTACATGCAAACATTATGCCATTCTACATAAGGGACTTGAGCATCTGTGGATTTGGGTGCCCTCCTTCTCAGCCCAAGCGCTTGAGAGAGGGTGAGGCTGGCAGAGCAGGAAAACCATCAGCAGTGCCTTTGTCTAATGATGCTCTAACAACAGACACATCAGATTATCATAACTCACAGCTGCCATAGTCCATGATGCAGGCAGCCAACTGAGCAAACTTCCCCTGAGAAGAGAATGAGGAATTTGGTTGCATGAATCTTTTTGCTACAAATAAGACATCCAAAAAAAAAAAAAAAAAAAACAGCCACAATACACTGAAGGATGAACGTCAGCAAAGCAGCTCAAATGCACATGTTACAGTGATACCGTGAATGCCTGTCGGGTGAGCCCCTGACTGCAGATCACAGTCACTGTGCGCCGGGCCAGGGCGAGGGGAAGGGCGAGGGAGCCAGAGAAAGGCAGTGATTCGGGAAAAGGGCACAGCAGCCTGAGGTGCCAGACTGAAGTGATGGGAAGAGCTAAGGCCAAATGGTCCTGAGAAGGAAGGAGAGGAGGCAAAGACCCCCGTCATGAACAGGAGCTAAGAAGCAGGCGCCTCAGAGCCAAGAAAAATCAAGAGCTGTGGACACAGGCTGGAATGTAGAACCAACTCTGGATGAGCTGCTTGGACTGGAAACGTACACTGTGGTCCTGATGGAGCATGTTCAGCTGGTCCTCCTATCAATAAACCCTAGACCTCTTGACCTCTGAACTCTGGTTTGACAGCATCATCTCCCTTCTACTCTGCACCCCTACCTTCACCCCCAGTCTGTCCTCTACCCAGAAGGCAGGGCTTTCCTTTATAAAACAAAAATCTGATCGTGTCACTCCTCTGCTCAGAATTCTCCAGTAGATTCCTGATATGCTCTGCATCCACTCCCCAGCCCTTACCCCAGCCCCTGGGTATTCTGTGGACCTCCTGTCCTACCTCTCCTCTCGTTGACGGTTCCGCTCCATCCCATCCAGCCTCCTTGTCCTTCACAAAACCTCACACAGGCTCCTGTCCAGGGCCTTTGCCCTGCTGTTCCCTTCATCTTGGATATTTCAATGATCTCTTACTTCTTTCAGGTCTCTGTTCAAATGTCACCTCTTCAGAAAGGTCTTCTCTACTAATCTGTCTGCAATGGCAGCCTCAGTTCTGTCATTCTTCATCCCCTTGCCCTCGGCACTTGCTCATCTCCTACTTTACCACAGCTTTCTACTGCAAGTGCTTGGGATTCTTTGCCTAAAAGCTTTCTCTGGCCCAAAGGCTGTATTCATCCTTGCAGGAGGGGTAGCCCTCAACCAAAGGCAGGTGGGAGTTAGTGGATAAATAGCCCAGCTCTACATCCTTCCATGGGACGCTTCTGAGGCCTGTTCTACCCTCCCTCCACAGGTCCCCACGGGGACTGCACCCAAGATGCCTGCAGGGGCACCTCCTAGATAAACACACCCTTTACTGCCTTCCTTGATTTCTTTGTCTCACTTCTCTCCTCTCCTGCTGGTATTTCGTGGGATCACCTCCCGGATAAACCACTTCCATTCAAATCTTTTGTCACAGGATCTGCTTCGGAGGGAGCTCAGATTAAGGCACCACCCGTCCCCTCCTCCTAGCACAGTGACCAGTACATTGTAGGTGACTAATGAATATTTGTTGAATGAATAAATGAATGAACTGCCATAGTTCACCTTCACCTTGGCAATGCTGCTGATCAGGAAGCATGTTGTGTCTCATCTGGAAACTTGTTTTACGTACAGATGATTAGCCCTTGTTTCAGCTTTCTAGCTGAGAAGGGCCTGGGATGCGCAGAGCTTCTTTTTGAGCAACAGTGCTACTTAGGACAGCTACTGTTGACATCCCAGAACGGTCTTCTATCTGGAAATACGTTCCTTCCTTCAAGTCAAGTTGGGGATAAACACCCCAACTCTTTTTTCTTTTTAATTTTATTGAAGTACAGTTGATTTACAATGTTGTGTTAATTTCTTCTGTACAGCAAAGTGACTCAGTTATACATATACATATATGTGTGTGAGTGTGTGTGTGTGTGTGTGTGTGTATATGTATATATCCCTTTTTGTATTCTTTTCCATTACGGTTCGTCACAGTATACTGAATTTAGTTCCCTGTGCTATACACATATAATAGTTCATCCATCCTACATATAATAGTTTGCCTTTGCTAATCCCAAACCCCCAATCCTTCCCTCCCCTACCCCTCCTCCCCCTTGGCAACCACAAGTCTGTTCTCTATCAGATGTCCCAATTCTTGAATCCTAAACTGTGGCATTTAAAGAAAAAGCGTGGGAGTACCCTTAAAAGTCACCCTCAAATGCTTCCCTTGCTCCTCTGTGGCTTCCCCTGGAAGCTCTGAAGTCAAGAACTGGAGCCAGCTCTTAGGATCAGGACCAGCCCATATCATTTGCAGGGCTCACAGCCAAAGGCAGGCATGGGTCCCCTTGTTGTTAAGGTTTTCAAGACAGTGACGGCAGAACATTAAACCAAATGTCCAGGCCCCTGCATAACTGCACAGGTCACATGGCCGTGAGCTGGCCTTGCCAAGAACTCAACAAGAAGAGAGTGTCACGGACCCCCTAAGACAGCTCCCTGGGCACCGATTATTCTCGCAGAAAAGAGAAACAGCGGTGTTCTGTTTTATTTTAGGTTAAGCTACCACAGGACTACACAGCTTGTAACAGCAAAGAGGCCTGTGGACAGCTTTGCAGAGCAGCCCAGCTCACATCACCTCCAGGCTTCCTGAACACCCTCAGAAATCAATCACGGTGCACAGCTCCCCACGGCCAGCTCAGTAGTTCCAACTGCTGACAACTCTGGGGTTGCCATGACTCTGTTGAGTCCCACAGTTTAAACACACAATTACATAACTGAAAGAGATGGAGAACCTGCTTTTAGATGCCAGAGGATGCAAAAGGTCTCAGGATCTATTTCAGGAAAATCCGTTCAGGTCCATGGCTCAGGGGTTTGGTGGGGGCTTGGCAGAAAAATGAAAGGGAAGAAAATGGCCCACTGGTATCATACCCAAGCTTCAGGGATATGTATATTTGGGGGAACGTACAGACCAAGGTGATCCCAAGATACAGCTGTGACTACAGCAGACCCTTAGAAATAAGTCCAAGATGAGAAAAATGGTTTAACGCCACCTGTGCCTGTGAGATGTTTAGCACACTTTTGGGGGAGGAGAAGCAGTCTGCTGATGGGTATGTAGATCCCCAAGAAAAAGACCCAGGATATGCTTCCCAACGCAACTGAACACAGAGCCTTTGAGCAGCCAGGCAACTAACCGGTAAGGCTAGGTAGGAGAAATGGTGACTTCCAGTGTTTAAAATCCAATTAACGACAAACCCTACTTCCTGATATGCCAGGTGATTTGTTTTACCACACAGAATCCTTTCTAAAGTTTCTGCTTCTTTTCAATTCTGCTAATAAAATGCAAATGAAATGACTGTCTCTTTTTAAAATGTTAGCATTTTGCAGAATTTGATTTCATGAACAATTCCTCTGCCGAATTAACCTCTGGAGGGTATAAGATACCGTACCTGACCTCATCTTGGGGATTTCGGGAACCATCCAAAATCACTTTGAGGTGTATCCAGGAGCGGGGGGCTCATTCACTAACCTCCGTGGGCTTTTATGCTACAAGGAGCGAATACCCACCTCTCAGGGGTGTTGTCAGGGAGAAGTCAGAGAATGGTCAATGTTCTCAAATACATGTTCAAACCAAACTCTTGCTGTCTCCCAGAAACCTGCGTCTCACCTGCAACCTCCGTACTCAGGCCCATGTCCTTGTGGCTATTTTTGATTTCTCTTTTACACCCAATACCTAGTCTGTCACAAATCCTGATGGCTCATCATTCAAAATATCCCAAGTCTGATCACTCCTCGCCTACCTCAGCCCGCCCCAGTCTGGTTCCAGGTGTTCTCCACTCCCACCTGGACTTCTGCCAATTCCCCCCTGACCCCGGCACCCCTGCTCCTGCCTCTGTCCCCTTTCAACTTATTCTCAACACAGTGCCAGAGGAGTCTTATAAAGCAAAGACCCACTCAGAATAACAAAGTCCTTATTTGGTTCTAAAGCAGTGGCTCTCAACCTGGTATGACTCTGCACCTCTGCAGACACCTGGCAACATCTGGAGACATTTTTAGTTGTCACAACTTGGGAGGCGGGGGTGGTGGGGATGCTATGGGCACCTAGTGGGTAGAGTTCAGGGATGCTGTTAAATATCCTACGATGCACAGGACAGCCCACCAAGGCAAAGACGGATCCAGCCCAAAATGGAAGTAGTGCCAGAGGAAGAAACCCTGCTTAAAGGACTGAAGGACTCAGAAGCCCTTGACATTGACCTCTGGGCTCATCTGGTCCTCTTCCCCACCCTCTGTACTGCGGAATGGCATTCTTGTGATTTCTCACACACAAGGAGCCAGTCCCACACAGAGCCATTGTTCTTCCTGCCTAGAGTGTTCTTACCATAGGGATCATTACTTCACCACCTTTGGGCCTCTGCTAATCACCCTATTTTACTTTATTTATTTATTGTTTTTTCGTTTTTTATTTTTTAACATATTTATTGGAGTATAATTGCTTTCCAATGGTGTGTTAGTTTCTGCTTTATAACAAAGTGAATCAGCTATACATATACATATATCCCCATAACTCCTCCCTCTTGCGTCTCCCCCCCACCCTCCCTATCCCACCCCTCTAGGTGGTCACAAAGCACTGAGCTGATTTCCCTGTGCTATGTGGCTGCTTCCCACTAGCTACCTGTTTTATATTTGGTAGTGTATATATGTCCGTGCCACTCTCTCACTTCGTCCCAGCTTACCCTTCCCCTTCCCTGTGTCCTCAAGTCCATTCTCTACACCTGTGTCTTTATACCTGTCATGCCCCTAGGTTCTTCAAAACCATTTTTTTAGATTCCATATATATGTGTTAGCATATGGTATTTCTTTTTCTCTTTCTGACTTACTTCACTTTGTATGACAGACTCTAGGTCCCTCCACCTCACTACAAATAACTCAATTTCATTTCTTTTTATGGCTGAGTAATATTCCATTGTATATATGTGCCACACCTTCTTTATCCATTCATCTGTCGATGGACACTTGGGTTGCTTCCATTTCCTGGCTACTGTAAACAGAGCTGCAATGAACATTGTGGTTCATGAATCTTTTGGAATTATGGTTTGCTCAGAGTATATGCCCAGCAGTGGGGTTCCTGCATCTTATAGGAGTTATATTTTTAGTTTTTTAAGGAACCTCCATACTGTTCTCCATAGGGCTGTGTCAATTTACATTCCCATCAACAGAGCAAGAGGGTTCCCTTTTCTCCACACTGTCTCCAGCATTTACTGTTTCTAGATTTTTTGATGATGGCCATGCTGACTGGTGTGAGGTGACACCTCACTGTAGTTTTGATTTGCATTTCTCTAATGATTAGTGATGTTGAGCATCCTTTCATGTGTTTGTTGGCAATTTGTATATCTTCTTTGGAGAAATGTGTGTTTAGGTCTTCTGCCCATTTTTGGATTGCGTTGTTTGCTTTTTGATATTTAGCTGCATGAGCTCGTTGTAAATTTTGGAGATTAATCCTTTGTCAGTTGCTTCATTTGCAAATATTTTCTGCCATTCTGAAGGTTGTCTTTTCGTATTGTTTATGGTTTCCTTTGCTGTGCAAAAGCTTTTATGTTTCATTAGGTTCCATTTGTTTATTTTTGTTTTTATTTTCATTTCTCTAGGAGGTGGGTCAAAAAGGATCTTCCTGTGATTTATGTCATAGAGTGTTCTGCCTGCCTATTTTTTCCTCTAAGAGTCTTATAGTGTCTGGCCTTACATTTAGGTCTTTAATCCATTTTGAGTTTATTTCTGTGTATGGTGTTAGGGAGTGTTCTAATTTCATTCTTTTACATGTAGCTGTCCAGTTTCCCCAGTACATCTTATTGAAGAGGCTGTCTTTTCTCCATTGTATATTCTTGCCTCCTTTATCAAAAATAAGGTGATCATATGTGTGTGGGTTTATCTCTGGGCTTTCTATCCTGTTCCACTGATGTATATTTCTGTTTCTGTGCCAGTACCATACTGTCTTGATTACTGTAGCTTTGTAGTAGAGTTGAAGTCCAGGACCCTGATTCCTCCAGCTCCATTTTCCTTTCTCAAGATTGCTTTGGCTACTCGGGGTCTGTTGTATTTCCATACAAATTGTGAAATTTTTTGTTCTAATTCTGTGAAAAATGCCATTGATAGTTTGATAGGCATTGCACTGAATCTGTAGATTGCTTTGGGTAGTAGAGTCATTTTCACAATGTTGATTCTTCCAATCCAAGAACATTGCATTTCTCTCTGCCTATTTGTATCATCTTTAATTTCTTTCATCAGTGTCTTATACTTTTCTGCATACAGGTCTTTTGTCTCCCTAGGTCTTCCTAGGTTTTTATTTTTTGTGTTGCAATGGTAAATGGGAGTGGTTCCTTAATTTCTCTTTCAGATTTTTCATCATTACTGTATAGGAATGCAAGAGATTTCTGTGCATTAATTTTGTATCCTGCTACTTTACCAAATTCATTGATTAGCTCTAGTAGTTTTCTAGTAGAGTCTTTAGGATCCTCTATGTATAGTATCATGTCATCTGTAAACAGTGACAGCTTTATTTCTTCTTTTCTGATTTGGATTCCTTTTATTTCTTTTTCTTCTCTGATTGCTGTGGCTAAAACTTTCAAAACTATGTTGAATTATAGTGGTGAGAGTGGGTAACCTTGTCTTATTCCTGATCTTAGTGGAAATGGTTTCAGTTTTTCACCATTGAGAATGATGTTGGCTGTGGGTTTGTCATATATGGCCTTTATTATGTTGATGTAAGTTCCCTCTATGCCTACTTTCTGGAGAGTTTTTTTATCATAAATGGGTGCTGAATTTTGTTGAAAGCTTTTTCTGCATCTATTGAGATGATCATATAGTTTTTATCCTTCAGTTTGTTAATATGGTGTATCACATTGATTGATTTGCATATACTTAAGAATCCTTGCATTCCTGGGATAAACCCCACTTGATCATGGTATATGATCCTTTTAATGTGCTGTTGGATTCTGTTTGCTAGTATTTAGTTGAGGATTTTTGCATCTATGTTCATCAGTGATATTGGCCTGTAGTTTTCTTTCTTTGTGACATCCTTGTCTGGCTTTGATATCAGGGGAATGGTGGTCTCATAGAATGAGTTTGGGAGTGTCTCTCCATCTGTTATATTTTGGAAGAGTTTGACAAGGATCGCTATTAGTTCTTCTAAATATTTGATAGAATTCGACTGTGAAGCCATCTATTCTTGGGCTTTTGCTTGTTGGAGGATTTTTAATCACAATCTCAATTTCGGTGTTTGTGACTGGTCTGTTTATATTTTCTAGTTCTTCCTGGTTCAGCCTCAGAAGGTTCTGCTTTTCTAAAAATTTGTCCATTTCTTCCAGGTTGTCCATTTTATTGGCATATAATTGCTTGTAGTAATCTCTCATGATCCTTTGTATTTCTGCAGTGTCAGTTGTTACTTCTCCTTTTTCATTTCTAATTCTATTGAGTGTTCTCCCTTTTTTTCTTGATGACTCTGGCTAATGGTTTATCAATTTTGTTTATCTTCTCAAAGAACCAGCTTTTAGTTTTATTGATCTTTGCTATTGTTTCATTCATTTCTCTTTCATTTATTTATGATCTGATCTTTATGATTTCATTCCTTCTGCTACCTTTCAGGTTTTTTTGTCTTTCTTTCTCTGATTGCTTTAGGTGTAAGGTTAGGTTGTTTATTTGAGAAGTTTCTTGTTTTTTGAGGTAGGATTGCATTGCTATAAACCTCCTCCTTAGAACTGCTTTTGCTGCATCCCATAGGTTTTGGGTTGGCATGTTTTCATTGTCACTTGTTTCTAGGTATTTTTTGATTTCCTCTTTGATTTCTTTAGTGATCTCTTGGTTATTAAGTAGTGTATTGTTTAGCTTCCATTTATTTCTACTTTTTACAGATTTTTTCCTGTAATTGTTATCTAGTCTCATAGCATTGTGGTCGGAAAAGTTACTTGATACAATTTCAGTTTTCTTAAATTTAAATTTACCAAGGCCTGAGTTGTGGCCCAAGATATGATCTATCCTGGAGAATGCACTTGAGAAGAAAGTGTATTCTGTTGTTTTTGGATGGAATGTCCTCTAAATATCAATTAAGTCCATCTTGTTTAATGTATCATTTAAAGGTTGTGTTTCCTTATTTATTTTCATTTTGGATGATCTGTCCATTGGTGAAATTTGGGTGTTAAAGTCCCCTAGTATGATTGTGTTACTGTCGATTTCCCCTTTTATGGCTGTTAGCATTTCCATTATGTATTGAGGTGCTCCTATGTTGGGTGCATAAATATTTACAATTGTTGTATCTTCTTCTTGGATTGATCCCTTGATCATTATGTAGTGTCCTTCTTTGTCTCTTGTAATGGTCTTTAATTTAAAGTCTATTTTGTCTGATATGAGAATTACTACTCCAGCTTTCTTTTGATTTCCAGTTGCATGGAATATATTTTTCCATCCCCTCACTTTCAGTCTGTATGTGTCCCTAGGTCTGAAGTGGGTCTCTTGTAGACAGCATATATACAGGTCTTATTTTTGTATCCATTCAGCCAGTCTGTGTCTTTTGGTGGGAGCATTTAATCCATTTACATTTAAGGTAATTATCTATATGTATGTCCCTATTCCCATTTTATTAATTGCTTTGGGTTTGTTATTGTAGATCTTGCCCTTTTCTTGTGTTTCCTGCCTAGAGAAGTTCCTTTAGCATTTGTTGTGCAGCTGGTTTGGTGGTGCTGAATTCTCTTAGCTTTTGCTTGTCTGTAAAGGTTCTAATTTCTCTGTCGATCTCAATGAGATCCTTGCTGGGTACAGTAATCTTGGTTGTAGGTTTTTCCCTTGGCTCACTTTAAATATGTCCTGCCACTCCCTCCTGACTTGCAGAGTTTCTGCTGAAAGATCTGCTGTTAACCTTATGGGGATTCTCTTATATGTTATTTGTTGTTTTTCCCTTGCTGCTTTTAATATTTTTTGTTTGTATTTAATTTTTGATACTTTGCTTAATATATTTCTTGGTGTGTTTCTCCTTGGATTTATCCTGTATGGGACTCACTGTGCTTCCTGGACTTGACTATTTCCTTTCCCATATTAGGGAAGTTTTCAACTATAATCTCTTTAAATATTTTCTCAGTCCCTTTGCTTTTCTCTTCTTCTTCTGGGACCCCTATAATTCGAATGTTGGTGCATTTAATGTTGTCCCAGAGGTCTCTGAGACTGTCCTCAATTCTTTTCATTCTTTTTTCTTTATTCTGCTCTGCAGTAGTTATTTCCACTATTTTATCTTCCAGGTCACTTATTCGTTCTTATGTCTCAGTTATTCTGCTATTGATTCCTTCTAGAGAATTTTTAATTTCATTTTTTGTGTTGTTCATCATTGTTTGTTTGCTCTTTAGTTCTTCTAGGTCCTTGTTAAACGTTTCTTGTATTTTCTCCATTCTATTTCCAAGATTTTGCCTCATCTTTACTATCATTACTCTGAATTGTTTTTCAGGTAGACTGCCTATTTCCTCTTCATTTGTTTGGTTTGGTGGGTTATCTTGCTCCTTCATCTGCTGTGTATTTCTCTGTCTTCTCATTTTGCTTAACTTACTGTGTTTGGGGTCTCCTTTTCGCAGGCTGCAGGTTCATAGTTCCCGTTGGTTTTGGTGTCTTCCCCAGTGGCTAAGGTTGGTTCAGTGGGTTCTGTAAGCTTCCTGGTGGAGGGGACTGGTGCCTGTGCTCTGGAGGATGAGGTTGGATCTTGCCTTTCTGGTGGGCAGGACAGTGTCCAATGGTGTGTTTTGGGGTCTCTGTGACTTTTTTTATGATTTTAGGCAGCCTCTCTTCTAATGGGTGGGGCTGTGTGCGTGTCTTGCTTGTTGTTTGGTATAGGGTGTCCAGCACTGTAGCTTGCTGGTCGTTGAGTGGAGCTGGGCCTTAGCATTGAGAATGGAGATCTCTGGGAAAGCTTTCACCGTTTGATATTACATGGAGCTGGGAGGTCTCTGGTGGACCAATGTCCTGAACTCAGCTCTCCCACCTCAGAGGCAGAGGCCTGACACCCAGCTGGAGCACCAAGACCTATATATATCTATATCTATATCTATATCTATATCTATATATATATCGTTGCTCCCAAAGTCTACCACCTCAATTTTGGGATGATTCATTGTCTATTCAGGTATTCCACAGATGCAGGGTACATCAAGTTGATTGTGGAGATTTAATCTGCTGCTCCTGAGGCTGGGAGAGATTTCCGTTTCTCTTCTTTGTTCGCATAGCTCTTGGGGTTCAGCTTTGGATTTGGCCCCGTCTCTGTGTGTAAGTCACCTGAGAGTGTCTGTTCTTCGCTCAGACAGGATGGGGTTAAAGGAGCAGCTGATTTGGGGGCTCTGGCTCACTCAGGCAGTGGGGAGGGAGGACTACGGAATGTGGGGCGAGCCTGCAGCTGCAGAGGCCACTGTGACGTTGTACCAGCCTGAGGCGTGCCGTGCGCTCTCCCGGGGAAGTTGTCCCTGGATCACGGGGCCCTGGCAGTGGCAGGCTGCACAGCCTCCCAGGAGGGGAGGTGTGGATAATGACCTGTGCTCGCGCACAGTCTTCTTGGTGGCGGCAGCAGCAGCCTTAGCATCTCATGCCCGCCTCTGGGGTCCACGCTGATAGCCGCAGCTCGTGCCCGTCTCTGGAGCTCCTTTAGGCAGTGCCCTGAATCCCCTCTCCTTGTGCACCCTGAAACAATGGTCTCTTGACTCTTAGGCAGGTCCAGACTTTTTCCTGGACTCCCTCCCGGCTGGCTGTGGCGCACTAGCCCCCTTCAGGCTGTGTTCATGCAGCCAACCCCAGTCCTCTCCCTGGAATCTGACTTCCGAAGCTCGAGCCTCAGCTCCCAGCCCCCGCCCGCCCCAGCGGGTGAGCAGACAAGCCTCTCGGGCTGGTGAGTGCTGGTCGGCACTGATCCTCTGTGCGGGAATCTCCCCACTTTGCCCTCCGCACCCCTGTTGTTGTGCTCTCCTCCGTGGCTCCAAAGCTTCCCCACCACCACCCCAGTCTCTGTCAGTGAAGGGGCTTCCTAGTGTGTAGAAAGCTTTCCTCCTTCACAGCTACCTTCCAGAGGTGCAGGTCCTGTCCCTATTCTTTTGTCTGTTTTTCCTTTTTTCTTTTGCCCTGCCCAGGGACGTGGGGAGTTTCTTGCCTTTTGGGAATTCAGATGTCTTCTGCCAGTGTTCAGTAGGTGTCCTGTAGGAGTTCTTCCACATGTAGATGTATTTCTGATGTATCTGTGGGGAGGAAGGTGATCTCCACATCTCACTCCTCCACCATCTTGAAGGTCTCTATCAATCACCCTAAACTGAAATTTCCCTCACTCCTGCCCCAGCATTCTCCATCCCCCTTTTCTCCGCAGCCCTTACCATCATCTGGCACACCTCTTATCTGACTTGTTTTTTTGTTTTCTTCCACATCCTGGAATGTAAGCTCCATGAAATTACTGACTTTTGCCTGATTTATTCATGTTATATACCTGGCACATAGCAGGAACTCAATAAATATTTGCTGAAATGAATGAATGAATGTATGATTATTACCTTGTAGATGCACCTGAGCTATGGGTGGAAGAAAGCTTCTAGTTTGAAGGACTGTGAAAAAGTATGTACTTTGATTTATTACCGAGGCCATATTCATAACCCATTTTGTTTCAGAACAGAGAGAGCTATGGGAATAATTCCCTTTTATGGACTTCATAAAACTATCATGAAAAATGCAGGGAGGATAGTGAAGGGAGCCTAGTCACCCACCCTTGAAGCTTCTTTAATCACAATACATGTGACAGGGTGAACTACTGGCTGATGTTTGCCTCTGGTGACTGTAGTTTTCCAAACTAAAGATCAGTGTGTGTTGTTGGGAAAATACAACCATAGTTATGGAAGATACAAGGGGATAAAATATTTAAAAATCAGGACAGTTCTAGAAACTCCAAACTAAACAAATTTTTATTTCCAGAGACCCTCCAAGCAGTAACATTCCATGGTTCTATGAAATACTTATGGAGCCCCTACACAGCTACATATGGCACATGGAATCAGATAGAACAGTAAAGAACTTCCAGGCCTCACCCTCAGAGGGTTTACAGCCTGGCATGGAAGTTAAGATAGTTGTGTTGTTGAAATGAACTGAAGCACACGGTGGAAACAGAAGGCACACTCATGGTTAAAAGAGGAACACAGGTGTAATTGGGATCCTCAGCAGATCGGGGGTCAGGAAAGGTCTGGAGCAGGAGGTGAGCTTGGTGTCTCTTGGAGAGCCAGCATGGGGGCGGGGGACAAGGCTGTGTTTGGAGATGGCGTCTCCCCATTTGGCTGGAACAGAGGTCACCTGTGAGGAAGTGGCAGGAAGCAGGTAAAGTGTGGCAGAAACCAGAGCACTGAGGGCTGAGTGCCAGAGGCAACGGGCTCTAGTTCAACAGAAAAGGATAGGCAGGAGGCTGACACCCAAAGCCCAGGGCAGCCGTAATGGTTTTACGCCCTGGGTTTCCCTGTACCTTCCCAGGAGGCAGCCTGGCCAGAAGGAAAGGAACTGATCTAGATAAGCAGGTTGGGAAGAGAAGTATAAGGTTAGTAAATAGTCCTAGCTGGGTGCAGAAAGAACCTGGCAGAGAGAAGAGAGAGCCAGGTCTGTGCAAGGGGCCTAGATCATCCCATGGGAAGCAGGAGAGGCAGCTGTTGAAGCACCTGAGTTTTCCCACATCCAGAAGAAACAAAAATGACCAGACAGGAAGGCAAAAAAAGGGAGTTCAATGGATGTCATGACCTCAAGGAATATGCAAAGCCATCATAAAATTACAATGCCCAATGTTCTTATTTAGTTTATCAGTTGGTTTCAGAGATTTGGAATCAAAAGCACAAAATTATTTTCCATTTAAGAGTGGCCCTTTCTTGAAAAGAGCCTCACCCCAATCAAAAACCTCTAAAAATCAGATGTAAGTTTCTAGATTGTGTTGGCAGAGGCTAATCTGCCACTATCAGAACAGAACAATCAGAATGGGTTATACCAATTATTATTTTTAAATAAACTTTCTTTGGACTCATCTCAATAGTAGATATGTAAAATGTGGAGTCTGAAACCAATGCAATATAAATGGCTCTAGAATTTGTTAAATTTGATTTTTTAAGAAGAGGCACCTGTGGTCACAGGACAAAAAAGGTCCATCCATCACCCCTGTGTGAGCATTCATTTATCCGACAGATATTTACTGAGCCCCTACTCTGCATCAGGCACTATTCTAGGTGCCTGGAACACATCAATAAACAAACAAAACCCCACCATCAGGACACAGACATTCTAGTGAGGAGAGAGAGAGAGAAACACTATACTTAATAAAAAGTTAAATTATATAATAAGTTGGAAGGTGGGAAGTGCTATGGGGAGAAAAAAGCAGAGGACAAGGTAGGGGCTAGTAAGAAAGGGAGGTTTATCATATGATATCACTTATATGTGGAAGATAAAATATGGCACAAATGAACTTATCTACGAAGCAGAAACAGACTCACAGTCATAGAGAATGGACCTGTAGTCGTCAAGGGTGAGGGAGGGAGGGAGGGAAAGGAATAGATTGGGAGTTTGGGGTGAGCAGATGCAAACCATTACATATAGAATAGATAAACAACAAGGTCCTACTGTATAGCTCAGGGAACTATATTCAATGTCCTGGGATAAACCATAAAGGGAAAGAATATAAAAAAGAATGTATATATATGCATAACTGAGTCACTTTGCTGTACAGCAGAAAATATAACACAACATTGTAAATCAACTATACTTCAACTTTTTTTAAAAAAAGGAAGGTTTATAAGTAAGTAAAGACTTGAAGGAGGTAAGGGACTAGCCAGGTAGATGAGCGGGGAAGGAGGAGCATTTCTGAGACAGGAAGCAGCCCAGGCCAAGACCCTGAGGTGAGAACATACCTATGTGTTCATGGAACAGCAAGGAGGCCTGTGTGGCTGAGCAGAGAGAGCTGGGAGAGATGAGGTGATGGAGGTAACCAGGGATCAGATGGTGCAGGCCTGGGAGGCCACCACTAAGACCCCGGCTTGTACTCAGTGTGAGATGAGGACCCTCTGGAGGATTCTGGGCAGGGAGGGGCAGAGACTGACTTAGGCTCAACAGGTCACTCTGGCTGCTGAGTGGAGAACAGACTATGTCGGGGTGGGGGACAAGCCAGAAAGAAAGAGCCCAGTAATCCAGGCAAAGGAGAACGTGGCTCAGGCCAGGGTGACAGCACCAGCAGTAGGGAAAAGAAGGTGGGTACATTTTGAAGGTAGAGCAGACAGGATTTACCAACATACCATGTGTGGGTGTGAGAAAGAAAGGAGTCATGGGTGATTCTAAGAACAAGATGAAATAATACACCCTTGCTGCATCTCAGTACAAATACCCCAAAAATGTCTAGAAAAGGTTATCATTCAGTCAAACACTAGGTTTCAATTTAGCACCTGCTATTTGATGAGGGATTCCATCCCAGGAAGTCTGGCCACAAAGAAGCAAAGTATTCATGGTCGGCAAGTTTCACCAACATATGGTTCTGTTCCAGCAGCAGGGCAAGCATTACATAAATGAACACGTGTGACTGTCAAGATCCCACTCTTGCTTAAAAGAAAAACCAGGGCCTAGAGGTATGTGTAATATGTATACAACAATACATAAAAGTACATTACAGCCCATCAGTCAGTTCACGATGCCAATGTTTTCTTTCTTTAAAAGCCAACTAGTTACATAAAAATGTTGTATCCTAATTATAAAAATCAGAGGGATTGTTTTGGTTTTTGATTTGTGTTTTTTTTTTTTTTTTGAAGGAAGATGCTGGATCATGATTCTCAAATGCTTTCTTTTGATACTAATTTAAATTTCAAAACACAACCTAAAATCCATGGTCAGAATGATGCTATCAACCTGAATCATTTTTAGGACTAAATAAACTATGGATGGCTTCCCAAAGATAGCACATTCGATGACTCATGTCATGGTATCCACCCTGCTGGGAGTGTTTCACCTAGAACTTTAAAGGAAGTGCTTTCTAAGATGAAGAAAACAAGCACAAAAAACCCCCCCTGAGCTCATTCTGAGCCAAACAAAGCAACCTCCTCAAATGAAATAGGAAAAACCAAGCTGAAATAAAACCAAGAAAGAATATAGAGCATGTTGATCCCTTTCCCATTTTTTTTTTTCCATTGCCGCAACTATCTGATCTTAGACAAAGGATTTCCTTCAAAATCATTGCTGGGAGTTTAAGAGTCACTGCATGGAATAGGATGCCTTCTACCTTCAATTTCATTCCTTCTTGAAAGTTCCCATATTCTAGTACATTCCAGTTACTTCAGATTTTTTTAAATTAATTTTGCCTCTTTTAAAGGAACCCAGGAAAACAAAATCAGAATGTGTAAAAATGATAGAGCAGGAAGGGCAGTTCCTGTTGAAGCAGATTCCTCAGTTTATTAACATATTTACTACAGAGTAATAGCTTCATAGATTAATTTTCTAGAGAAAAGGACCAAGAGTATAAATATATTAGAATGAACCACATAAAAGTATTAATATTTAATCATTTTAACCAACAAAAACGCCATTTCATGTGGTTCAGCCTAAGACTTACCAATAATATATCAGATATCCAATTTGAAGTTAAGATGTTTCTCAATAACACACATGAACAAGGAAGTGAGATTCCATGTTCTCTAATTCAATTTGCATACAACTTTAAACTTCTGTATATAATATTTCCAAAAACCATAAACAGTTAAAACATTACCCATCACTCTTTAATTGCAATTACAAACAAGAGGACTTAAAAATAAAAATAAATTAGACATTTTTATCTAAATGTAGATCAGCATTTTTATCCAAATACATATCTCTAGCTTGCTGGTGCCTTTGTTATTGCTCTAAAACTTAATTTTAAAAATCTATCAGATCTTTCTTCTCTCTTACCTGTGGTCACGAGAAAGAATTACCACCTCCTCTGAGATATCACAGCCCACGCTACCTGCTCTATCTGGTTTTAGAATTGCCACTCCTATCTCATCCTGGAAGAGCCCCACCAGCCCATTCATTCTTTTATCCTCAACAGCACTAACTGTAGGAGGGAGAGAAATGTGGCCGAGGAAACACGGTTCCTGCCACTATGTGGTAGGAGATGGGCTCAGTGATCCAATCTGGAGTCATACTGGTACACTCAGGACACCTTGGCCAGGACACACACAACGGCACATTTCTATGGGATGGGGGAGCCTCAGCTCCACTGCGCTGTACAAGGCACCTGGACTGGAGAGTAGAGAAAACTCAAGAGACCGCTTGTGTTTGGACAACATCCTCCAGGGTCAGGAGAGGGTCTGAACCACATTCTCAGCATAATTTAACAGACACACACAGGCTCTTCCTGGCATTACAAAGACATGTTGGGTCCTGAAGTCCCCACTGAGTGAAAGTTTCGGGTCCCATTAAACATATTCGTCCTTATAAATAGGATTTGAAATGAGCAATTACATGTGACTAAAATTGAGTAGTTGTCTTTGACTTTTCCTTCACACGTGTCCCCAAACTGTCCCCCTGACGGCACCTCGAAGCACAGACAGGACTCAGGAGAGACAGCTGAGCAAGGACAGCAGCACGGGTGTTGGGCTGCACCCCGCAGGCCAGCAAGCCTTGTGACTGCCCAGCTGCAAGACCGAAGAAAGAGCACAGAGACAGTGGCAGAGACATCAGTACTTTAATGGATGGAGGAGCTTACATGTTTGAAGAAAAAAGCGTCCTGGAGAGACACCCCACTGGGGACAGCAGATAGCAGTAGGACATGGCAGGAGTCTTCACTACCAGGGGAAGAGGGAGGTTACCAATTATAGGAGGAATTGATGTCAGGTTGGCTCATCGGTTACCAGGGAAACCAGCAGAGGGGCCCACCCCTCACTGACCCTTTGATAAAGGGGAGTGAGACATTACGGTCTAAAGATTAGGACAATTGCTAGCTGGGGCCTGGGGAAAGTACCAGGCTCTATGACTAAGAGGGAATGTCTGTCAGGGGAGTTGGTTATAGGTGAAGCAGGGACTGGTTGATCAGGGGACATGCAAAGACCAAGAGGCCAGCTATCCTGAGTGGCCTGATCATACAACGACCACCTGCCAGTGGAGGGGCAGGGTTTTCAGTGCCAGGTGACCAACTAGTCCCAGATTGAAAACTGAAAATCCTGCATCCAGGAGCCTCTCTGTCCCAGGCAATTGTGATGGTTGGCCACTGTGTAATGAGAGCTTGTTTCCCCAGTTATGACAGACCAAGCCGGGTGCCTTTCAATCTCTAGCTCTGCCAGAAGTTTCCTGTCACTCATTATTATAGCCAAGCCAGTAAACAGCCCAAGAATGCACTCAATAAATACCACAGACACACCTCCTATTACGACCACGGGATTGGAGACACAGTCTTGGGTTAGGCCCACAATAACTGAGCAAATTCCCACAAACCTTCACTTTTAGACAAAAAAGGAACAAGCCTCCCTCAGGTACTTCAGTCAGGCCTGATGGGTTGTCTCCAGTGCAGACAACTGTAAGGATCTCCTTTAACTGTGGGATTCCCAGATGCAGGTGACTGATCTCATAAGGATGAGAAGGAAGCCTTAACCCATCACTCACGTGAAGTGGACGAAACAAGAGTCAGCAGCCAGTTCCTAGTGCTGAGCCCAAAGCTAAGTGACTTTTAAAGACAAGAAGAATCAACTCTTCAACAATGCAGTTTTTATTGCTGTAAAACTACTTCAGTTAATGATCACTTCATTTATTGATACACAAGCCAGACCATGGGTGAGATGCTGTGACAAAAGAACATGAAAACAGAAGAAGACCTCCCCCACCCCACCACAACCCAGCACTCAAGACTGCTCTTAAAATTAGTTACTTACTCTGCCCTTCCTTTCCTCAAAATCATTTCAGAGTGAGTCTAAGATCTGAAAGTAATTCCCAAGTCTCACTATCTCACTAATATTGATCTTAATCTTTCTTTAGCCAAAAAAAAAAAAAAAAAAAATTGATGAATGGGTACCCTTTTGCAGTACTAACCCTAGTACAGTGTTATTCTAAGAGACTCTATAACAATTATTATTTGTTCCATTTTCTTGTCCTAGTGAGACTGTCATGGACTAAATGTCTGTGTTCCCCAAAACACGTATGTTGAAGCCCTAATCCCTAAGGTGATGGCATTTGGATGTGAGCCCTTTGGGAGGTGATTAGGGTTTACATTAGGTCATGAGGGTGGAGCCCTCGTGATGGGATTAGTGCCCTTATAAAGACACAAGATCTCTGTCCCTCTCTAGGTACAAGCACCTGAGAAAGGCTATATAAGGACAGAGCCAGAAGGCCATCTACAAATTAGGAAGAGGGTTTTCATCAGACACTAAATCTGTTTTCAGCCTCTAGAACTGTGAAAAATAAATGTTTGTTGTTGAAGCCACCCAGTCTACGATATTTTGTTAGAGTAGCCCAAAATGACTAAAACATAGACCCAGAAGATGTAGGGAAAAAACATATAATCACACAGTCCTCAAGGAAACACTTTTGATTGACATTATCAAGACTTACACTGAGATACACACTGAATGGCAAGAGAAAACAATGATTGTCACCCTGAGTCTCCTACAGCAGACTCCAATGACACCGGCAGTCTGCTCACAGAAATTAAGTGGATCAGTGCCAGTCTTCCTTGAAAAGACTTATATCATGAACACAATGTCAGTAACAGTGTATGAGGTCAAAGATGTTTGATGGCCCTCAATTAAGGGCAACTGTTGGGACATCTCTGATGGCGACATCTTGATCAGCTATTCAAAGTTTGGTCAAGGTCACAATTTCCAAGGAACTTTGCCCAGCAACATAATCAAGCACAGCATATGGGCCCTGCAGCTGAACTGCCTCATTCACACTAGACTTCTCATCTCCACGAGTCTCACCACAGCATTTGGCAAGCCCATGTCTGGATAACGAGTTCAAGAACATTCGTTCAATTATTGCTCAAGTGCTTACATAATTTTGTTTGACCCCTGTTTGAACCAAGTTTTCTAGGGTCTGAGAGCAACAACTGATCCAGATGGAATCACATTACAAAGCCCCTCTCAGTGAGGTAATTCTTAGATCGATAGCCTTTTTTCTGCAGAACTTGCACCTGGAATCCTTAAATGGGTGAGAATGAGTATGAATGTGATCTTCAGCCAGAGAAAGGGTTAACAACACCCAAGTGATCTGGATATAGTCTTCATCACACCACTGACTGCAGTCTACAACTCAGGTTAGCAGGAATGCCCATCTTTGTACTAAAGACATCAGTTATATTAGAAATCACACTTGTTTCCCCACATGGAAGGGGATTTTCAGTTGGAGCACTACTCATGCTAAATCAAGTTTAGGCAAGAGGCAGCCCTAAAGGACTGACTTCAGCACGCATTCCTTTTTTTGTTTTTTAACATCTTTATTGGAGTATAATTGCTTTACAATGGTGTGTTAGTTTCTGCTTTATAACAAAGTGAATCAGCTATACATATACATATATCCCCATATCCCCTCCCTCTTGGGTCTCCCTCCCATCCTCCCTATCCCACCCCTCTAGGTGGTCACAAAGCACCAAGCTGATCTCCCCGATGCAGCTGCTTCCCACTAGCTATCTATTTTACATTTGGTAGTGTATATATGTGCATGCCACTCTCTCACTTTGTCCCAGCTTACCCTTCCCCCTCCCCACGTCCTCAAGTCCATTCTCTAGTAGGTCTGTGTCTTTATTCTTGTCTTGCCCCTAGGTTCTTCATGACCATTTTTTTTTTTTTTTAGATTCCATATATATGTGTTAGCATACGGCATTTGTTTTTCTCTTTCTGACTTACTTCACTCTGTATGACAGACTCTAGGTCCATCCACCTCACTACAAATAACTCAATTTCATTTCTTTTTATTGCTGAGTAATATTCAATTGCATATATGTGCCACATCTTCTTATCCATTCATCTGTCGATGGACACTTAGGTTGCTACCATGTCCTGGCTATTGTAAATAGAGCTGCAATGAACATTGTGGTACATGATTCTTCTTGAATTACGGTTTTCTCAGGGTATATGCCCAGTAGTGGGATTTCAGCACACATTCTTCCCTGCAGCAGTCCTATACAATCACTACCTGGCAGATGCCCCAGCTTACAAAATTCAAACAGTAGGACCAGGTTTACAATGGAAAAATTCTCCATCAAGTGGCTGATTCTACTTGTGAGACTGAAATCTCTGAACAATGAGTATTAGTGTTCATGAGAAGAATGCTTTCAACAACACAGATTCTTTTATGTAATAATCCACAGTGAGGCCAAGACACAGATTTTTATGGCCATGAATTTTTGGCCCACAAGATTGTTAGGACAATACATGCTTCTGTTCGGAAGCTTCTATTTCACTTACACCTTGATGCAAAATGAGGAACTTCAGCCCAGAAATTCCAGGGCGTATGCTGATTTATGTCTAGTGTTCAGTAACATTCCTAAACATGGCACTGGGAATGCAGTCTGTACTCAGCGTTTTATAGTGAATACTCAATTCCTATGTTCACCAATAATTCCTGCATGTGTTTCTCCACTTTTTTTCCTCATCCTCACCAGAGAAGAGACTGTATTGGGTAGTGATTTGTTTTATCTAAGGCAAGTAATTTCAGATTTTTCAAGCTAAAGGGAACCTGAGATTATCTATTCCAACCCCTAACTTGGAGGAAGAGGACACCGATGGGCAGATAATTGAAAGCAAATAAGCTTCAAATAAAACACTCCTTCATAACCACTTTCTCTCATTTCCTCCAGCAAGCATGTCCTCAAAGAGACTAAAATGCCCCTGACACTGGACTGCAAACCTCTGGCATATTTAATGCAATATCAAGAGAAAAAATATCCATCTCCTTCCCCAGTGAAAAACCTGGGAAAACCTGCTGTATTAGTTTTCTGTTGCTCCCATAACAAAACCCACAAACACAGTGGCTTGAAAGAACACAAATTCATTATCTTAAAGTTCTGTGGGTCAGAAGTACAACACAGGTCTCACTGGCTAAAATCAAGGTGTCTGCAGGGCTGTACTCCTTTCTGGAGGGTCTGGGCGAAAAGCTGTTTCCTTGCCATTCCCAGGTTGTTGGGGCCACTTACATTCCTTGGCTCATGGCTTCCCTCCTCCATCTTCAAAGCCAGTAATGTGAGTCAAGTCCCAGTTCCTTTCATGCTTTGGATTCCTCATACCATTTCCTCTAATATCCAAGAGCGCGTGCTCTCTCTCTCTCTTTCTCCCTCTCTCTCTCTGACAATAGTTAAGCTTCTCTACTTTTAAGAACTCATAAGATTACCCTGGACCCACCCAAATTATCCAAGGTAATCTAGCTACCTCAAGGGCCATTCTCTTAATTATATGTGCAACCTCCATTTTGCCACGGAGGTAATATTTACAAGTTCAAGAAATTAGGACTTGCACATCTTTGGGGAGCCATTCTGCCTACAGTACCTGCCCATTCTTCTGACCCTCACCTCATTAAATGGCCCCAAAACATCTGGTGACCAGGTCAGAAATCTGGGAGACATGCCTGGATTAATCTCATGCATTTACATTCCATGTCCAGTTAAGAACTAAATCCCATCGACTCCAAGTCCTAACTCTGTCAATACTGCCCCCTGCTTCTTACACTCTCAGCTACATCCAAGGCTGAGGCCTCCCCAGAATTCTTCGCTTCTCTTCCTTCTTCTGGCACCAGCCTCAACTTTTTTTTTTTTTTTCCAGTTCTTCACAGTGTCCTTCTGAGGCCGTGTGCTTCAGGCAAGGTGTCTCCAGCCCCAGTTCCAGGGGTTGGGACTAGATTGGTCTCAGGAAGTCATGGTGGCCTCATGTCCTCTGCCAGTCATTTTTCAACATGAGGGGAACACAGAGTCCTAATGAATTCATTGAGCCACTGAATTAACCAACACAGGAGTCACTTGAGATTTCCTGTTAGGTCACCTAAGTCAAATTGAGTTGAGTGTTTCTATTGCTTGATGCTAAAAACATCCTGAATGGTACATTGCTGATTAAAATAACTGCAAAATTTTGCTCACTGTTCTACTTATTCCTGGCCTCCCGTGGCCTCCAGCCTCTGTGCTTCACCCTATACATCATTTACTTGGAAGAAAATACCTTTTTTTAAAAAAAATTAGTTTTATTGGAGTATAGTTGATTTACAATGTTGTGTTAGTTTCAGGTGTAAATCAAAGTGATTCAGTTATACATATATATATTCATTCTTTTTTAGATTCTTTTCTCTTATAGCTTATTACAGAATATTGAGTACAGTTCCCTGTGCTATACAGTAGGTTCTTGTTGGTTGTCTATCTTGTATATGGTAGTGTGTGTATGTTCATCCCAAGCTCTGATCTAATTTTTTAAAAAAAAATGATACAAATGAATTTATTTACAAAACAGAAACAGACTTACAGATATCAAAAACAAACTTATGGTTACCAAATGGGAAAGGTAGGAGGGAGGGATAAATCAAAAGCAGAATACCTTTCAAAGCCACAAATCTTATCAGGTGTCCCTCTATTCAAAATGCTTTTGTGATGTCCCATTATCTATAACTAGTTCTCCAAGATCTGTGCTTATAACCCTCTAAAGAATCTAGAAAAACTATGCAACCAAAAGTCAATTTTAAGTTGATATCTTAATTTTTGTCATCATACATTCAAAAATGTGGTTATAGATGTAAAGTTCTGGCATGTTGTAAATGTTGACATTTTAAGTAAAACTATTATATCACTCAAATAAATCCACAAGAATCTAAACAGCATAGTGATTTGGTACCCATGATCATTCATTTAAAAAGAAATAAGCTCTTCTTTTACATGTATGTTTTATCATGTTCTTCTCATATTTCCATTCTACTTCCCCTGCAAAATTTTATCTTACTGAATATATTTTGATGACTCAAAGTATTTTATTGATTGACCTATCATATACATCCCTACACACACCAAAAATAGGCATGTAATTTAGAATTTTAAGTATTAATTTACTTTGAATTTAGCCCCTAAGGGTGAAATAATTTCTTCTGAGTTATACAACAACAGTTACATGTAAACAACTGAAGAAAACACACAAATATGGTCAATAGTTATTAAATATAAAAAAGTAAAACTTTATTTTAAATGTACCTCCTGATAAGATGGATAGGGCTTTAAAAAATTAACCCAGGCATCTATAGGTGAATATTCCTTATGCTAAAGTAATAATGGTTTAGCATCAATTTTATGTTAATTTTTCATATTTCTATGCATAATTGCTGA
Source organism: Delphinus delphis (assembly GCF_949987515.2). Taxonomy (NCBI): domain Eukaryota; kingdom Metazoa; phylum Chordata; class Mammalia; order Artiodactyla; family Delphinidae; genus Delphinus; species Delphinus delphis. Next base: position 36,045,876 of record NC_082697.1, on the reverse strand, counting down.
TGAATCCTTTTTGCCTAAAACAGGAGATGAGTAACAGTTTCACCGTAGCCACATCACTCAAATCTCTGAACTCCTTTTGAGTTTGAGGCCATCAAAGACAGTGATGCATCACCAACATTATTTTTAATTACCTCTCAACTGATGACCCAATTACACCTTCAATTTTGTTAGAAGCAAAGTGCCCTTTTGTTTAGGCCTTGGAATGTTTTCACATCAGAGGACAATGTACCATATTAAGATTCTGGAAAGATGAGAGGAATGCCTCGTTTCTGCAAAAAGGTAGAAGGGAGAGCAGATGCATTCTCAGGCAGATCAATTTTAGGAAAGAGTGCACATAAAAGTTGAAAACCTGGACAGCTACTCCCTTAAGAGTCTCCGAGCCCTTGCATGTACCCCATTAGAATGTCTTCACTGATGCTCAAAGGTATGTCTAAAGGCATTTTGAAAATGGCTGACCTGTAGGATAAAATCAAAATGTCTTTGCATAAAACACAATGCCTTTCCTGATCTGATGCAGGCTCGGTGTCTCATTTCCCACCCTTATCCCTCTACCCACCATTCCCTATACCAGCCTGAGAAAGCTGAATTATGTATACTGGTTGTAAATTCGCTTTCAAGAGGAACATGTCAAAAGGACTTCCTTCCTTTACTATGATTTGACCCCTAGCCTGCTGCTATTTTTAGACACAAGAGGTGAGTCACTAGTATTTATACCAGCATCTTGCCCCTGGCTCAGTCTAGTTGTGGGGACTCTGCTTGCTGTATGAATAAATTAACAGTAGCAGTTTAAATAGTCCCCATACCTTTAGGATAAAATTCTGTATAATAAACCACCCAACCATATATTCCCACACCCTAGGAACACCATTCAACAGTTCCAGCACTTCACATATATATCCAACTATATATATATATATATATATATATATATATATATATATATATATATATATATATATATATAAATAAAATTTCATATATATAGTCAACAATTCCAGCATTTCACATATATAAATGTGGTTCTTTTTATTACTCTGCTCTCCTGTCCCTCTACTAACTGCTCTCGCTGAAGCTTTCCCTAATTTTCCCTTCCCCATCCCAGGTATAAAATTAGTCCCTCTCTTCCCTGACCACACGTCGCTTTTACTTCTATTGGATATTTTTCACATTCTGCTTGGTGCCATGATGGTGATGTGTGTAAGTCTGATCTCCATGGCAGCCACATCCATTGGGTTCTATCCTCATGTGATCCCTGGGTCCTGACCACCTCTCCTTGAAAATCTGTCTCCTCATGGCCAGTCCATTCCTCTCACTCCGTATGTGATCTTTCTTCCTCAACTTCCTTCACTTGCTCCCCAACTCTGCCCACTGCTTATCTCAGAGGCTCTTACACTCTTCATGGTGCAATAGCAGAGGTCTCAGGCTAGACCAAAGTGAGCTAACACCAAATTCATATGACAGGTACATTTTCCCAAGTTGGAAGGGGGAAAAAAAGTAATAACAATTTCCTCATGTTAGGGTTTTTATCATTTTTCTTAAAAGTTTGCCACTTAACTGTGAGTAATGATCAGCAGGTGACAAAAGTAAACAAATATTAAGGGAAAGCACAGAAAATCAATCACATATAAGTAATTTAAGAGTTTTGTGTATATGCTCATGGGTTAGAATTTTATATTATGCATAAAACAAGATCTAGTATTTTATTAGCAAAATTGGTGCTGTGCTTCTTCATGACATAATGAAACACATCCACATTTCTACGTGCATGTGTATGTATACACTTGTAATGTAAATTACACATATTAGTTATCAATATAAAATTAAGTTCCTTTCTATTTGTCTGACACCGCAACATGTAAAAGTAGCCCAGTGGAACTCACAGGCACTGCTGGTGTGAATGCAAAACTGCCCAAACATTTTGGAAACCAACTTGGCAATTTCTCATGCAACTGATTATGCACATGGCCCAGCCATTCCAGCCTTATTTACTCAAGAAAAATAAAAACATGTCCACACAAAGACTTCTACACAAAAGTTCATAGTAACTTTAATAGCCCAAAACTGGAAAAATATACAAAACTGGAAAAATATACATGTCCATCAATAGGTGAACAAACTGTGATACATCCACACAATTGCCCAGCAATTTAAAAACTACTTATAAAACATAACAACATGGAAGAATCTCAAAAACATTATGCTAAAAGAAAAAAGCTAGGCAGAAAGAGCACACGATTCCTTTTGTAAGAAATCCTAGAAAAAGCAAAAAGAATCTAGAGAGAGAGAAAACAGTGGTTGCCTGAGGCCTAGGGGTTGGGAAGGCATAGACTGCAAAAGGGCTGAAACAAACTTTTTTGGAGTAGTAGAAAGGTTCCATATCATGATTGTGGCAATGGTGACACTGGCTGGACACATCTGTCAACACTCACTGAAATGAGTAATGGACACTAAGAATGATGCATATTTTTGCACATAAATTATAGTTCAATAAAGTTAATGTTTTTCATTTGGCCCAGTGGCCTTTCCACCAAATTTGGAGGCAATGTTAAGGATGATCTGACTTACCATGAATGCAGGCTTACGTGATAGATATGAAATTTAATTTGAATGATTTTGTAGGGGGCAGATGGGGGAAAGGGGTAGAATTTTTTTCTTTCATATGGAGTAAGTCAGTGATTTGCTTTAAAGATTTCAGTGAGTTGAAACAGTAACACTTACTGAAACTGCCATAACTTTGTAGGTGGGAGGCAGGCCTATCTGAGATGGGAATGAGTTAGTGAGTTTCAGGAATGAGATTTGTGTTCAGTTTGGTACAACTTGAGCTTTAAGCCCTGTGGGGTAGACTCTTCAACTAAGAACTATTTCTTCCTGGTGCCAAACCCCAGATTACTATTTCTGAGTTGAAATAAGTTGACTTTGGACAGCTTATTGGAATTGAAAATATTCAGAGAATATAGTTTATTAGAAGTGACATCCCTGGAGGCTGGGGCTAGTGAATGCAGAAACTGATTCAGAGAATAAGACCAAGAAGAGTGAACCCCTGGTGTGACAATAAAATATACCAGTGGTTCTTGACCTTGACTGTGCATCAGAATCTCCTGAGAGCTTGTTAGAACATAGATTTCTGTGCCCCACCTTCAGAGCTTCTGATCCAGTAGGTCTGGAGTGGGGCCTGGTAGCTGGCATTTCTAGCAAGTTCTCGGTGATGCTGATGCTGCTGGTCTGGGGACCACACTTGGAGAACCACTGCTGTATACCCTGGTCTTCTGGAACCTTATATAGTTCTAAAACAGCCTTACCCATGAATTAAGTAAAAAGAAGTCTAATTTATTTCACTAGCTACACTTTCAGCACTAAAAATAATGAGAAAGGTCAAAAGAAAAAAGTTCATAGTTCTTGGAATAGATGGACAAATTGTTCTTGCTTCAGGTACCTTTCTGTATGGATGAGTTTTTCTCAATTTTTAGGTTGCTAAGTAGCTTCTGTATTTCTGACATTAATTTTGCCACTCTCTTCTCAGTAAAAGTGGATATTATACTATGTTCTTGCTGATAAATGACAATGTCAAAGGTACAAAATGTACATCATTTTCCATTGTCAGATGAAAAAGACAGAGATAAGAGAATTGTGAGGGCAGGATTATAGGGTGAAGAGAAGAAATTACATGAAAAGATGGAGAAATGGGGAAGATACAAATCACAATAGAATCAGAAATTTCCCAGAGGAAAAGAACCAGGGTTGGAGAGATTAATAATCAAGGGACCAAGGAGGGAAGAAATGGCTTAATGAGTGGGAAGTTTACTCTAGAGATGAAAAGAAAATCACAATGGAAAAAGGACTTGAAATATAAAATAATGTTGGGTAACATAAAAACAAAACAAAAACAGAAGAAAGCCAAGAGAGAGGAAGAGCTGTTTATTTAAATTATTTACATATAACATTTAGAAAACAAGATATACCAATATACAATGATTACTGAAGAGAGGAGGGAAAGTATCAATTTTTAAAATATCCCCATCTTATTCATTAGGTAAATATCCAGCTCCAGGTTAATGGAAATCAATTGTAGTTGTTCAGTACTTTAGCGCTCATAGCCCGAAGTGGTCAGATATGTCGCTGGGGGGCGTGGGTGGATTTGGGGTGTGGTGAGCAGAATGGTGCCACCCCTCCACGCCATAGAAGATGTCCACATCCTAAACCCTGGAACCTGTGAATATGTTATCTTACATGGCAAAACGGACTTTGCAGACATGATTAAATTAAAGATCTTGTGATGGAAAGATGGGTGGGCCCCCATGAGAATCACAAGGGTTCTTATAAAATAGAAGAGGGAGGCAAGGGGATCAAAGAAGGAGATATGACAATAGAACTAGAAATCAGAGTGATGCAGCCATGAGCTACAAAATGTGTGTGACCTCCAGAAACCAGACAAGACAAAGAACAGATTCTCTCCTACAGTCTTCAGAAAAAGCACAGCGCTGCAGACCTATTTTAGACTTCCGACCTCCAGAACTATGAGATGATAAACTTGTGTTGTTTTAAGCCACAAAGTTTGTGGCAATTTGTTATAGCAGTAACAGGAAACTAATACAGGGTTCTTGGGGACACTGACTTGAATTGGAGAGCTCGTGCCTCCTCTAATGCAGAGAACATGAGTCTGGGTTTTGCCAGACTTCCCAATCTGTTAGGAGATGCAGAAAATCTGTTTGCATAAAGTTAGCAACTAGTAATACTGTGCAGGATCATGTATGGCCACAACATTGACTGTTGATCCTTATTTTCTTTATTGAATACGCCCCCTCATGTGATGCAGCTAGACTAAAAACAGGATGGATAAACTGATGGAACAGACTTTTCAGGCTCCGTGCTCCACTCCAGACCATCGCCCACATCAAAGTTTTCTGGGGCAAAGAGCTCAGCTCACAAAACTCCTATACTTCTGGCCAGAATGCACTGAAAGCAACATGTGGTCCATCTTCTGCCCCCAAGTCATTTGGAAGCTGAACTTCAGACTATTAGATTTTCCTTATATTCTAGACAACCACTGGGGCCAAAATGCTTTATAGAGTCATTCTGGAAAACAAAATTATTTTAGAAAAACATTTTGTTCTCTGTAGATGAAAGGAATTATTAAAGCGCTAAATGTTAAGACTAACACTGAAACATGGTCAGATACATGAGAATAACTTTTAAAAGTGAAGGGAAAAGAAACATAAAGCTTCAAATTATTTTGCCTAAAAGTAATCCTTCTGTTAATTCTATTCTTAGGGCAAGTTGCTAGAAGAAGGGAGAAATGAAGTTAATCATGTGTTCAGAGACAAGTGGCCTCTCTTAATATTCAGGCAATCAGCCAACAGAATTTACCGAGTGAAGGCTCTCCAAAGCACTAAGCAAGAAAAAAATAGGATCTGCAAAAGAAGTGTAAGACAGTGTTCTCACACAGAAGAATTCTCACGGAAGAATCCTGTGAGATCCCTGGGAAGATGAGGCTAATACATAAAATAATTAGAGAGTAATTAACAGTCTTTTTCTACACTGAAGATGATGCCAAAAGGTTGATAAGTCAATGCAATAGGTACTCAAGCAAGGGAGACAGGGTTGGAGATCTGACTTGCCGCAGGCAGGAAAGCTTCAGGATGGTTGGCTTTTATGCTGACCCTTCAAGGCTAGGCAGAATGTATGCAGGAACAGGGTAAGATATGCCACTCGACAGAAACTGGCTTGCTGACTTCTGTCCTAGAATCTTAAGGTTTTAATTGAAGCTGAAAATATAATAAAACCTGAATAAATGGTGGCCCTTTATTATAAGATGAACTTGAAACAAATGCAAATGCTGTGCAAGATACAGGAGAAGATAATTGCTATTTCTTTCTATTCCACTGGGGCTTGACATTGTAAGAGGAGGAAATAGTGACCATTTCCCCCAATTCTCTACTTTGTTACATGATTATACAAATAAATGCAGGTATATACCTCTAGTGTCCCAATTACATAAGATAAAATATTTAAATAAGAAGTCTGATACTGTTGTAACTGAGTAGAACGTTGCTTATATTTATAACCTGAATTTGTTTTTTTCTTAAAACATGGTTCTCCAAGTTAGTTTATCAGAAGTAACTTCAGCAAGTGTTTGCAAATATTATTCTGTCCTTTTACCTCAGAGAAAAGCAACTTTAAATAGCTTGGAAAACAAGAACAGAGTAAATATGCATGTAGGGATTTTCTTTTTTTTTTTCAGCCTTTCTACCTTTTTAGGTAGCTAACTATATGTTAGCCCTAACAAGATAGAGCCAGTCTCTGGTTTGAAATTTTGAATAGATAACTGTTGAATTACTTGATCAGTTTGGTTTTAAGGATCACACACTGTGCTTTTAAAAACTGCTGGGCTATTTTCTTGCATTCCTTTATGAGAGAGAAAACGTAAACTTTCTATCAAATGATGTACTTTAAAAATCACTATAAGTTTCTACATAGTATTCTGGAGAAAGACTGTAAAAGAAGCTTCTGAGCACCTACCACATAGTACCTCTAACTCTGAGTTAGACCCTACAGATTTTTCTCACTGAAAATAGCTGAATAAAACCATTGCTTATAATTCAGGATTTCCTGAAAAAGCAAAATCCATCTATATGTAAGTAACAGTTGAAGGAGCTGGGTGGGTTTTCAGAAGATGAGCCTCATGTTCTATTAAAGTGTTAAAGTGACTAGCGAAAATGAGCAAATCAAAAATGTGAGTTTTCTGGCACTTTCAAAGCATTCAAATTAAGTACTTTATAGCCCCCGAACAACTTTATGAACTTGTTCATTTTGACCATACTCTTCCTGCTATGCTACTTTCTTGCTAGATATTTAAAAACTGCTTCTTTGTGACCAAAGACATTGCTGGACATTTTTACTTTCTGGCTACAGGTCATTCTGAGAGCCTGGAGTTTCAAGCTAGTTGCTGTCTGGTTAGTGGAGGTTTTACACAGCTCTGTGAATCCTTATCGGGGCGGATCGGAATCAATTACTTGAGGGCAAAGTTGACACAAACTGCTGCATGCAAACATGGAATGTCTCAGGAATTAAGATCATCACAGGGAACAGAGCTTTCTGTTCCTAGAGAAGCAGTGTGAACCAACATACATTTCAGGCTCAGTCATGAAGTGAAGGCATCCTCGAATAAAATTTTCACAGGAAACAGCTGGCCTGAAAAAGGATTTTCTTGTCTCTGTGTACAGAGAAACCAGGTGCATGGGCCCCAAGAACCTCTTAAAACACGGTCACCCCCAGGTCTCTGCATCTCTATTGATATAAGAATCAACCAATTCATTGGCAAGTAATCTGCGCCAAGGAAAAAACAGGTATTCTAAGTGACTGTTGTTAAAACTTTGATTTGTCAGGAATAAGAACACCATGAGTTAGTCCAAACCAAATACTAACTTGTTAGGAAGTGTTGTACAATATGTATTGCTAAGTATGAAAGTAACCTGCATGAAATAAAATTGATCAAAGTTTAGTTTCAAGAAATAAACTAATCACAAATCACCTATTTGTGATCAATGAGTCCTCATTTGGGAAGATTCACAAAAGAACATAAGAGCCGAAAAGGGGCATGAGGAAACTTTCTCAGGTGATGGTAATGTTCTGTATCCTGCCAGGGATTTACACCGGGGCATCCATCTGTCGAAGCTCAACTTACGTACAATGTGTGCATTTCATTGTATGCAAATTTCATATGAAACACTGTCAGTAAGTACTGAACTCTAGTTAATAATAAGAATGCTGCAATATGCAAACTGATGCCCGGGGCTTATTTTTAAGTGCATCAAAAATAAGATGGTGAGGGCTTCCCTGGTGGCGCAGTGGTTGAGAGTCTGCCTGCCGATGCAGGGGACACGTGTTCGTGCCCCAGTCCAGGAGGATCCCGCATGCCGCGGGGCGGCTGGGCCTGTGAACCATGGCCGCTGGGCCTGCGCATCCGGAGCCTGTGCTCTGCAATGGGAGAGGCCGCAGCGGTGGGAGGCCCGTGTACCACAAAAAAATAAAAAATAAAAAAAATAAGATGGTAAGAGACCGACAAAGGGACAGGTAGATAGACATGATGAAATAAAATGTTAATGATGGAATCTAGGTGGTAGATATACAGCTGTTCACTATAAAACTTTCAAATTACCATATGTGTGAAATTTTCATTAAAAAGGGTTGGAGAAGAAAATATAATGGGAATAAAATTACTGAAGCATTTGGAGTATCACACCACTTGCCCCACTGCCTACTTCTTCCCTACAAGAATTCACAGGGTATCCAGTATCCTGACCGAATACTGATGTTGAAAACTCAAAGCACAAATTTAACAAGCTGAGACAAGGAAGGTTTTTTTTTTAAAAAATCAACTGCCCAAGACTGGTTGATTACATTGGAAAATTGCGTGTTACGTGGAAGGGAGAGAAGTAGCTCCCCACAGACAACGTTTCTATATTTAAATTCACACTGAGCTGTAGTGGGGCACCTGCAAGCCAGGTTGGGCAGAGGATGCTGTTAGAAGACTCAGGAGCAAGATGCACAGAAGGCTCCTGACGGTTAGAGGGAGGGAGCGGATAGTTGTGGCAACTCGAGCGAGACTGTCCTGAGAGGCAAGGGGCAGGGCTGCCAACGGTAACGAGTCCCGGCAAGGACATCTGTGGAGGCTCATCAGAGGTTACGATACTGCACATTTCTTCCCCGGAAAACAGAGGGTGACACATCACCTGTTACATCACCTGTGAAGGGCCGGTGTCTAAGGCTAGTCAGTTCACCTCAATCACATTCTCTGTCATTTGCTTCACAAACTCATTGCTTGGCGTCGACTAGACAGTGTTCATTAAGTTCAAAATAATCGTCTGGGAGGTGTTTGGTAGTCAAAGAGTGGTCCCTGAACCTGCAGCATCGGCAGCCCCTGGGAGTTTATTAGAAATGCAGAGTCTAAGGCCTCATCCCACACCTGCTGTATTAGAATTTGCTGTTTAACCAAATCACAGATGATTCATACACACATTCAAGTGCGAAAAGCAGTGGCATGATCTTATGATGAGCCTGTAGGTCCAGCTTCGGGGACCTAGGTCTTACCAGTAGCAGCTTTAACTTCAGACACAGAGGACAAGTGTAGGTACACAGGTGAGTCATATGAAGCCTTGTTGGCCCCTTGTCTCCTGTAAGCACCTTCCCCTGACGACTGCTTCCTCCCTGCAATGCTGCAACCTGGCCCCCAACTGGGAAAGGGAGCTGCCTGGACCCCTGACACCCTGGAGGGTCCATCACAATAAACACATCAGAACCTGCTGCGAGCACCTTTGAAAGTTTCATATTTTCCAACGGGTCTAGAAATATTCCATATATCTTTGGAGAGGGGATCACTTCACATGTAATTGCTCTTTAATGTAAAAAGGGTATAAAATGTTCTCTCCAACAGGTAACTATCAGAGGAGTTCTCAGGCTACCACCTCTCTCTCGGCTGTAAGACAGCTGGGAAAATTCTTCATCCCCCTTAAAAACAGCCATGGAATGTGGAACGCTGCATTTTATTCATGTATCACATATACATCTGTCTAGAATAAGTGTATTTTAATGACCATGTTTTGTTTATTTCAGCCATTGTAATAGAAACTGTTTCATGCTCAAATATCTGTGGCTAGTCATGGTTCACACAAAACTAAAGGTTTTACATTTTCTTTTATAATAACATGTCTTGAAAGATACTAAGATGTTCCTAACAAAACAAAGTACACAAATATGAAAGATTTTTCTAAATTATCTGAAGCCAATTACTCCGTACTCACTGCAAGTTTCATACTTCAACATCATTTCTTTGTCTATAAATATATGCAACTATGTGAAAAATGGTTTTTAAAAATATGATTACCAAAAACCAATTTTCTAAGTTATCGATTCCCACTTTTATTTCAGGAAGGAATTTTACATATTGTCCAATCAACTTTCCAAGACAATGAATACGTACATTTCCAAGACAATAAGTACAAAGCATATTTTCATTCTCACTTCTTATTTAGGAAGGGAATTTTTAAAATAATCATTTTGCCTATCTTAATATAGTTTTTTAAAAAATGGCAATCAAAATATAAGACATTGAAATCTGTCCCACACTTTCATTACTAATTACGAAAACAAAAGTAATTTAGTTTTTTTAATAATTCATGCATAATGGAAAAATGTTTAACACTGTGCTATATTGCATCATATTTAGGTATTCACAGAAAACATTTTCAAGAGACAGGTTGATTTTTTTGTTGTTAGACTTAATTATTTCGAGTAGTTTTACATTCAAAGCAAAACTAGGCAGAAGGTACAGAGATTTCTCATATACCCCTATATAGGTGGTTAATTTTTAAATATGCAAAATGCTAAATGATAGACACACAAAAATCCTACCAGCCAATCAAATCATACAGACAAATGCCTTATTGAAAACTCTATTTGCGTTCCAGTCAAGTTTAGGAAAATTTTATAAAAAGAGACATCGAAATAAATCTGTATCTAATTAATGCCAGAATTACAAAACAGTAGTGTCTAATGTGCTTTGTTATCTTATTTTGTCTTAGGTTTCTCCCTTATTATAAAATCTAAAGAAAAAAATCAGTAATGAATAAATAAAATAATCTTCATGAAAAGTCTGAATGGTCTAAGAAGTTTAAAAACAAACAAGTATTTACTTTTTAAGTATTTTCTTTTCTGCCACTTCATAAACCGGTACCTGCTTACCTTCAGGGACCACAAAAATAAAACAGTCCTACTACAAGTTATAAAAAAAAAACATAAAATTATCAAAATGACCTCCCTCAGTAAACCTTAACTTCTGTTCATAAGGCCAGTTTTCAGTATGTTCTCTTACCTGAAAAGCAGTAAGTAGGCTTTAAACTTCACCCAGTCAGAAACAGGCTCTTGAGAGCTTGCCTGGTGCAGGCTGAGAACTGCAGGGAAATCACAGGTCTGGGATAAGCTCACTCTTTCCAGAAGGGGAGGAGGGGGCAAGAGACTCAGGATGAATAAGCCCCAGGCAGCCCGCACTTGTAAGGATACTGATCCTCCCTGCGGAGTCCCACCCCCGGCCACAAAGTAAGAGTCTGGGCAAACAGTGCCCACAGCCACAACAAAATATCCAGACACAGTGGCCGAGAAAGACTCTTTTCACTATTCCAAGCACAACGACAAATATAGCAAATGCTTTTGACTGGCATCTTGCCAAATAACTGCCCGGGAATGAGTAAGAGGCCTCACACCCAGCAAGAAGTGCCACTTGATCAGAGGCTGGGGTTTCTCAACAGGAAAAGGAAAATTTGAAACCTACACCTGAACTCGTCCTTAAATCTTTGGTTCTTCTGTAATGAAGGCTATGAAAATTCAAGCTATAAACCTAAAGGAAGGCCCAAATGATTATCCACATTCAGGAACTGTAATAACTTGTGAGCTGCTGAGAATCTTTGTTTCAACTTCCCCATCTGGCTGCCACCTTTTGCCTATTTTCCTCCTCTGTAACACCTTCAGTGTCCAAGAAAAAAAGAAAACTTTTTACGTTTTTAAGTTACAACTAATGCTGATCTAAAGAAAAATAAATAAGAACTAATATCTAAAGTGAGATCTGGAGATTATATCCTTTGCAAAGATAGTAAAATGTGGAGACTTCGGCCCTAGAAATAAATCTCAAGAGTATTTTAGGGGCTTCCCTGGTGGTTCAGTGGTTGAGAGTCCGTCTGCCTATGCAGGGGACACGGGTTCGTGCCCCGGTCCGGGAAGATCCCACATGCCGCGGAGCGGCTGGGACTGTGAGCCACGGCCGCTGAGCCTGCGCGTCCGGAGCCTGTGCTCCGCAGCGGGAGAGGCCACAGCAGTGAGAGGCCCACGTACCGCAAAAAAAAAAAAAAAAAAAAAAAAAGAGTATTTTAATTCTACATCAAATTAAGGTACTAACACACACACACACACACACACACACACACACACACACACACGTCTCCTGATTTATTCGCCCGAAAGTGCTAGCATGGCTAAAAATAAAACAAAATAAAATGAAAATCAGCTTTTTCCCAAATGTGCCAGAGAATGTAAAATGTTTTACAAAACAAGGTTCCAAGAGTAAAGATTCAGGGTGGTCAACCTAACTTAATGTCAACAGACTCCTACACAGCAGAATTTCTGTTTTTAATACACTCATGTTCATCATCCATATATTAAAAGAAATATTTTATGCATTTTCCCCCAATTATTTAACCATGGGACCCTTTATTTGAGAGGCATCCAGAGGGAATTGTATTTTGTGAGACAGATTTGGGAAGTGCTAATAACTTTAGATTACACTTGCCAATTCTTAAGCAACACACCTGACATTATGATGAGTTTTCAAAGCACTTAGAAAAGCCATTAAATATTAGGCTTCCTGTCTACCTCCAAATTATACTAACCTCTATGAAATTCCAGTGTGATCAATTTCTAGATTATGCATTATTAAACGGTAAATGTGTTTTCCAAAGAGAAACATGAGGAACAGAAGCAGACTATCCGTGTATTTAATGGGCATCTCCTTCATTCCATTCATATGCTAGAAAACGAGCGACAGCACGGTATCAGCCCTCAAGCAGTCCGACACTTTGTTGGAGCCCCTGCAGCTGCTCTGGTGGTCAAGCGGCTGTACCAGGTCACCCATTTGCCCTCCAAAGTTGAACGTCAGATCTCAGGGATGAACATTCAGCCAGTGTATCCTACAGAGTGGGCACCCCAGCCAAAATACCGATGCCAAGGCAGGAGTAACCACCACCCAAACGCCATACCAACCGCACCCATATGTGCACATTTCAACCACTTTACACGTGATTCAAGAGGAAGAAACTGAGCTGTGTGCCCCCAGCAAAGCACGTGTAAAACCTGACTGCCTCTCCCCCTCAACGCCTCCTCTCCCCCTCAATGCCTCCCCTCCCCCTCAACGCCTCCCCTCCCCCTCAATGCCTCCCCTCCCCTCAAATCCCAGAGCCCTGCGCGCCCAGCAATCCCTGGACATCCATCCTGCCGTTCTCATTTAGGTGAAAAAGCAGGTTTTCAGGATAGACTGGCAGTTCACAGCTGCTCCACTGAGATAATTGTCACAATGACCCCTCATTCATCCGCCCTGACTACTCCAGAACAAACTACGGCACACAAGTTATTTTTCCAAATGATGTCCCTTTAAAGACAGACTTCTTTCTAAAGTGAGGTATATTCCCCTAATGCTTGTAATAATAAGATATTTAAAATAATTGAAAAACTATGTCTTTTGTTCATAAATACAGATTCTACTGAATAAAGGCAATTATAAGTATAATACTCTCCTGAAGAGACCACTATAATAGGTTGAGAAAAATATTTTACTTAGGAAGTGATCCAGAAGACATGGGATGGTATTTCTACATCTGTAAAATAGCAATTAAATTGCTTATAAAATAAATTATGTCACAAGGCTGCATTAGAAAAATACAAACTCCAACCCCTGAGTTGGAGTGTATATATATATATATATATATATATATATATATATATATATATATATATATATGAATCACTTTGCTGTATACCTGAAACTAACACAACATACTATATCAACTAAATTTCAATTTAAAAAAAAAGGTAATGCTGTGAGGTGATGAATGTGCTAACCTTATTGTAGTAATCATTTCACAATATATATGTATATCAAATCATCGTGTCATATACCTTAAATTTACACAATGTTATATGTCAATTATATCTCCATAAAGCTGGAAAAAACAAAGGTACAGTAACTATTAAAAAAATAAAATATTATAAACCTTGGTAATATAAAAATAATAAGTAATATAATTTATTACCACAAGCAAGTAAAGTTCACAATATAAACCTAAATTATAGAGGAAAAAAAAGAAGAAACACGGAGGATATTGCATAATCAAGAAACAAAGAAAACATCAAACCAGAAACAAGGGCTGCATTCCCAGAGACACACCTGTACCTCCAAGCTGTCTTCCAAGTAAAGGCTTTCTGCCTTGGTCTTACAGAGCCTCTGCCTCCTGGGGCTTTAAGAGAGACATACTTTGATATTCTTTGGATTTGCTCCAAAGGTCACCAAATTTGGCAGATATTCTTCAGTCTTCTGGCCTACAGCCATTTCCTACTTTTAGTAAAGTTTTCCCCCACTGTTAGTAAATTTTTTTTTTCATCTCCACAGTTTCAGGGAAAAGAATAGACACTTATACCCAAAGTCCTTTAACAGAACCCTGCACCTCCCAACTTGCTCTAAGTTTCTTCCTGTTTTCTACATGCTTTAGTTTTCCTGTCTGTCCTCTGTCTCTCTCTAACTGCCTCTTCTCTTTCAAATCTCCTGGTGCTTAAATCACTGGTGTGCTGAGCCAACTTGCACCTCCTGCAGGAGACAGCTGGGTGTATTTCTTCCCATCTCCAGTCACAGTGGGAGTATTTACACCACAGCAATCAGCAGACAATACAAAACAAGCTTCTTCCCTCTCCCCCTTCTCAGAGCCAGCTGTTAAACATTTACCAGCACACTACTGGAAAGGTCTGTGAATTTACAGAACAGCCTTTTCAAATGGTAAGGATATAAAAAATTTTACTGAGAACAAGAAAAGGCTTATATTTTAGCTTTTTTTTTAATTAGTTGATACAGACAGCTTTATATACTTGGCACTGCCAGGTAAGCAACCTCAACAAGATACACCAGTGTTACTACAATGAAATACTATAGGAGCAGTGAACATGAATAAAGGTTGTGTTTCCAAAGTAAATGCCATCCTTTCCAATTGCCTTTAATATACTTCTATAGCATCTTTCCTCCTAGTAGCTCTTAATAGTATATTAAATCTATTTATGATTATCTAGAAATTTAAGAAAGGATTAGCATATTCTTTTACTGTGACATGATAAACAAGAAAATGTTTAGGTTCAGGCAGATCTTCCTTCTTCCATTCTTCCTCTCCCCCAAATCCCGAAAACACACAAAAATCACATTTTTTGCATCCTTTTTTTCCCAAAAGTCTACGGATTGAAGACCAAAACAACAGTGCCTTTGGTCCTCCCAACCTTGCTAAAGAGAAAGTTTAAAGCCCACAACCCAGTAAACTCATGGGAGTCAGCTCACTGTTCCAGGGAACAAAGGACAAATTAGCAGAGAACGTTACTTTAAAGCATGGTAATGACATTCTAACAAACACTGCCAATTCAGTCCATATGCATCATCCACCTAGGGAATCATGAAACAAAAAGATCTGACAAAAACAAAAAAAGGAGCACTCTGCGAAGAAAAAAGCAACAAAAGCTATCACATGAACGTATGTACTCAACAATGCTCCTCTAACTCTTCATGCTAGCTGCGTTCAACATCTTTTATTGCATTACTGATTATCAGTATCAAGTCAGTCTATCAATATGATTAGGATTATTGAATCGTATCTTATTAATAATCATCAGTAAAAAGTAAAGAAGGTAGTTATCTTTAAAGTTAGAACAGAATCCAGAGGACAATAAAAATGCTTCCTAGGGCTTCCCTGGTGGCGCTGTGATTGAGAGTCCGCCTGCCGATTCAGGGGACACGGGTTCGTGCCCCGGTCCGGGAGGATCCCACGTGCCGCGGAGCGGCTGGGCCCGTGAGCCATGGCCGCTGTGCCTGTGCGTCCGGAGCCTGTGCTCCGCAACGGGGGAGGCCACAACAGTGAGAGGCCCGCGTACCGCAAAAAAAAAAAAAAAAAAGCTTCCTAAATTCTTTTGTCTAAAATTTATTCTACTCCAAGAAAAATAAAATAGACAACGCATGGCATAAGCAATGTCAGATATTATTCAAGGAAGATAACCTTATTTTTGTCTCACCATTTAGAGTCAATAAAGTAAAATTCATTTCACAGAACTTGATTTGTAAACTGGCAGTGCTCTGTGCTGTAATTCAAACTTCCCTATCATCACCAGTCAGACACCAGTGATCAGGAGCTCCTGGTTTGCAGTTAAGCTGGACAGCAACAGGTTGGGATCGGACACACCGGAGTTGGCATCAGAGTTATTTAATTCGGGACAAGTTACTTAACCTCCGTATGGTTTAGATTTCTCATCTCTAAAAGAGGAACAAAAATCACCACTACCCAGGTTAATGAAATTTTTTAAATAAGAAAATCTACATAAAACTCTTAACATATCATCTGGTATACAGTAAGTACTCAATAAACTGGGATAATAACTTATTACTGTCATTATCTAGTATCATTGCTTTCACATAATATGCCAACCACTCAGCTGCTTTGGAATCACAGTAATTTCGACCAGAGCTCCTCAAACTTTTACATGCAAATAAATCACCTGGGGATTTTGTTGAAAAATGCAGACTGTGATTTGAGAGGTTGGCTGTGGGGCCTGAGACCCTATATTTTAACAGGCTCCCAGGTGATGCTGCTGTGGCTGGTCCCAGGTGCATGCTTTGAATATCAAGGATTTGGACCACCTGGATATTCCCCCAACCATCACCATGACTCCCCCCTGCCCCCCAGGCATAGCTGGCTGAAAACCCAAACATTGAGTCCGCAATCCAACATTACCTTCCCTATAAAAATAGAACTCTTCCTGTAAAATTGGTAAAAGCTATGAACCACTTGAGATAATTGCTAAATATAGAATACAATTATAAGAAAGGGAAAAATGGCTTCACCCGGGAAAAGAACTTGGATTTTTGAATCAGACAGGTCTGGGTTCAAACTTTAGCCCCATTACACATATGAGCTGTTAATGTGTCTCTGGACTGATCATAGACCTCCTTATAAATTTCAGATTCCTTATGTGTAAAATGGGGATAATAGCATCTATCTGAAAAATATAAGACATCTCAAATAACAGCTGTCTCAAAATAGTTAATATTTATATGTATATCCCACAGCCTGATGCACAGTAGGTGCTAAGAACATGGGGGCTGCCTTTCTGTTCCAGGCTGCGTTGTTTTAACTACTCACTAACATAACATGACTTTTCCTTCTGCTTTCACTCAACTTGGGCCCCTCTTCTCTCCAGCGAACTATCTGAAGACCGGCCGCTACTGAAACTCTTTTTCATGCTATTTCATGCCGCCAGCATTCGTAATTTCCCAAGAGAAAGAACCTTATTTCCTCGTATATTCTACTAATCCTTGAGACCCACAGTCTAGAAGAAAACTATTTGTTTTCCACATGGCTTCTCTCTGTTCTAAATCCTGGCAGGCTCTTTCTTCCTGCACAGACACAAAAAAGAAAGGGACAGAAGTCATCGTTATCTCTTTCTCTGTCTCTGAAAGAGCTTGGAGATATCTTTTTCAATCAGGGAAACTTATTGTGGGAAACCAGCCACTCACTCCAAGATAACTCTCTGTATTCTTTTTCAGTTCCAAAAACTGAAATTGATTTTATTTCTTAAGGAAGCTCTAACACACACACACACACACACACACACACACACACACACCAGTTTTGTTGTGGTTTCCTGTCCCCAAGCAAAAATGATATGATGCCAGAAATATCAGTTGCTCAATTTAACTCTGTTCCCTCATTGATTCGACATGTTATTTAAATCCTGAGTGCCTGCCATACACCCAATACTGTGTCAGATGCCAGGTGTACACTGGTGAGTAAACAGACGTGTTCCATGCCTTGAGAATCTAACTACCCCGACCTTCACTAATCTTATTCCTGAAACCAGGACACATTTCCAGAGCTAGTTCTGGTTTCTAAAACCTAGTCACAGGCTGGATCTAAATAAGAACAAAATAATGCCATCTGCAGCATCATGGATGCAACTAGAGATTATCATACCAAGTGAAGTAAGTCAGAAAGAGAAAGACAAATACCATATGATATCACTTATATGTGGAATCTAAAACATGACACGAACTTATCTACAAAACAGTAACAGACGCACAGACATAGAGAACAGACTGGTGGTCGCCAAGGGGAGCTGGGGGAGGGATGGACTGGGAGGTTGCGGTTAGCAGATATAAGCCTTTATATAGAGAATGGATAAACAACAAGGTCCTACTGTATAGCACAGGGAACTATATTCAATATCCTATGATAAATCATAATGGAAAAGAATATAAAAATGAATTTATATATTTATAAATATAATTGAATCACTTTGCTGTACAGCAGAAATTAACACAACACTGTAAATCAACTATGCTTCAATAAAACATCTCTCTCTCTCTCTATATATATATATCTATCTATATATATAGATATAGATATATAGATAGATATAGATAGATAGATAAATAAACCCCAGTAGAACTGTTAGAGATCGGCCCTGACCACAATTTACTGATCAGATGAAACCTATCATATCACAGCACCACCAGATACACCTGCAAATGAAGGTGTTCTCTATTTTGCCACCAAACAGCAGCCCATCCAGCCCACCACACTGTCCTGGCTGGAGTGGCGTGGCAGCCCCTTGGAGACACAATCCGTAGCAGCTTTAGTGCAGACAGATGTTCACCTGTCCTTCCCCAAGCTTCCCACCTCTGCTCCCTAACCCTGAGCAACTAATCCGGCCTAACCTCCATCAGAAGCTTTCTGAAGTTCACCAGCACACTGAACAGCAAACAGTTGTAATAGTTCACCAGCCACATAAGTTATGTTTAATATCATGCTGTCTATTTGCAGCTATATTAATATTTAAAAATGGAAATAGGGATGCTGGGCAAGATGAAGCCAGTTTCATTCACCATCTTCTGCTAAACCTTTCGTCAAGCTGCACTCTCTCCGTGACAAGGCTCACCCTGCATAGAAAGGGCACTGCTTATAGAATCAGCTTGATTAAGAATTCATATAATGTGTAAAGCATCTGAAAAATGTAATCAGAATATGTGGAAATTATGTGATCAGATAATCAGTAAAAACTTCAGATGCAGATTAATTTATTGTTAACATTGATGAGTCTTGCTGATGTCTATGAATTGCTTTTACAGAGACCCGTGAATTAAAAGGAAGATCCCTCTTCATTACATGAAAACACAGAGTCTCATAATTTATGTTAAACTGGGAGATGAAAAGATCCCTTCTGCTTTTCTCACCATAATCAAAATATAACCCTAAATTAATGATGGAGAGCATATATATATATATATATATATGCTCTTGATATATATACATATAAAGAGAATGTTATCCTACTAACAAAGAAAGGGACACCATTCCAATGATCTCCAATATGTCCTTGAAAGAGGCCTAAGATTCTCTAAAGTTTCAAACCACTAGGTATGTGTCAAGGTTGAAGCAAGGCTTAATTTAAGGCCATTTTCTAAGTATTAATAGTTTGGTTTAAAACTCAGGGGTAACTAGACCTTCTTCTATAGATAATAACTTTGGTAAAAACTACCCACAGTCGGGCTTCCCCGGTGGCGCAGTGGTTGAGAGTCCACCTGCCGATGCAGGGGACACGGGTTCGTGCCCCAGTCCGGGAAGATCCCACATGCCGCGGAGCGGCTGGGCCCGTGAGCCATGGCTGCTGAGCCTGTGCGTCCGGAGCCTGTGCTCCGCAACGGGAGAGGCCAAAACAATAATGAGGCCCGCGTACCGCAAAAAAAAAAAAAAAGAAAGAAAACTACCCACAGTCCTTTCCACAAAGCAACCTGAAAGGATCGTCTAGGGACCAGATGAACTAGCGAGTGACTTTAGGGTTAGTAATTCAGACAATACCGTTGCCTGGATTGGCTGAACTGTTAGAGGCCTGAATTCATCTCAGCATCCTCCGCTTCACTTTCCCTAATTCTGAAGATAGCACCACACCTTCATATTTTAGACAAATGATTCCCAGAGTGTAACACGGAATCAAGAAAGGTGGCTCTCCATCTCTCTCTCACTCACACACACACACACACACACACACACACACCCCTTCTGATAACATCAAAGAGAGCCTCAGGACTTCCCTGGTGGCGCAGTGGTTAAGAATCCGCCTGCCAATGCAGGGAACACGGGTTCGAGCCCTGGTCCTGGAAGATCCCACATGCTGTGGAACAACTAAGCGCATGAGCCACAGCTACTGAGCCTGCGCCTGCGCGCCTAGAGCCTATGCTCCACAACAAGAGAAGCCACCACAATGAGAAGGCTGCGCACCGCAAAGAAGAGCCCCCACTCACACAACTAGAGAAAGCCCGTGTGCAGCAATGAAGACCCAACGCAGCCAAAAGTAAATAAATAAATTTATATATTAAAAAAAAGAGAGAGCCTCAACTTTGTCTTCAAACTCACTCTAACCTTTGCTCTTCTCTCTCCTCTTTCTCTCTCTCAGTACAGTGAAGGCAGGTCTCTGACTTGGGTTTCAGCAGGCATTGGCATCTACTTAGGACTGAATGACATTATTTGGTTTTCAGTTTTTAATTTTTATTGGCTATCTCTACTATTTGTGGCACTGGATAGTTTTCCATTTAAGGTAATAATTGAAGATTTCCTTTTTAAATACATTTATATTTTCAGTTAAATAAAAGTGGAAAACAAGAAATAATAATAGAAGAAGAATACAATCATGGCAAAAAGCATGAAGGTGGTATATGAATGACTGATACTTGGGAAATGTTGTACGGTACCGATTAAAAAGCAGCTTGGGTTTAGATCTTAGCTTTGCAACTCCCTTGCTGTGTAATTTTAGGTAAGTTACTTAAGATCTCTGTGCCTCAGTTTCCTCATTTGTAAAATAGTGGTAATGATGGTATCTACTTCAAAGGGTTATTGTGAGGATAAAGGGGTTATTACAAGTAAAACACTAAAATGGTACATGGCATATAGCAAGAATTCCATATAAATTAGTTATTACTAGTGAAATTACTAGTATTTTATAAATATATCTGGGTAAATAATGATCTATTCAAACTCGATCCTCTGGCCTGTGGATTACACGATAAGGTAGAGATTTCTTCATGGGCTCATGTATAGGTGAAAGGAAAAGCTCCTTCTGTTTTCCTTTAATTAAAAATGCAGCCAATTAAGGAGGGTTTTAAACCCATGTGATGCCCTGGAAGCCAGAAAATCAAGTGCAGTGTCTTGAATTCCATTATAGTTTCCTTTCCTCTCTACTTAGATATTCCAATATTTCAATATACTAAGAGCTAAAGACAAGGCTGCCATTCCTTATCCATACGGCACCAACCAAAATGTAATCACAGCCAGGCACACGGGTCCTCCCACCAACATTTTAACATTCTGCCTCATTATGCAGCATCCCAAGCACTGCTCTCTTTTCGTAAATATTGCTCCAATAAATGACTTTTTGTTTAAATTATAACCATTCTACATGCAATGACTTTTTAAAAATCTGCTTGAATATTGCTATGATCTGAATTTTGTGTCCCCCCAATATTCACGAAATACCAAAGATGTCCGTATTAGGATGTAGGGCGTTTGGTAGGTGCTTAGGTCATGAGGGTGGAGGTTAGGATTACTGCTCTTATAAAAAAGAGGTTCCAGAGAGCTCCTGAGCCCTTTCTAGCATGTGAGGATACAAGGAATGTCTGCACCAAGGAGAGGACCCTCCCTGGACCCTGCTGGCACCCTGATCTCAGACTTCCAGCCTCCAGAACTGTGAGACATAAATGTCTGCTGTTTATAAGCCACCATGTTCGTGGTAGGTTGTTATAGCAGCCTGAACGGACTCAGACAAATAGAAAAGCAAATGGACATCACTTATCTTTTTCTTCATATGATTTTCTCTGACGTTGGCTTCCAGGGGAATTCCTCCCTTTGTTTATGGAGTTTAGTGTGACTCCCTTGAATGAATCATAAAATGTAGTGGGAGAATCAATTAACGTCCTGTGCCTTCCTCACCCCACTCCAGTTCAAGGGGAAGAACAAAGCACACTGCTCTGTGACACTAGATTAGCGACCCACACGGTTCAGCCAAGCTCTGAGTTCACTCTCTGCAGCTAATACGGCTTTTTGAACAATGAACTTGAGTGCGTTGTCCCACCTAATCTCACAACTTATCTTCTCCACTAGAACCCAACTAGTCTTAAAAAAAAAAGACAAAAAAACGAAAAGAAAAAGAAAGGACCCTGTAACTAATGTGAAGGAAAATGCTTAACAATGAAATTAATGCTGATTGCAAATGTAACCTTCAAGATGCACAGAACCCAGTAATCCCTCAAAGAACAGAGAATACAATCTGATTGCTTTTGAATGTCAAATGCACCTGCAAGAAATAGGTATTTAAATTGTCAGGGCAGGCTCTGTACTAAGAATCCAAACTTAATTTTAAAAACCTAAGTCATGTTCCCATCCCTCTCAATTCTGTCAAAATTAGACCTTTATTTCTCTCATTTTTAAGTGACTCACACTTCAGAGGCAATCCTTCAGCCTGACTGTGAGATAGGACCAGCCGCCTGGTGCCTGGGTGCAAACCTCGGGTCTGCAATGCCTTGGTTTGTTACTTAACCTTTTCGTGCCTCAGTAGCATCAACTACGAATGGGATCATCAGAGCACCTACCTCACAGGTTTGTGGAGAACTGCACCCAGCACAGGGTTAGTACCATGTCAGCGTTAGGTATTATGAGCAATGGTCGTATGTGACTTTCAGATAATTTCTTGAATACACTGAGATAGGGATCACCATGCACCCTTTTAATGGATGAGGTGACTGTACGTTTCAGAGGGCTGTAACATGCCCAACATCACAGAATGTATTGTCAACCTGGCTCTCTTGCTGCTAGGTCTGACCATGTGACCACATACTGGCCAATGAAATATAAATGGAAGTGTTCTATGGAATTTCCAGGAAGGCTGCAGAAACTGAGGGAGCTGCCTCCACTAAGAGGCCTCCCTTCTGTTGCCCATCTGGACTGCAGACATGGTGGCCAAAACTAAACTGGCCCCAGAGTGACCTTGAAAATGGAAGCCACAGGATTAGGAGGATGAGACAGAAAGATAGGAACCTGGACTCTTGACAATACTGTGAAATCACAGAGGGCCTAACTCTGAATATTTTTGCATGAATTTTCACTGTTATATTATACTTTATGTCACAGTCACTTTACATTTTTCCTATAGATGGCCCAAACTATCCTAACTGATATATCCAAGAAATAGAGATCCTCAGAATACACTTTTAGAAATCCCTGACCTTACAGCTTCCTAGACTTCTCATTAGTGCCATACACCCAATTTTGAAAAAGTGTTTTTTTCCTACAGAAAAAGAGGCATTACTTCTATTCAGATATAAAGAAATGTGACCTAACTTGCTCTTCTCCAACAACGATGAACACCCACTTTCCTAAACACCCACCTTGCTTGTGGGGCTTTAGATGATTATAATAATCATTTACTGATGAAAAGCAGAGAGCCAAATATTAGGAAGTAAAACGACCTAGTGAATTCTGCCCATGCACTTACCCCCCTCCCCGACCCTGCCCTGCTCACTGCATCACTCAGTGAATGAAAACGTACCTGGCTTCCCATCATGACTTTCCCACGTGGCTCCTCCTTAAACATCCAATTACAAAGAAATTTATTTGTTTCAGCTTTTTCCTCAGGGAAATCCAGAAATTAAATCACTTCGCCAACAAGGCCAGGAAAACAAATCATTTGTGTTGTGGCTGAGCCATAAGGCTCGCTTCTTAAACACAAGCAGAGTCTGCCCAGCTTTGCTCTCACAGAGCCATTTGGGAGACGAATTTTATGGCAGCAGCTGAAATGTTTCTACCAAAACAACACCTACACTGTGCTAGAGTTATTTTCAGAGGAGAAGGTTTCCCCTACTGCTGTTTAAATTGTGAAAATGTGTAGTTGAAAGCGTAGGCGCATGTGAGTCTGGGGCTGCAGCCCTGGTGGGGGAACTTAGCTGCCACTCCTTGAATGGGTGACCTTGGGCAGATCATTTAACCTCCTTGACCTCGGGTCCTCACCATTAAGTGGGACTCTTAGCACCCAGAGAGTTGTCCTGAGAACTGATGAGAGAATGCATGCTTAGCCCCGTGTCTACATGGTAAGTGTTCAAAAAGCAAGGGCTGTATTAATGCCTATCGAATTTGATGCTAAATACCTGAATACCTCAGAAAATAAAGTATAAGAACCTATGGGGGACTCCCCTGGTGGCGCAGTGGTTAAGAATCCGCCTGCCAATGCAGGGTACATGGGTTTGAGCCCTGGTCCAAGAAGACCCCACAGGCCGCAGAGCAACTGGGCCCATGTGCCACAAGTACTGAGCCTGTGCTCTAGAGCCTGTGAGCCACAACTACTGAAGCCTGCACACCTAGAGCCCATGCTCCACAACAAGAGGAGCCACCACAATGAGAAGCCCGTGCACCGCAACATAGTAGCCCACACTCTCCGCAACTAGAGAAAAGCCCACAGGCAGCAACGAAGAACCAATTCAGCCAAAAAATAAATAAATAAATATTATTTTTAAAAAAAAAGGACCTACGGGTAAGCCATATTTAAAGATACCACATTAACATTAGTATAAAAATATAAATGTGTTTAATAGTGTACGTGCAGAAGCCACAGCACCTTATTTACCCACAGACCACTTAGGCAGGTTTTCCTGGACTCTCTAGGATGGGGTCATAGACAGGAAGTCAGGAAAAACTCTCCAAATACCTAACTAGGTATCATAAAGTCCACTTGTTGGACTTCTATATTTAATCCATCAATAATGATACTTACTATTGTTGAGACTTCACCAAGTACTAGGCACCAAACAACACACTTCTCACGGATTCGCCATTTATCTTTCACAACTGCACACATAGAAACGTGTGGTGGACACTGTGATGCAATGACCAGACCACTCCGGGGACTGAAGAACTGATTCCCCTGCTACTCCGAGAGCTGCTCCGCCCAAGGTCAAGCACCGTCCCCTGTCAGCGGCCTCCAGCAGTCAACACCAGTGAGTAAAGGCCCGACCCGCTTTAGAGCTCCCTGCGGGGTTGACTGAGGCTGCTGTTAAGACTGCATCGCAGCCCAGCTCCTCCCCCTGCCCAATCTCACATCCTTCCTTTCCCCTCCATAGGTGTTGCCCTTAAGAGACAGCATAGGTACTGCAATTACTTTCATCTTTCAGATGCAAAGAGTGAGTCTCAGAAAGGTTAAGAAAGTTGCCCAGTCACACAGCCAATGAGTGGTCTGGCTGGGATTGGAACCCATACATTGTGCTGCCAGAGCCCAGGCTCTAGATTATTCTGCTCTAGTGCTCAGTCAGGTTTGCATATTTACGTCCAATAAAGTAAACTGGTTAAGCTGGCTGGTGTCCTCAGAGTAGATGGCAAGAAGCAAATTAGAATGAGAGACAGCTGCAAGAGAAGGCAACCTCTGTTATCCGTCAAAACAATCCGAAAACAGAAACTACTCCAGATCTTTCAAGTCAAGAGCATGGTTACAGAGTGATGGAATGGCTGAGAGGCCACAGAGGGAACAGGGAGGCAGCCCAGAGACCAGCACCCGTGGAGAACTGCTAGCTTGCCTAAGCAGGAGGGATGATGGAAGGAAGAGGTGTTGTCAGAGCCCAGAGACTGGGGACAACCAGCAAGACTAGAACAGGATAGGCTGCTGTGGAAAAAGAAGAAGTTTGGTGGGAGCAGAAGCTATGGAAGAGACACAGCTGTTCCTAGAGATACCAAAGAAAGCAGAAAGGGGCCCGGAGAGATACCCTTACATCTCCCCTTGGACACCAGAGGGCAAGAGAGCCTGGGAAATATGGTTCCTTGCAACATGGAGCGGAACAGGAAACAGTCAAGAATGGATCTGAGAACAAATCTATCTGAGCAGCCCCAAAATACAGCTAATCAACTGACAATAAGGAAGTATGGAGAAACACTCTGAAAATAAAATACAAGAATTTAAAAAGTCGGACTTCCCTAGCGGTCCAGTAGTTAGGACTCCACGCTCCCACTGCAGGGGGCCTGGGTTCCATCCATCCCTGGTGGGGGAACTAAGATCCCACCAGCCTTGTGGCACTGCCAAAAAAAAAAAAAAAAAAGAATTTAAAAAGTATGTCTGTCAAAACTCAGTTTGATGGCAAGTAGTCCAACATACTCCAGCAGTCCTTAAGCAAACACAAATAATAACAATAGAAAATGCCTTTCACTACATGGCTCTTCACAAGGCACGTTGCTGTATTACCACCCAGTTCAATAACTGATGTCTAAATGGGTGCGAAGTTTCCGTTGTTTTCTGTTTAGTAAATCAGGGGAATATATGTAATATTTGTGGAAGTATTTCCATCATAAAAAATATCTAGTATATTTGATAATGCTTAACTGGGTAAATTTTCATGAGCAAAATTTGATTTATATAGAATAAATTGTTCCCCACCCCTGTCGGCTAAATTAGGTGTTCATGTAACTCCTATTCTGGAAGGCTAGATCTGCCTTCATGATTCTATCTGCTGTTTGACAAAGCAGGAGCTAGAACACAAATTCTTTCCTCTCTTCTCGGAAGTCCTCTGCAGCAGAAATCCTTGGGAGTGTGGAGGGAGCAGAGGAGAGAAAACCCCGAAAACAAAAACATATCACCAAGGATTTCCCATCAGTGCTTGCTTCAGCAGCACAGATACTAAAACGAGAACAATACAAAGGTTAGCATGGCCCCTGTGCAAAGACCACGTGCCAATTTGTGAAGCAGTCCTCATTTTGCTTTCCTTTTCTAATGTTCACAGGTGGGGAAACAAAGGCTGTAGTAAGGGAAATGACTTACCCAACCGAGGGCCCCTCCCACTTCAAACCACACCCCACTTTTCCTCCGAAAAAAAAACAAAAACAAAACTCCAGTCACAGTATTCAGCAACTCAGTTTTTAACTATCTACTTTGTCCTTCCAAAGACATCTATCATCTATTTTAAAAATTACTTTTATTATAGTCCCTCCAGAAGGAATGTGATTTGTTCACATACAATGATTGCAAACACAATTTCAGTCCCTTCCACCACCTCCCCTTCACCCCAAACACAGTTTCTTTGAGGTTATTAAAACCCAATGAGATTAAAGGAACATCTGGGTTCCAGGCTCAGCTTGGCTTCTAGCAAGCTGAGTAGTTTTAGGCAGGCCGGTTAACCTCTCTGAGTCTCTGTTTATTCATTTCCAACATAATGCAACTAGAACTAGCTGATGACCATAATCCTTTCAGCCCTGAAATGATTCCACAGAAAGATAATAGAAGTCCTGTGGGGAACCAGATGAACACTCTCTCACTTGACCTGGACCAGGCATCTATCTGTGAGATTGCTTATCAGAACTAAAAGTACAGTCTGTGGCCATGGCATAGTGAAAAGTCTGACCTCATTCCTCACTCTCAGTTGACTGTGATCTCAACAGGCAATTCTCAAGTTGGGTTCCAGGGTCTGACTGCAAACAGAGCCTGAGTCTCCTCCTTCCCTGTATCTACATTCTGCTATGTAACCTTGCAGTGTCCTCCTACTCTGACTGGCCATGTGACTCCCTTGACCAATGAGATATTAACACGATACAAGAAAATGCTGAAAAATACACGCACTGCTGGCTTCGCTCTCATTCTTGCTCCTCTGTCACGGCCAGGAGAACATGCTAGGTCTAGCGTGCCTCAGAATGAAAGCCATATATAGCAGAGACAAGTGACCCCCAGTCTTCCTAGCTAAAGCTATCCTAGATCATTCAACAGCCAGCTGAACTCCCGGACATGTGAGCAAACCCAGCCCAGATCAGAAGAGCTGCCTGCCCAATCCACACCTGACCAGAAACAGACATGTGAGTGAGATTAGCTGGAATCAGCCAAGTCCAGATCAAGATCAGCTGAACCCCCTAAACTTGCAAGCTGAATACATTTTTATTATTGTATTCCACTGAGATGTTATAGTTGCTTGTTACGCAGCATTACTGTGGCAATAGATAACAAGCTCTCAGCCAGACTATAATGTCTATTTCCAGAGTGAAGCTTCCTTAGTGGTGAAACAAGTGTGGCACACGCTACATGCCTTAATCATAAAGGTTCACAACAGACATGAATGCCTTCAAGGCTCTAAGAAGTCCCACAGTAAAGAAGTTTAACTTTGTCTAACTCATGTTTTCCTTAACCTATTTTACCGGGGATCCCCAAGTATGATTCGCTAATCAAATTCTCCCCCAACCTTAGATCCCAAGTCTGGGTCGAGCCTCTACCCAATCTTTTTGGGGTTAAGCCATGTATTTTGTTGTCTCTTCCAAGGTACTTAGTGGACCCTTCAAAAACAAATAAACAAAACAAAAAACTTAAAAGTATTTTGAAACTATGAACGCTTATATTGTTTATAACCCAAGTCTAATTATAAATAAAGGGGAATATTCTGCAAATATCCAAAACCCATGCATAGCCTCAGTCTAATTCCAACTTGCTCTATTAAAACTTGAAGAAAACCTAAGACTGACCTTGCCATTCCCTCCTTAACATTCTTGAAAGGCAACCCACTGCAATCCTCTTGTCGTGGTTCACAGCCTTTGATGATCAGGGCCTTTGATGATCCATCTCCTCTCCCGCTATTCTTCCTTCCCTCCATCTCCTTCCTAACCTATTACTGCTCTCTGGTCTACATGCTACCCATGCTCAACTACTTTCAATTCCATCAAATGGCCATGAGCTACACTCTCCAGAGTTTGGTCCTATTTGATGTGAACGTGAATTATGCAGCTTTGAAATAATATATTAAAAACATTAATATGGTCTCACATTAATTTGAATCAATGTTAAATCCACCCAAAATGTTAAAATTCTTCAAGAATTGTAGTTTCGAAGCTGGCCCAGACGAGGGAACGCTAAACTCTGTTTACGGAGTGGCCACAGGGTGGCGCCATATTAGCTGATAAAAGGAAATATCCACCATCTTTTGTCAGAATTATTCTTCAATTAGGGAAGTTCTGAATTTGCAAGGACATCAGAAACACAACTCTTCTTCTGGAAACTCTTCTTCACCTCTTAACCATACCCAAGACCTTCCAGGCAGTGTTCATCCAGCTAAACTTCAATTCACCCTTCCTGTATCAGTTGAGACAGTACTTCTTCCCTGAAACTTTCCCTGAAACCCCTAAAAACAGGTGATAACATCCTCCCATGATTGAATTTGCCTGATTTTAACATTTTTCCACTATAAATGCCTATAATTAGGTCTACTCTCCTTCATGGGAGAGATCCTAGCTTGCCTGGTTCATAGTATATGATCAATGAATATAAGATGGGTTCATGTGTGGACAGATGGAATGGATGGACAGATGATGGATGAATGGGTATATGGATGGATGGGTGGATGTATGGATGGATGGGTGGATGTATGGATGGATGGATAGATGGACAGATGTATGTATGTATGGATGGATGGATAGATGGATAGGTGGATGGATGGAGGGATGGAGAAATCAACAAACAGGATGGGCCACTGAATAAAACATGACTGATTTTTGCTGTATATTCTCTCCTTATCCCCTCCCCTGTCCAACATTAAGGAAAGATAATTACAAACACTAGGTAACAGCAGAGGAAAAAGAATCTTGATAATCTTATCAGTTGGATAAGAGAGATCATTATGAATTTAGAATTAAAACACAGACTTTTTGAAGTGAGGGCACTTGTCAAAAATACAACAGACAATCAGGAAAATAATGGTAGGACACAGTAGTGTCTTTCTTTTCCTAATCAAAGAAACTCTACTGAAAATACACCTTTTATTTTTTTGGATATAAACATTTTAACTCATTTGTTCAAAGTGAAGGACTCTCTCCAAGAACTGTGCTATGCAATGAATGTGACCTCTTCGATGGAAAAGATAAAGATGTAGGAAGGACTTTAGAGCTCCATGGGGTCAGATTTCCTGCTTCTCATCACAAAACTCACCAGAGAAATATTTTTGTTTCTCATTCACTTTCACCTTGGACACCAAAGTTCACTGTCTTGGTTACCCCATGAGTTGTCCTTTTCAATTAGGACAGAACTGAGTTCAAACACAGATAAGACAATTTAAAACCAAAAAAAGCTTGTTTCTGATGTTTCTTCTCTCATGCCTTTTGACCCCAGACCAAACACCCAGTCTATCTCTGGCACTTTTAGGCAGAGATAGGAAAATAGCTCTGCCATTGACTTAAACATCCTGCCAAATGATGCCAGGCAATAGCCTTAGGGAATGTCACATGGACGATCATTGGGATATATGTGTGTACAGCCTCGTTCTCTAGGCTTTAATTTTATTTGAGCTTTATTTTGACTCTTTATAGACAGTGCATTTGAAAACAAGGGCTGTACAGTGTTTTCACCAGCCAGAAAAACCCCAAACAATTTTCTATGGATTGTTTTAACCCTCGAGTTAAGCAAAGGCATTATCTGCTGCTGCTGTTCTCCAAGTTGCTGTGTGCTCTATTTCCCTACTGTCTGAACTCCCTTAAAAAGCCCCACCTAAAAATATAAATAAGAACCTGGCCCTTTAGTCATATCATCAACAAACCACATGAATGTTGGCAGCAGGGGACACCATCACTGGTCCTCCCAAATCTCAACCTTCAAGATGCGGTAGCAGCCCAGCTTCTTGGAGCTGCTCTGTCCTTCAGAAGCTTGTTAAATTTTCAAGAACTCATTCGGGTCTCCTACAGCCTATTTTTCTGCATGCATTCCTTCCAAAGACATATGCATCCCCTGGGAAGAGATGAAAGTGATACCAAATAAAACAAAAGCAAACTTCAGAGGGATCTCTCAAGTAAATGTTCCCAAATAAAGAACAATTTCTGCACATTGTTCTTCCCTTTCTCTCTTTAACCCCCCTCAGTCTCTCAAGGTTGTTTATTTATTTATAAAAAGCACCCACCAGGTAACAAAATCAAGATCCCTTTTGCGGAAGGAAGCCCAGGCAGCTGTTTCCCAGAGACCATGAACTATCGTCACCAGGTCTCCCAGAGGCACAACTGAATCCACCCTGTGCTTCTTGCCTATGCTGTTCCTTACTTGGCCATGAACAGTTGCAGTCAGCCCCAGCAGTCTCTGCACCCTGTATAGTATAATCTCCTAAAACATCAGCTGAGAGTTTAGGGGCCAAATTTTAAAATAGCATCCAATTAATAATCCTAGTAATAATGAAAGAATTGCCAAACTGCTATGTTAATTCTGAAGCACAAGTGGAAGTTCAGCTAAATGAAGTGCAACTATTCCTCCACACCCCTCCCCACATCACCATTTAAAGGTTCCATTTAGTAATGGAAATTTCTGGAACTAGATAATGCAACATGTTAGCATTTTTACTTTATAGGTTCTATTCACTTATTCAACATTTACTGAGTGCTGATTATCCCTGGATATGAAGATAAAAATTATTGACAGCTGATCTCAAAGATGTCACAAAAATGCCACTCAAAAAAGAAGCTGCTAACAGACTCTTGTTCATTCACCTAACAAGTGATCACTGAGTCCCTGGTGCTGTGCAGGCACTGAGGCTGCCACGGTGAGTGATACAGACAGAAATCCCTGCTCTCATGGAACCTCCCTTCTGGAGAGGCAGACTGGCACACAGGTAAGTAAACAGTCTGGGTATCAGAAGACACTAAAGGCTGTAGAGGGAAAAGGGTAAAGTAGGGCAGCAGGCCCAGAGTGAAAGTCAGGGGGATGGCCATGTTAAACAGGAGGGTAAAGAAAGGCCCAATTGGCAAAGATTGGAAGGAGGTGAGGGAACAAGTCCTACAGACACTGGGAAGAAGAGTGTTGCAAGCAAAGGGAGAACGTGCAAAGGTCCTGGGGGCAGTGTGCCTATGTGTGTGAGGAGCAGCAATTGGCAAGGGCGGCAGCACAGAGTGAGCGAGGGAAAGCGGTGACCGATGAAGGGGCTGGGTCAGGCCCCAGAGGCCCTTTGAAGGGCTTCAGCTTATGTTCTGAATGAGGTAGGAAGCCACTGCAGGCCAGAAGCAGAGCCACAGGATCTGACTTACACACAAAGGATCACCTGGTCTGCTGTGTGGAGCAGAGACTGCAGGTGGCTGAGGACATAAGCAAGACCAGCCAGATGGCCACTGCAGCACTTGGGCAGAGGACAGTGGTGAGTGGACCAGAGGTAGTGAGGAAGGTCATACAAACTGGTAAACTGGGAATGTTTTCTATACCAACAAATAACTTATTGATCGACTACATGTCTGTATTTGAAGGTTATACAGGTTCGTTATTTTCCTACTTAAATGCCCAGTAAAACTCCAAATTTGTGTTCATTGGGTTTATTTAGTTCACCAGGTTCTGATGATGCGTTAATTTATATCCCCAGCCTTTATCTTTCTACCGACCCCCAGTTATCCACCATTGCTTTAAGATACCTCATTCCTCTGGTCCACTCCACCTTGGCAACCATTCCCAACCTTGGTACTGGTGATCGTGGAACTAAGTTTCCACTCACCCAGGCTTCATATCCCTTTGTTTCTTCCTTTGTCTTCTCCACTGTGAATCCAGACATGGAACTACCAGTTCTTCCTGTGAACTCTATATTTTTGGTAAGAGTACAGTACTGTCCGTTTTTTATTTTATTGAAGTATAGTTGATTTACAATGTTTCAGGTGTACTGCAAAGTGCTTCAGTTATACATACATATATATGTGTGTATACAGATGTGTGTATGTGTGTATATATATATTCTTTTTCAGATTCTTTTTGATTGTAGGTTATTACAAGATGTTGAATATAGTCCCCTGTGCTTTACAGTAGGTCCTTGTTATCTATTTTATATATAGTAGTATACTATACTATATATAGTATCTGCTAATCCCAAACTCCTAATTTATCCCTCTCTCCTTTTCCCCTTTGATAAGCATAAGTTTTTTTTCTATGTCTGTGAATCTGTTTCTGTTTTGTAAATAAGTTGATTTGTATCACTTTTTGTAGATTTCACATATAAGTGATATCATACAATGTTTGTCTTTCTTTTTCTGACTTATTTCACTTAGTATGATAATCTCTAGGTCCATCGATATTGGTGCAAATGACATTATTTCATCCTTTTTTATGCCTGAGTAATATTCCGCTATATATATATACCACATCTTCTTTATCCATTCATCCGTTGATGGACATTAGGTTCCTTCCATGTCTTGGCTATTGTGAATAGTGCTGCTATGAACACTGGGGTACATGTATCTTTTTGAATTAGAGTTTTCTTCTTTTCTGGATATATGCCCAGGAGTGGGATTGGTGGATCATATGGTAGTTCTATTTTTAGTTTTTTAAGGAACCTCCATACTGTTCTCCATAGTGGCTGTGCCAATTTACATTCCCACCAGCAGTGCAGGAGGTGAACCCTATTTTGTACACTTCCCTCCCTCTCAGTTTCTCCTGCCACCATTGTGGTGTCAACCACTACAACCTTCCAGGCAGTCTCACTGGCTCCAACCTCTCCCTCATCAAAACCCCCTTGCTAATTGTGATCGAAATAACATTCTGAAAGTAGAGGTTTTATGATGTGACTTCCTCTGCTTGCAAGCATTCAGCACCTGCAACTTGGCCTCCAAGGGTCTCACCCAAAGGCTAGGGGTCTCTTCATAGCCCTCCATTCTCCAACTTCTCATCCCTACCCTACAAGGCCTTCACTCCCTCTGGAGTGTGAAAAGGGCCTTCTTGCTTTTTCTCTCACTTGAACTGTCACACATGGGGCTTTCCCAGCCTGTAAGGCCCTTTCTCTCTCTCCCTTCTGTGCAAACTTTCCTAAATCAACTCATCCATGGGGACTAGCTCAAATTATGCTCCCCCTATAAAAACACACCGTAACTACCCCAGCCCCTATTCAGGTCAGGTCCTATTATACCCCTCTTTATCTGACTCTCTCATTATTAGGACCTCATGACACAGGTGCATGCCATATTTCCTGGGTAGGTACAAACTTCATGGTCATGGATCAACTTGTATTTCTTTACACCTGCCACTGAGATACAAAATTCAATACATATTTACTGAATTAAATTATTTCAGTGAAATAGATTAACTGAAACAATGTCACCTTCCATCTTAGTCTCTGAAAGTGTGGGATTGAAAACCTCTAGAATTCAAAAGGATACAGAATCTTTGAATAAAACAGAATCTGAGTTATTTCTTACTCTATCTTTCTATGTCTCTTCTGCCATTTTTATTCTTTGACTCACTTTGTTTTTAGATAGTGTGCAACAGAAGAATTGGACAAAAAGTTACGGCTGGGGTTATCTCGAGATTATGCTCCCAGCATATGACATCCCAAATTGTAATCTAACCGAAATTTGACTTACAAACAAGACACTGGCCTAATGGGAGAGTAAGCAGGAATGGAATGCACAGCTCTGGCCCCACAAAGTTTGGCCATCACTGAGATCTCTGAGTACAGAACTGGGGCCACATGGTGCTAGAAGCAAAAAGAAAAAGAAGTTGGCTTTTCACCAGGCACTTATGAATCAATTTCCAGGCAGGAATTCCTGCTACATTTCAGAAACTACCACACAGCCTCCACTAGCATGCCTTAACAATAGGACTTCACTGACTCCTAAATCACCATGGTGGGGGGCGGGGGGCACTCCCTGAGAAATGCTGTTCTTGTAGTCCCCAAAACAGGCTGCTCTTAACTTCTCTCACCAAGACAAAGATTCTCTCCACTTACTCCTTCTTCAAGGCAATTAC
Source organism: Delphinus delphis (assembly GCF_949987515.2). Classification (NCBI taxonomy): domain Eukaryota; kingdom Metazoa; phylum Chordata; class Mammalia; order Artiodactyla; family Delphinidae; genus Delphinus; species Delphinus delphis. Next base: position 36,011,292 of record NC_082697.1, on the reverse strand, counting down.
CTCCAATTTTTAACTCATGCAAACACGTAGTTGCCAGCACCCAACCTGAGCCACTCACAGTCACTGATGCCCTGAGGACAGACACGCGCCTTTGTCTCTAAAGTCCGGTGGGAGGCAGAAGGTGATCAAGCAGACACACAGGTACACAATTACAAACTCTGATTAGTGTGATGAAGGAAACTGAGATGGAACAGGGCATGAGACTTAATCCAAAGGGTTCCACACTCCTCTGAGGAAGTGACACTTGAGCTGAGATTTGAAGAGTAAGTTAGAAGCTAAGTGACAGATGGGGAGAGAGGAGAGAGGCTTCTTGTCCAGAGCCATGGAAGGACAGAGGGCAGGAGGGAGAAGAGGGCACAGGAGTAACTTAAAAAACAAAACAAAGCAGGGAGGGGATGACTCAAGAAGTCAGAAGGCAGGTCAAGCAGAGCTTTGGGGAACATAGAAAGAAAAGAACTCTCTAGCTTCGGAGGGATGGGCAGGACCTGAGAATTCCTTCAAAGCCCCCTAATGCTCTCATGTGCCATTGCCTACTCTGACCGCAGTACCCGTGACATAACCCATCCCACTTCAGCCCTTCAAAGAAAATCCTCAGTAGCACAAGACTTGGCCCTCTCAACCCATCGATGACTGGACAGCCAGCAACCAATATGAGTGTCTCTTGGAAGCATCTGAACTTGGGAGCATTTGAACCTGGGAGCTCTGCAGACACAGAGGCTATATAGCCAGTTGGTGATGAACACTGAACTAAAAAGCTTCCATGCAGTAGGGCCTGAGGGACATGTTGGGCATATTGAGTCCCATACAAAAGAAAAAGAAAAGTATTTGTAAATTGTTCATCACTCTTCCCAAGTCTATTTCCCCTCTCTGGGAAGCTAGCCCTGTGACTGCTTTGACCAACAGAACGCAGTGGGAATGGTCACCCAGGACTTCTGAATCCTGGCCTTCAGGGCTCCGGAAACTTCTGCTTTTGCACGTATGTAATGCTCCCTCTTGTCATCCGGCCCCCAGGCTGAGAGAAGCCCAAGCCACGTGGACAGGGGCCTCATGGAAGAGCACGCAGGTGCTCCATTGGCATCCCAGATGGGCTCCCATACTACAGCCAGCATCAACTGCCTGCCACGTGGGAGTGTCAGGTTGAATATTTGACTCATTTGAGCCCCCAGATAACTAAAGCCCCAGCAACACCATGTGGAGCAGAAGACCCACCCAGCTGAGCCCAGTCAGACTCCTGAGGGATACTAAATGGTAGTGGTTGTTTTAAGCCAATAAGTTTTGAGGTAGTTAAAGCAAGAGATAACTAAAGCAGAAATAGAGCAAGGTAGCAAATAAAATCAGGAAAGAATAAAGCAGAGATGCAGCCCCTGCATGACAGGGGAGTTCAAGCTTAATTCTGGGCTTTCCCACTCTAGTTCCATGACACTTGATCAGACTTTGTTCCTGTCTCTGTAATCCACAAATCTAAACTTCTTGACATTAAATGGCCTTTAACATGACCAGCTTAAGGGCTTTCTGTTCATAAAGGCTTTAGCTATAATACCCCCGTATTACAGTCACCGTTTTGTTCATGCCTCTGCAGAGAAATTCTTATTTATCAGTGCCCCATGAAGTAACCAGCACTCGTTACTGGTTCACTGTCTACAACTATGGAATTGATAAAACAGTCTTCACCAATTCCCTGCCTTGGGATATCAAGATTACTAATCCTAAAGGTTTAGGGACAAGAATAATTAGAAAGAATAAGGCTCAAGTATCTCTTATGGCAGGGGTGTCAGATATGTTCTACTAAATGGGTGATCGTGAAATATGGATGCTAACATAATCATTAGTAATTGAAAGGGTAATCCACCCTATTTCCATATTTTAGTAATTCTAAAGTGATACAAGGTAATTCTGTCATGATAAATTTGGTGTAAGGGAGCACAAATCTGAGCAAAGGTACGTATTGATAGAAGACACCAATGGCTCTATCTCCCTCCTTTGAGACACTCATGAATTAGAAACATGCATTGCTCAGTATTTAGAACATGTGCTCCATGAGGTCTAGCGATATGTTAACACCCAAAGATTCTTAACTACATTGTTTTTGTTTTGTCTTCATCCCTAATATGTTTAGAGTATATGTGCCGTCTACATTCTTTTAAGTGATTAGATTACTATTCTATCCCTTGGTCTCAAGTCCAGGCACTCCTCCAAAGGCTACCAGCATTTTGGCCAAATCATCATATGCCTCATTGATTCTCCAACCCACGAGGAAATTCCATACCTTCTTCCATACCATCTCCCCTTCTCTCCTTGGGAATCTCACTATCATGTTTCAAGACTCAACTCAATGTCACTGGTTCTATGAAGCATTATCAGACACTCCCAAGCTTAACTACACCCTCACTGAGATACACATAATACTTTGTAGACGCCTATACTACTTAAAATATTTATCATAATTATTTGTTTGAACGTCTATTTTCCCAACTACATCGTGATTTCCCTGAAAGCAGTGATCAAATACTCTTCATTACTGACTCCATGGTGCTTAGCAAAGGGCCGGAATCACAGGAGGCCCTCTGTAAACATATACAGAGTGAGTGCTTTCTGTTGCTATAGTAACTTACTCAAAGCTGCTTGAAATGCCTTTCACACCAGCTTTTTTAAAAAATTTCCAAAAAGTGGATTATAAACCATTAGAGGGATGAGGAACAGAAGGAATTAGGAGGAAATGACTTATTTATCTAACATTAAAATACACGAGGGGTCGCAGGGCACAGGGAAGAGCGGGCGGGCGGGCAGGAGGTACTGTCTCCAGAAGCGGAGGAAGGAGCTGCGAGCAGCCGCCGAGAGGCCGCGGAGCCCGCGACGACCGAGCCGACGAGTAGCCGCCGCGCCTATGGCGGCCCCCAAGGACACCCACGAGGACCACCTCACCTCCGCCGAGAATGCTGACGAGTCCAACCATGACCCCCAGTTTTTGTTAATACTTTCTCTTCCCGAGCGAGAAATTAAAACGCTGGAAAAAGATGAAGAGGAATTTTTTAAAATGCGGGCCAAGCTGTTTCGGTTCGCTTCGGCGAATGACCTCCCGGGGTGGAAGGAGAGGGGCACCGGGGACGTCAAGCTGCTGAAGCACGAGGAGAAGGAGACCATCCGCCTCCTCAGGCGCAGGGACAAGGCCCTCAAGATCTGCGCCAACCACTGCATCACGCCGGTGATGGAGCTGAAGCCGTACGCGGGCAGCGACAGCGCCTGGGTCTGGAATACCCACGCCGACTTCGCCGACGAGTGCCCCAAGCAGGAGCCATTAACGCGGAGAATGCGCAGAAATTCAAAACGAAGTTTGAAGAACGCAGGAGGGAGGCTGAAGAGAGAGAAAAGAAAGGATCTGGCAAAAATGAGAGTGCCGAGAAAGTAGCTGAGAAGCTAAGAAGTTCTTTAGGTGAAAGAGGGCAAGGAGCCCGAGGACGAGACCAAGGAGGCGCAATGGGTCGTGTCCCGTTGTGTCCTTTGTCCCTGTCCTTTCCCTTTTTCTTTTTTTTTTTTTTTAATTTGCCCTGCCCCTTCTTTTTGGTTTGTTTTTATTCTGTTTTGTTTTCACAAAGGACTTTATATAAAGAACTGACTTCCAACAACAACAAAAATACATGAGAGAAATCTCTGAAATTTCCAGATGGGTAGATCCACTTCACCCTTGTGTTTCTATGAATTACCTATTATTCCATCTGATAGATACATTATAATTAACTGCATACATGGTCCTAATAAGGCAGAGCTTCTGATTTTCAAGTCACTACTCAGAGGAGACCAAACAAAGAAGTTCACCAATTAAAACGTAAGGCAGCCCTCCAAAAAGTCTTCTTTAATAAGCACCACTTCTTTTGTTAATGCATCCTACCTGCTGAGTGTCCTTAGGGCTCAAGTACAATTTACACTTCATTATCTTATATCTTCACACCGTCTCTAGCTGTTTCATCTCATCCAATTCTGTCTGGAGAGCAAACTCTTCAAAATGGTGTCTCAGCCAAGGTCCCAGCAGGAGACAGATGGAACACACACAGGAGACAGCTGAGGGCATTTAATAAGGGATTATTTACCAGGTGTGGGCAGGGCTTGAGGAAGACAACCAGGGAATCTGAAGAGCCCTAGGCCAGAGGGGCAGGAAGACAGAGCCACCGGAACACAGTGAAAGTGCTGTGGCTACAGGAGGGGTTGCCAGACAGACTCTGTGGCTTCTGGGAGGACGACAGAGACAACCATCAGCCCAGTGTCAAGAAGAAACCTGGGGGGATAGAGGCTGACCTCCTGTTCCTCCTCCATCCAATCTTCTGCTCTAGCCTCCCACTTCCTGAATCCGTGCAGACGCCTGAGGGCAAGGAAGCCCATCAACGCAGCATCTAATGCTCCATCTGCAGACATGAGCACATGCAGAAGGTGGAGCGCAGATCAGGAGGTCCAAACAGACTATCCAACACTGATGGTATCACAGGCAGTACCTACTTCTCAGCCCCACCTACCCCCTACTAGAGCACTAGGCGCGCAGATGGTAAGAACAGAAAAGAGCCAAGACGGGATGTTTGTCGGAATCGCACTGTGTGTAGGAACCTCCACTTACACCCATTTCCGTTTCCCTGTGAGCCTGCAGAAGCGACCCCTCCACAGCCCCTCGGCACTCAGCTCCCACACACACTGACGAGGCCTTACTCTAGGACCCGAGACTCTGATGGTGGGCTTTTCATCAAGTGCCTACAAGTAAGACCTCCAACAAATAGCCCAGCTCTTCACCCCTGCAGAAGACTACTGTGAAGCCTATTCTACACCGCCTCCAAAACACAGTGCTCTGCAGACAGCACTCCGTTGCCCCCAGTGGGATCAACCTGGGGTCCACACACCCTATATTGGCTGCATTTCCTTCCTTATCTCACATCCCCACTCCCCTACTTGTGCTTCCTGGGACCGTCTGACAAGTAAGCTATTTGCACCCCAACCCTCATCTCAGGCCAGCTTTGGGAGAAGACAATCCACAACCCATGCCTCTGAAAACAGACTTATGAAGAATGTGAGAGTGTGGGCACGTGTGCATGTGTGGTACTGGCCCTGCCTGTGGTTACTCTGCACCCAGGGAAAAATGTACTGAACTTGAAGTCAAACAATGTGACTTCTAAGTCTCCGACTTGGCCTTGAACTTGCTCTGTGAACCTTAGCAAATAACAACCTCCCCAGACCTTGATTTCCTCATCTGTCCAATGAACTCAGATAAGAGGACCTTTAAGTTTCTCATCCAGCTTTAAAGTTTGCTAAACATTTTCAGCAGTAAAAGGGACATAAATCATACAGCCCAACAGTGGACTGACACAAAATTCCACTCTTTGGTGTGTTTTCTTAAAGTTAGGTAATTCAGAAAAAGCAAAAAGCACTTTTGTATTACCATAAAAAAACTTTTATTTTTTAAATTTATTTTATTGAGGTATCGTTGATTTACAATGTGTTAGTTTCTGATGTACAGCAAAGTTATTCAGTTACACATACATAAGAAAATAACTTTTAGAAATTAAGAACTGAACCTATCAACCAAATGGCCATTAGATACTAATTTAAGTCAAATTTCCTAGCTTTGACAGCATACGTATAGTCAATTATTCTTAAACTTATAAATCTTGTATAAACATCTATTGACCATCGTCTTACTCCATCATGGGAAAAATCTATAAAAAATCAAGACTGGAAATTTTGTATAAAGTAAGCACCTCAAGAAATGGAGACCTGCTTTATAGTTGTGGTTCTGCCAAAACTTTGTCTCACTGAACAAATCATTTCACTTCCTCATTCCCCACACCCAGTAGCACCTCCAAAAGGGGGACCTAGGGTCCTTCCATAAGCAGTGATCAAATGGTGAATTAAAGAAGGGCCCTCGGCTTTAGTTTTATTAAATGGAAAAAAAAAGGCATAATAGGGTTACACTATCTATACCATCTCAACAAACTCTTCCTACTCTAACGTTCCCTCTTGAAATGAAACAGAATATAGTGACCTAAAATTCTGCACCTCAGAATGATTCTATTCTTCTCTTAAAGCTATTGCCTCTGCCCAGAGTGGCCACCCTAGAGCAGTGCTTACCTACTTAGTGGCAGCAGCCACTGGATCCCAAATTCCATAAACTGAATATTAAGGGAAAAAACAAAAGTGCAGTGCTGGGCATGCAGTGCCATGGAATGAATGTTGTTTCTAGCTCTCATATTTAAGATAATGGCAAAAATCAGTCCAACCACTGGTCATGAGCAACACCGTTCTGACAGGTGATCAAGACCTTGTCTCAGTAATATCTGGAAACATATGACAAGCAAACAAAATGCCTGGAAGCAGGGTAGAAGGGAGCAGAGGAGGACATGGAGGGAGGAAGATGATAAGACAGCATTCAAAGGCTCTTTCAGGACTTCCATGCTGGCACAGTGGTTAAGAATCCGCCTGCCAATGCAGGTACACAGGTTTGAGCCCTGGTCCAGGAAGATCCCACATGCCATGGAGCAACTAAGCCCGTGCACCACAACTACTGAGCCTGCACTCTAGAGCCTGTGAGCCACAACTACTGAGCCCACGTGCCACAACTAATGAAGCCCGTGCGCCTAGAGCCTGTGCTCTGCAACAAGAGAAGCCACTGCAATGAGAAGCACACCACAAAGAGTAGCACCCTGCTCGCCACAACTAGAGAAAGCCTGCGTGCAGCAACAAAGACCCAATGCAGCCAAAAATAAGTAAATAAAATAAATAATCTTTTTAAAAATAAAATATATAAGGAACTCAAATAACTCAGTAACAAAAAATAACCCGACTTTAAAAAAAAAAAAAAAGGCTCTTTCACTTTTTTTTCTTACCCAGCATATTCATAACAAATGCACCATCTGTAATAAAATGCAGAACCGGGCTTCCCCGGTGGCGCAGTGGTTGAGAGTCCACCTGCCGATGCAGGGGACACGGGTTCGTGCCCCGGTCCGGGAAGATCCCACATGCCACGGAGCGGCTGGGCCCGTGAGCCATGGCCACTGAGCCTGCGCATCCGGAGCCTGTGCTCCGCAACGGGAGAGGCCACAACAGTGAGAGGCCCGCGTACCGCAAAAAAAAAAAAAAAAAAAAAAAAAAAAAAAAGTGCAGAACCTCAGAGTACAGTAAGCCTTTTAGAAGAACTATTAGGACGATGGAGGGGTCTTCCTAGTTTTTCTCTTAGGCACAAAGAATTCAGAGTTTGTGGGTATGGGAAACAGAAGAGGGAGGATACAAACCAAAAGGAAAGTTCTAATGTTGCATCTTTGTGGGCAGGCTATCTAAAAAATGGTTTCCTTCCAATTTCCTCCAACACGAAGAATGGTCAGCTGCTTCTCTATGATATTTCATATGAGTTTCAAGGTAAAGAAGGAAAGGAGGAGTTTCAAGAAGGAAGAGGAAAGAAGAAAATGAAGTTACACAATGTCAATTACTAAAAAGTTAGATATTAAATTATCTTACAGCCAATATAAATTTAAACAAAGTTATAAATACTAATTTATTATTTATACAAAAATTGTTAAGAAATATTAAATTACCAAAAAGAAAATTATTAAATTACTTTGGAAATACTAGCATGAAGAGCTATAATCTACCTAATTGTCTACATCAGTGATTCTCAAAGATAATAGATTTACCTAGAAAACTTTCAGAAATTATGAAGCCTAGGATATACCAAAAACCAATTATATCAACATCTCTGGGGTGCTGGACAACCAACGACAGTATTTTTTGAAGCTGTACAGGTGACAGTGACAGGCATACAAGTTTGAGAACAACTCTTTTACATCATGCTGAGTTAATGTTGATGTAACTTAAGGCAAAAGACAGGGGCTTGAATCAATCCTTCACTTCTCTAAAACCTTCCCTTCCCTGGTTCTTACAGGTGGGCATCTGGGGCACAAAGCTTCATCTCCCCACTCCTCACATGCCTGAGGTTACCTCTCTACTCCCTCAAGCCACCTGAAATCAGATACTGATGCCTGTTATGGGGCTTATGGGGCAAAGAAGCCTGAGGAAGATCCCCCGGGAAGTGCAGTGACATTGAAATCATGTGCAGTGGGAACTGGTGACCACAGTGCCTTTGCAGGAAGGAGCCACATCCGCTAGCAAAGAAAACTTGCTGAGGGTGAGCCATGTACTGTTCTCAACGTGTGCAGCTCCACCCTCTTTTTCACTGGTTTTATTCAAACATTCATTCATTCACCCAAATGTTTACTAGACATGTGGTTTGGTCCTAGCTCACCTTGAATTCACAGCTTGAAGGGAAAACAGATTTCAAAAAGTAACTGCAACTCAGTGTAGTTAGAAAAATGCAAGTGAGCAGAGTCATAGTAATAAAATACACAAAGAACAAATTACCTCTGGGGAAAGGGTTTTCCAGACTGCGGGAAAGAGTCACAAGGTGAGAAGATATGAAAACAGAAATCTATTTAGTACTGCATATGGAAAATGCACAAGCGATAAAAGGTCAGAGGTCAGTGTGAAGTCAGAAAGGGCACAACTATTTTGGCCTTACCCTAGAGCCAGTGACCACACTACTGACATTTTGGGCTGGATAATTCCTTATTGTGGGGGCCTGTCCTGTGATTGTGGGATGTTTAGCAGCATCCCTGGCCTCTACTCACTAGATAATAGCAACACCTAACACCCCCAATACAGTCATTAATGTCTCCAGACATTGCCAGATGTTCCCCAGAAGCAAAATCACCCTTAATGGAGACCCACCGTCCTAGAGGCAGTGTGGACCTACTGCATAGGCAGAACAAAGTCAGAAATTTGCCATTTAGAAAAAGCAGTCTGACAGCAGTATGGAGAATGAAGTGGAGTGAGGGGATATAAACTATAAATCCAGCACGTGAACCTGCAGATTTGGGTGCACATTTATAACCACTTTTATAAGGATATCAGAGAGTCCACCCTCTCAGTGGACCTACTTTATACAATAGACTTTCAAAGAAGAATCAAGTGAAGTTTTTTGTTATGTTAACTGTTGTTACAATATGAAAGCTTCCCAAAGTTAGCCTCTGGGTGGTGGGATTCTGGGTGATGGCTATTTTCTTTATACTTTTCAGTATCTTCCACAACCTGAATGAATAAAAGAGCAATTACTTTTCAAGGTACCTTCCTCAGGTATACCCTTCGTGGAAATAAAAATATTGCATGCATAATACTCAGCTGCAATGGTGGAAGAAAGGATCCCACAATATCTAACTCACACACACATGCACACACACACACACGAACACACACATACATACACACATATACATGCACATGCATGCCTACCCTTGCTCACTGTACTTCTGAAGACATCACAGCATCACAGCATTATGAAATGCAGTTTTCTACAAACCAAATGGACAAGGTATCTTTGCAGAATAATGTCCCTTTGCACACACTTTTTTGAAGTAGGGTATAATTTCCATTATCTATTGCTATGTAACTAACCACTGCAAAACTTAGTGACTTAAAACAGCAATAATTGATTATTTCTTACAATTCACTGGGTTGGCTGGGCTCAGCTGAGCAGTTCTATTCCACGTGGTGTAGCTGAGGTCACTCCATAGGCTGCATTCAGTCAGAAGCTTGACTGGGGCTGGAACATTCAAGATGGCTCTCATCCTTCAAGGTCTCTCTCTCTCTCCACATGGCCGATCAGTTAAGAGTCTAGCCTAAGCTTTTCTATAGCACCAAGGGTGGCTTCCAAGAAGGAGCATTCCCAGAGGACAAGCCCTAATGTGCCAGTGCTTACCAAGCCTCTGCTTGCATCATGCTTGCTAATGTCCCTTTGACCAAAGCAAGCTGTATGGTCAAGTCTAAAGTCAATGAGGAGGGGAATATACAAGGGCCTGAGTGATGGGAGGCAGAGTTCACTGGGGCCACCAAGGTAGCAGTCTTCCACAGTTGGAACAGGGTTTCCTTGTAGACCACGTCTTTTTGGCCCAGACCTTCTGAACATCAACAGATTTATTAAAAACCAATGATTGTAGACATGAAATGATCCATACCAAATTAAAACTGAAGCTACCACACCTTCGTGCCTTCCTTAAGCCAGCTCTCAGTACAGAAATAGAAATCATTCAATCTCATCATTTCATAAGAAAAAGGCATTTCAGAGGAAAATCCTACTTTTTTTTTCCCTAAAGGACAGAAATACCAATGATGAAAGATTCCCTCACTAAAGATTAAGTACTAGTCTTCAGGTGAATTTGAAGATTTCATTTTTATAATACACTCACTGGACTAAAACAAACTGATCCAAATCTACTGTCAATTCCCCTCTTCCCAATTTTCCTCTTAGAGGAATCAATCTCTTCTGAAGAACCAGGTACAATCTAGGTACAAAACTTAGTTTTCATTGAAGACTAAGAAAAATCACACATCAATTGCCATATGTAAAAATTATAATGTGCTTTAAACTAGTAGAAGGTCGCTTCAAGATTGTTTTAATGCATACTGTTACATTATTTTACTATTTTGGCACACAGGGATTATAAAAATGCATGCTCCAGAGGGGAAAGGCATCTCCATCATGACAACCTTCTAGTAGAGCAGTAAACACAACCCCAAAGTGGCAGGGATGCCCAGGAAAATACTGGGTGTCCCCTGGAATGGGTTTACCTTGTGGGTGGGGGTCCTGTTTTCCAAATGACCTACCTTCAGATATGACCAATGAGGAGGGCGTTTCTGATTCTAATCTCACAGAGGAAGGATGCCCATACCAGGGTGAGTGAAGACTGAACAGAGCTCCTAAATGAATCTGATGAGTTTGAAACAATAGCAAATTTGAAAGATTAATTTCGGCCATTCATTATTAAGAGAGGTCAGAAGATGCAGAACTAGTAGAAAACCTATTTAATAAGAATTACAAATAAAAAGTATTTGCAGGCCATTTTCAAATAGCTCTAATCAATTTTTAGTGAATTTGGTGCAAGAACAGCACATAGAATTGTGCCAAGCTCAGTATTTGTCAAATGAATAAAATATAACCCAATGGAAAAATGGCCTTGGAAGTCTAGCCCAATAGTTTTCCACATGTTCTTGATAAAAATGGTGGCGGGCAAGAGATGTGGAGGAGGCAAGGAGCTGACTACTGCTTTATACCTTGGGCTTTCACGTGAATAAAGTTACTTCTACTATTAAAAAAAAAAATTCTACTACTACTACTACTGATCTATCCCAACATCCCTTTTTTATGAATAAAAAAACAGAGATCCAGAGTAGTGAAACCACTAAACCAAGGTCAGACACAAAGAGTGGCAGTGTCACAACTAGATCTCAGGTCCAGAGAGAAATATAACATATATGGTCAATCCCCAGTATTGCAAATTCAGCTACTCGTAGCACTTTGGCGGTCCTTAGTGGACATGTGCAGAGAGGCAAAAGATTTGAGCCACTGATGCACACGATTCCAGCTGAGGTCAAACAAAGCTCTGCTCTACCTTCTTGATTCAGCTCTCATACCGTAAACAAGTGTTCTTTCTACAGTCTATGTAGTGGCATAGTTTTCGAAATTTTGTGCTTTTTGTTGATGATTTCACTCTTTAAAAGGCCCTGAGCATCATGCTGAAGTGCTGTCTAGTGCTCCTAAGCTCAAGAAGGCTGTGATGTGCTTTACCGAGAAAATATACGTGTTAGACAAGCTTCATTCAGACATGAGTTTTAGTGCTGCGGGCTGTGAATTCAATGTCAATGAATCAACAATACATATTAAGTACGATTTTTTTTAAACAAGGTTATATATTGATCAGCTGATCAAAATGTGACCAGAGGCTCATGGGAACCTATCCCCGCAAGTCCACTAAGAGCAATGGCTCTGTATTCACTAAGTCAACGTTCATGGAGACTTTATGGAACATAACTATTGTAAATGAGATCAACTGCGCAACCGACACCTCTTTAGTTGTTATTACCAAGGGCCTTGAACAATGGCTACTAGCACTCTTGAACCAGACACCGGTAAAATACCATAGATAAAAGTTCCTCCTGTGCCCCCTGAGCACTTTGGTTTTTCTCATAACCAATGACATGAGCTTTAAAAATTATATGGGAATTTTAACATTTTTCACTTATTTGGAAATTGACTATTATGCAGATTATCACATCATTTGATAGCCAAAGAATCAGGAAAGGAAATATCCTAGAAGTCATCTAGTCCAGGAATCACTAACCTGAGTTCCATGGACCACCCAACAGGTCCACAGATATAACCCAAGGCTCCATAAATTGAGATGGTAAAAATAATTACATGATTATTTTCACTCAACTCTAACTGAAGTATGGCATTTCCTCTAATTATAAATATAAATCACAAACCACAGTGGTATTAACACCACCTATGACTTGGTTTTCAATATAAATTCCAGATATTTTCTTATCACATTAGAATTATTTCAGATATTACAAAATATCACTTGTGTTCATCAATAATTCAAAATTACAGTAGCTATTATGCCACTTAATGTGTTAATAATGTACACACATTATCATGCCACAGATGTATTTACTATTTTTATATCTTTATTTCAATGTAATAGTTTCCTTTGTAGTTCTGTGTATTTCATTTGATGCATTTAAAAAGTTATTTAGAGAAGGGGTTCCTAGAGGCTTCACCGAACTGCCAAAGGGGTGCATAAGAACCCCCAAACCACTTCTCTTATCCCACAGATAAACATGACCTAGAGAAGGAAAGTGGCTTTTAAGGTTCCACCACTGGTTAGAAGCAAATCCAGGCCTGAAGCCTCACAATACCCAACGTGGGGCTCTCTGTGCTATGCTGAGCTGCTTAGCTATTAAATCAGTAGCGTAAAAACTGGGGCTCCTTATCCCCCAAAGTTTGGCCAGTGGATAAGTGAGCCCTGAGATTAAATTACATCAATGTGAAGAAAAAGAGAAGCATGTATCCCCAGGGGGAAAATGGTGAGGGTTTCATAATCCATACATGAGTCCCTCACAGCCTCTCCAAGATTCACATCCCACCCCTTGGGGAATCATGGATGCCCCACCCCCAACGGAGGCGAATCACTGTGGTGAAGAGCCAGTGTCTCTGGTGTGACTGTGTGTCCCTCTGTATGTTGATGCAGGATGACATTTCCCTCCATCACCCCACAAGCATCCTCCACACCAGCCACAACTGAGTGCTGTACACCAAGCCTGCTGAGTTCTTTCGCACCTCCTAACACAGTTCCCTCTGCCCACGATGGCCCCCTGCCTTCTCTCCCTGGCAAACCCCTTCTCATCCTCTAATACCCAATTACAGGTCATCTTCTTCCTCTATTTTTGCCAGGTAATTACACTTGTCTCAATACTAGACTATGAGCTTTGTGAAGATGGACAGGAGAAGAAAACTGGGAGACAGGAAAGGAGGTCAAGCATCTATGGCACACAAATGAGAGATAATTGTAGTAATGGTAACAAGGTTAATGTTTGTTGAGCATTTAATATGCACCACACACTGTTCTAAGCAATTTAAACACATCACCTCATTTGATCTTCCAAACAGCTGGTAAGTAAAATTATGATCCTAATTTCACAGATGAGGAAACTGAGGCATAGTGAGATTAAATAAATTGCCCACGGTCACACAGACAGGAAGTGGTAAAGCCAGGACCAAAATAGAGGCAGATCCAGAAGCTACAAATGCCCGAAACTGCCAACTGCACTGGAAGGCGCTGATCTCAGCCCTTCATTCAATAGGTGAGGAAATTTCAGGTCACAGAGAGCAAGTGTTATCTTGTCAGTCAGGACCCAAGGTAAGATTAGAATTCGGAGCTCATCTGCCGGGAGACTGCCTGCTTCTAGCTTTGTTTAGATTTTAGTTTGGAAGAAGAGAAGTCAGGAAGGGAGGGAGGGAGGGCAGGCAGGCAGGAAGGAAAGAAGATCAACAGATCATTTAGTTGATTGGTTGATACATCAAATGATGGGTCAACAGATGGATAGAAAGATTAACAGACAGATAGAAAGAACTGCTCCAGCACAAAGCAGATCTGGCTTACAGTAGATAATCAGTTATTGTTCCTTGAGCCATGAAAAAATGTCAAGACATGCTATTAATACCACCCGAGTGTTCTCTAATTTAATGTAATTTCACAAGATTCTGTTATGTGACAGCCCAGAGGCCCACAGTGAAGGAAAGGCAAGAGGCTTAGAGGGGATGAGCTGCCTTGCCAGGAAACCCTTAGAGGAGCGTTGACTTTATTTTTTCAGTCTCAATTAGCCCTCCTATATTTTGACGGGCATAATGAATATAATGTTCTATGTTAATACAGAGAAACTAGTTTGCTTTGCTTGTGCTTTATGTTAATTTCTTGCTGACATGACCACATCTTCAATTTATCCCACTAAGAAAAAGACGATTTCTTTCCAAATAGCTGCCATTGTGCAAAGTCAACACAGAAGATGTCCAGTCTCCAACACGTGAGATCAGATAAGTTTGCTCCTGACCTAGGCAACTGCGCCGTCACGTGCAAACATCATTCATGGGTTTCCTGGGAAAACAATCCAAACACAGAAAACATCTGCTAAGGGACTCTTTCAGTGACTTTAAGGGGAAACACTTGCAGTGAAAATACCATCAATTTTCTGTGGCTGAAACTGCCTTCCACTTTGAAAGTTATTTATGTGCTAGAAACTGGCTAGACGACACATCAATTAAAGTAATTTATCTTTTAAATTCAAAAAAGGAGGATGCAAGCAGACGTTCTGAAGTATGCATGTATCTCCCACCAAATCCACTGCATTGTCATACAGATCATTAGAGGTTTATTGTTGATTTGAGGCAGGTGGTAGGTAGCTGCAGTCTTCAAAAAGATTCACATTTTCCCTCTGTAATCGCAGGTCTAGGACTCACTCTCTGTGGTTTTGCGATAACTGCCTAAATAGGGTTGGCCTGTAAGTGCCCTAACATTAACAAGTCCCAAGGATCAATGAAAGTTCAAACCTCCTCACCTCACTAGAAGCCTCAATCCCCAAAGACAATGAAGCAGGGCTCTGACTGACTTACACCCCTGGCTGCATTTTTCCACTTTGAGCAGCAACTCTGGTACGAGAAACTTCTTAATCTGTTTCCAAGCTTGTCACTAAATACATAATTTTGTATTAAAAATACAATACACAGAGAATGTCAAAATGAGCCCAAAACAACGGGGTTTAGAGCTGCTAACCCTCTAGTACCTTGGTGTTAAAGTTTCCACTTTCTCTTGTGGAAAATAATCCCCCTGAAAAATATCATAAGACATCACTCATATGTGAAATCTAATATAAAAAATGATATAAATGAACTTATTTACAAAACAGAAACAGACTCATAGGTTTCTAAAACAAATTTACGGTCACCAAAGGGGAAACGTGGAGGCGGGGGAGGGATAAATTAGTAGCTCAGGATTAACACACACACTCCACTATATATAAGACAGATAACCAACAAGGACCTACTGTATAGCACAGGGAACTACTCAATATTCTATAATAACCTATATGGGAAAAGAATCTGAAAAAGAATGAATATATGTATATGTATAACTGAATCACTATGCTGTACACCTGAAACTAACAACATTATGAATCAACTATACTCCAATAAAATTAATATAAAAGAAAGAAAAAAGAATCTCTCTGTCTAGCTTTAAAATGAGATAATCTAGTATTTGGCACAGAGTAGATGCTATGTAGGTATAGGCCAATATTGTTAGCATTAGTATTACATAGATGGTCACCTGAAAGAAAACCAGTGGAAGGTGATGGTAAATTAGAAATTTTCATCTAAAATAATAAATTTTATTTTATTGTGATAAAAAAAACTATCCTAAGGCAAGTTGAAAAAATATAAAATGGTCTTCTCCCAAGACTGAATGCTTCTTTTGTAATGCAGTTCAATATTCTTAGACTTTCATCAGACCTTAAAAAAAAAAGCAAATGAAATGACATGTTGAAACTTGCACTGACCCTCTTGCATTTCCAAAGCTCCTGGCTTGTTGTGCTTAATGTTTTTTTCTCTTCGTTTCACACCAACTTTGTAAGCAACAAATAGGACTTTGTTAGCTTGTGCAATGATGCAATTATAAGTGCACTAGCCTTCCCACCCACAATACGAATCTGATTTCAGAAACAAAAAATTCACCACTAAAGTTGTATGTTATCACAGTACCAAGTCCTTTAAGTTCTTTAAATCCTTTGCTTGGATTTGAAACTTTGAAAATGTGGAGGGCAGAGTGAAGAGGAAAGGAAAACAAATTGAATTACGAAGTAGCCGTATAATATTTTTAATCATACTGGGCACATAACCGAAGTCTTAACAAAAGATTATTCTTTGACCCAATAATTCTGCTATTAGGAATTTATCCTAAGAGTGTGCAAAAGAAGCTTATCTTCAGGAAATAATATCTCTTATAGCCTTGCTCATAAAAAGCAAATTTTTAAAAAAGCAAAAATTGTCGTATAATATTGGGCAACTAGTTAAATAAAACTCATTCATTCATATCAGTAGAGTATGCCATTCAGAATAATGCTTATTTAGAAGTATGTCTACTGACACAGAAAATGTTCATGCTGTATTTTTTTTTTTTTTTTTGAGGTACACGGGCCTCTCACTGTTGTGGCCTCTCCCATTGCGGAGCACAGGCTCCGGACGTGCAGGTTCAGCGGCCATGGCTCACGGGCCCAGCCACTCCGCGGCACGTGGGATCCTCCCGGTCCGGGGCATGAACCCGTGTCCCCTGCATCGGCAGGCAGACTCTCAACCACTGCGCCACCAAGGAAGCCCCCTCATGCTGTATTTTTAATTTCAAAATGCAAGTTACAAAAGTGCATGGGTAGTATAACCCTTACCATGTTTACTCTAACCCTTACACATACACACACACCCTACACCTTCTTTGTCCCTCTTCCTGTTCTTAATGTTCTTCACATCACGCACCATCACCAGATATACAGTAACCTGTTGGTTATGGCCTATCTCCCCCAACTAGAACAAAGTAAACCTCAGGAAAAGAGGGGCTTGTTCTGTTCACCTCTGTGCCCACAATGCCTCACACTGTGTCAGGCACATGGTAGACAAGTAACAAATAGGACCAAAGAAATAAATATAAGTATATGTGCATATGTGTATAGAGAGAGACACAAGATACTGAAAGGTATTCCCAAAATTATTAATAGCGGTTATGGCTGGGTAGTAAAAATACACACACTTTTATATTCTTCTTTACACTGATGTATAGTTTCTCACTTTTATACAAAGAACTTCAAAAAAAAAGATATAACCCCTTTTCATATATGCTTGTGTGCATTTGTATGCATGTATGTGTGTGTATGGCATGCATGTATGTATTTTGACACTTGTATTTGGTTATCTAGTAAGAATATCCTTCATTCCTCAAATTGCCAAATTAGACAATAGAAAAAAATGAAACACTATTTTATTCTCTACTTCAGATGAACTAAATGAAATACGGGACAAGTGGTTTAAAAAAAAACACACACACAATAAATTTATTTTTACTTTTTACCACACACTTTCATTAAACCACATACCAAGCATATAAAATCAGATAGTATAAATCCTTAATCAACTGTTCCTTATTTCATGATAAAAAGTTTTTGTTTTATGAATTACAGGTAGTATTTTGCAATTATGGTGGAAAATAACAATTTCACAGGTACCACAATAGGTGTCTTATTGTTTTATTTTACAATGTTAAAACTAGCAATTACTCCACAAGGTAGCAAAACTGGATCACAGTGTTCTCATTGGTGTGAAAGCAGAATTGCCATCAAGAGACACACCTGGTAAATGGATCAAATCAAGAGCATCAGAGGTATTTGGAGAGCATCCTTGAAATCAATTGGATGGCCTTAACATTATAAAGCATCTATTTGGGGGCGCTTAAAAGGTAACATATTTCCTGGGCAACCTTCAATGTTTCTATTTTACATTCTTATAAGTAATACAAAACTTCATAATTAATAAACTTTTAAGAATCCACTGCAGAGTGTGTAAAAAAAATTGTCAATTACAAAGATGATACTTGTCAACTAACACTACAAAACAAAGTTCATATAAAAAGATGATACATGCAAATATAGGTCTCCATGTGAAGCAGAAGTTTATACTAATGCTGTGCTTCAGAAACAGGATTGGGGATACTTCTCCCTGGGGAAGTGCTGAGGGAGTTTGTGAATTGGTCATAACACCAAAACCCCCTTTGGCCCTCCAGCACTTGAGGCCCCACATAAGTCTGCTCTCAGCCGTTCTTCTCTCATTTGCTTGCTTCTTAAATATTTCCTTTCATTCACTATCCGTGAAGTATCAGGTGAGTATTCTATAAAAGAAGTGTTTTCTTTGCCTTTATTAATCTCACTATGATATTTAACTCTGAAAAAAAAGTATGATTGAATTTTGTAAATAAATTTATCTTTTTTTTTACTCTAGACCAGAGCTTGGCAAAGTACAGCCCGTGGACCAATCTGGCCTGCCATCCATCTGCTTTTATAGAGCCCATGAGCTAAGTTTGGTTTCTACACTTTTGAATGGTTGAAAAAAATCAAAAGGATAATATTTCATGACACATGATAATTATATGAAATCCAACTTTTGGTGTTCATGAATACAGTTTTGTTAGGACACAGCCACCACACCCATTCATTTAGGTATTGTCTGTGGCTATTTTGTGCTACAGCACTAAAGAGTTGCAATAAAAAGTGTGGAGCCCATAGTCAAAAATACCTTCTGGCCTTTTTCAGTAAAAGTATGCTGACCTCTATTCTAATCTGTATGATAGCAACACATAACATAGATCGTAGACTCCTATTAGATCACTTTATGTATACTATTTGAAAGAACTGGGTAATTTACATAGGAAAATCTGCATATCATCTGTGTATCATCATCTACCTACCGACCTAGCTTGGTAAAAACTTAGACGAAAACTCTGGAAGAAAACTCACCAAACTGCTAATGACGGTCACTTCTAATGAAGAGAGAGAGTGGAATTGAATAAAATATTTGCTTTTTACTCACCTATATTGTTTTATTCTAGCAAGGAGGTACTACTTTTGTGTTAAAAAAAGGAAAAGAAAGAAACAAATTTCAAGGGGAACTTTTCACATACCAAATATTGACCTTTCAAAAGAGGATAAAATTAAACAGTTGAAATGTCAAAAAAAAAAAAAAAGATTTTTCAAGAGTTTCTTAACTGTGTGATCATTTAGAATTTGTACACTCAAAGCAAAGGGCATCTTAACCATGAAAAAAATGTGAAATGTAATCCAGTTATGTCATACTAATTTTTAAAAGTAGAGTAGCTACTTTTAAAGTGCACATATTTTGAAAAGGCAAACATTGTTCAGAAACAAATGATAAAACAGGTAATACAGACTATACATTATTAGAGACTATAGCTTTATTGAGTCACCTATAAAGAAAAAGTACATTTAAATATTTTCAATTTCCATCTTTCTCTCTCCAAACTATCAGCTGAAACTAATTCATTGCATGCCTAATAAAGAAATACTGATTCATAACTCTTGATTAAAATTTTTTTCCCAAAATATATCGTAAGGAACATGAAAATCATGTAGCCATATGCTCAAGCACACAATATTTTCACTGTTTCTTATTTTTAAATGGACACAAAATCTTCCAGAGACCAGACAGTGCATCCAGACGGGCATGACGCAGTAGAGCCTCGCTTGAACCACCACATTTATAATTCAATTCCTGCACATTTATAAACGCTGGCTTTCAAAGTGCAAGCCCAACGGTCCCTTTAACTACACTTAGATGCACAACAATTGACAGCTCATTATGACAAGTGGTCTCAAGAGTAAACTATTACAGTTAATGGTCTGTAAATGCTTTAGTCTCCAAACCTGGGCCAACATTAAAGCAAGCAAAACTGGGCCTTTCCTTAAACGCATCTGGTTTTTAAATGCCTGTATGATATAACATTACTCAAAATTAATCTCCCTATTTCTAATTCCTGAAATACTACAATTTAAATCAAGAGTACACACCTAATTAATCTTATGGGTTTTTTTTTTAAAGAAATACACTATAATATGCCAATTTGTAAGTATCTACATCTTGAAGAGGAATAGAAATGATTTTAAAGCACTGGAACAAAAATACCTAACTATCCAGTAATAGAATATTCCTGAAATGTTATAGTCCTTCGTGATTTAAAAGTATACAACCGTTACAGCTATGTTTAATACAAAATTATGTAGGAAGTAATCACAATGCAATGTTAAGAGAAAACAAACAGGATAAAAATCGTATGTCCAATATAATCCTAATTTTATAAAAAAATAGAATAGATGTTATATGGGACATATAACATTAAGTTATAGTGATTTTTTTTGTGGGTGGTAGAATAATGGTGATCTTCATTTTTATGTTTTCTTGAATTTTTGAATTTATCTACAATAAGCACCATTTTTACAATTAGAAAAAATTTTTTAATAAAAATAATGTTCCTTTGTGTCTATTCCTGTTAGTATACATGAAAAATTACCACTAGAGATTAATCTGGTTAGTCTGCGAATCTGGGAGATTCAAGAATACATTTCATGTTTAATTTTATCTTCAAGGGCAAACACTGGCCCCAAAATGAAACATTTAAATAAGTAACATTTCTAATAGCCCTGGGGAAAACAAAGTGGACAGGAATGCTGCCAGTAATAATTAAAATTGAAAACTGTAATATTTTGTAACTATTCTTGTCAAGTTTTAGACCTAACAGACATAAATTCTGTGTCAGGAATAAACCTTAAATATGATCAACTTAATATAAGCAACTGGAAAAAACGGAAATAATTAGCATCATTACAAACATGACTTTTCTAAGACTGATGTCCTTTAACCTCATTGGTCAGAGCTGCCTGTTTTGGACACATTTCATTCAAAACTCTGCATTAAAGTGCTGTTTCCACCGGCGACATCTTTGCCTTCCACAGGAAAACAAAACAACTCTCCAGAAAGAATTTCAGAACATTCTAGCAGCAGACTCTGTAACAGTGTGTTCAACACCAGCCGACTTGTCCTAGGAAATTATAAACAAGCCACTTCCTACACTTCCACCAGATAGTAGCTGCCCGGGCTTTGGAAACAGGCATCATGACTGGCACGATTAAAGCTAAAGGGAAGAGAACCAGCAGGAACCGTTCACGGAAATGATGAGAAACTAGGCCAAAGACCAGGGAGCAGGTGGACGGACACATGACAGCAGCCCAGAGCCCTGTGGAGAAGCCAGAAGCCGGGAGAGAATCTGATAATTGCGGGTGGTGGTTACTAAGCAAAAACAAACAAAAAAACAAACAGCGAAGCGCATTTACGGAGGAAGAGGGGAAATGGATGAAAAGGTCCAAGCCAGGGAGTATGGAAGCTGAAGAAGCTTTGTTCACTAGTTAAAAGAATGCCAAGCGCTCAATGGATGCTTCGCAGGGAGCGGGGACAAAAAGGTAGGCTGATGCCATGCTGCCTTCTGGAAACTGACAGGCAGGGTCTCAGATGATGAGTGGATGAATCACCACAAAGAGAAAAGCTTCGAGAACTTTCAGGGAGAGAGAGAGAGAAAGAGAGAGAGAGAGAGAGAGAGAGGCAGGGGCTGTACAGGTGGGAGGCCCAGGTGTGGGGGGTGCTCCTTCTGCTTGGGGTTTGGGGGAGGCAGACAAGGCGAGGAGGGGTGGAGGCATCCCCCCTCGCAGGAGCCTGGCTCTCAGTGAGGACTTTATTCCCAGGCAATGGGAAACCACGGAAGACGACAGCGGAGAGCTGTGGGATCCGTCCGCAGGAGAAGGATGAGTGAGGTGAGCTTGGGATGAGGGAGGGCAGGAGAATGGGGGAGGGTAGGAGAATGGAGGGAACCAGTAAGGGAGCAAACGACACTCTGCAGGTGAGAAATAACACTGATTCTGAAAATGGAGCCAAGAGGATGGAGGTGAGAGAGATCTGGGAACTGGAATGGGGAGCACCTGGCAATTACTGGCTTTGAGGAGGGATGGAAAGGCAGATGGCAAGTGGATGCTGAGAGAAAGGAAGAGCTTAGAAAAGGAGCGTGTTGAGGGAGTTCAGATGAAATGGGATTGAAACAAGATGTTCAAAGGGGGTCTTGAATCCCTCCTAAGGCCTCCCTTTTTAATCTAAGTTCTGCATTATCAATCGATAACAGAGGCTGCACACAGTAGGTCTGCTCGCTCGCATCCATCGTGCACGTCAGCCTTCACAAAAGGAGAGCATGGAGGGTGTCCTTCTTGGGGCAGTGCCCACAGCTCTGTGGCCGGGGCAAGAATAATTAGCACAGATACCAGTGGCAGACAGCCTTCCAAAGTACATTGTTGAAGGAAAGAGGAGCCGCCAGGTCATGTGTCTGCCCATCTGGCATCACCCCACTCTCAACAGTGTCTGCAAAAACACCCTGGACTTCTTAGAGGTACATCATCTGATCTCCCTAACAGGCTGTCATGTGCTGAAAGATTAAGGAACAGAATTCTTACATTGCCTAACGCAGCAGCATGGTTTGCGTTTTAAAAATTGGTTCCGTGGCAAAGAAATCTCCTTTGGAAACATTACAAGAAGAGCTATAAAACTTACTACGGTGAGTAAACACTAGCAGATGGATGCTAGAGAACCTTTATCTTCAACTCATTATGCAGACATTAACCTTGATAAATTAATAAAGGTGAACTAATAAACTTGTGGGCTTATATACTTTAAATAGTTCCAAATCACAGAGAATGTATAGAGATAGATGTTGATGAAAGCATTTAAATAAGCTCTTTTTCTTCCTTCTTAAAACTATACAGTAAAATAGCTACTGAGTGACTAGGTTTGTTTTTTTTTTTTTTTTCTCTCCTTTTTACTCTGTCAGGGAGACTAAGATAGGTTCCAAGCTATTAAACTCTCCGTGATGTACAAGTCATCATCATAATTGGGGGCACACTTTCTTTTGACCTTTACAAAACTTTCATTTCCCAAATGTGACAGATAAGGAGTGCTTTTATAGCACCAATAATGATTTTTTCCTATGGGAACTCGCCAATTATAAGCTGAAAACGAAGGAAAGACCATACTGGATACACATTTAGAATCTCAATGCGCCCAAAATATAGCTGAAATACTTAAGAATCATGCTTAGAGGACAGTTCAGGTGAGTTAAGAATCCAGCCTAGAGAAATACATGTTGAAACAGTGCAAGGGCAAAGACACACTCCCTGAGCACCTTACCATAATGCTAAGTACCCTGAAATGTGTTCAATAAAAAGTGGCAGGATGATCCACAATTACTTCTGCAACTATAAAGTCTGAATCTAAGTTTTTAAATATTAATAAAAGTTAGAGTGTGGAAATGTAATCCATGATACACTTAGCTGTTTCATCCACACACACAACCTACAAGAGCGTCAATAGAATCAAGTTCTTACCAACTCACCAGACATCAGACATCTTAAGGACCTTGTCTTATTCACCTCAGGCTCCAGTGCCTAGTATGATGCATAGCGGGTGACACAACTGAAATTGTTTGGGTACCACAATAGTGTTTCAGTAAGGGACATGTGCTTTCCTTTAACAATAAATCACCCTTTATGGAAACTTGATTTTACTTTTAATTTGACTCAGGTTTTCATTACTTACACACACTAAAGTTAAATTCATTCATTCATTCACTTGTTCATCCATTCAGCAAATATTTATTGATTTCTTCCTGTGTGTCAGGCACTGTCCTACCCTCCACTATTGCACATAGTAGCCACCAGCTACCACATGTGGCCACATGTGGCCAGTGAGCATTGGAAATGTGGCCAGCCCAATCTGAGATGTGCTTATGTGTAAATTACGTCTTAACCCAAAAAAACAAAAAGAATGTAAAATACCTCATTGATAACTTTTATACTGATTACATGCAGAAATATATTTTAGATATACTGGGTTAAAAAAGTGTTATGAATATTAAATTGACCTTTTTCCTTTTGCTTTTTGAATATGCTACTAGAAATTTTGGTATATGATGAGAATCAAGACTTTAGACAAAGCCCTATTTCCAAGGACCTGATATTCTAGTGGAAGAAATCCATAGTAAACAAAAAAATAACTAGTAAGCAATATTATGTAATTTCAGATAATGAAAAATATATGAAGAAAATAGGGCAGAGTAAGAGGAAAGAGAGTGATCAAAAAGGGATATTTTAGACAGGGTGGCCATGGAGGTCTCTGGGGAGGTGACATTTGAGCAGGAAACATGAATGAGAAGAAGAGATAGTCATACAAAGATCCGGGGAGTGTCCACGGCAGGGGGAACAGCAAGTGCAAAGGCCCTGAGGTGGAATGACGTATGAAAGTCTGAACAATAGCACCAAGACTGGTGTGGCTGGGGCACAGTGGCAACAACGGGAGAGGAGGGTAGACGGGAGCAAGGGGCCAGGATACGGAAGTCTGGTGTACAAGTTTACACCCACAGAACCATTATACTCCACATGATTCAAGTCAAAAATTCCTTTCAGATTTTTCATGGAACTGGACAAGCTGTTTCTTTAAATTAATTCGATAAGTAAAGGGACCAAGAATAGGCAAGATTTTAACCTACCAAATACCCAGTTACTATGAAACTATAGTGAGGGATGAAATAGAGTGAGGCAAGTGAGGTAGAGCCTAAGGGTAAATGTCCCCATAAATCCTGTGACCTGGGTGCCTTGTGTGCCTCACCCTCTTCTTAGCAACATGACACTGGCTTTAGGATAGATGAAACAAAACTAACAGAGTGGAACTGAGCAGTCAAAACACGTCCAGATGTGTAAATTTCTAGAATATACAACAGTACTGTATGTGTGCATATATACAAACATATATAGTTATACATATACACACTATATGTATGTGTGTATATACATGTGTGTATGTGTATATGTATAACGTATATGTGTATTTGTATGTGCATATGTATAACATGCCTGTATGTGTATACACACATCCCATACATACCCACATATGTACATGAGTCAAGAGTATAAAAATAAAAATGGAAAAGAAAAATAGCACCCTAAGGAGAGGAGTTACTTCTAGGAAGTGAGAGAAAGAGAGTGGACTGAGGGGAATTGGGCACTGATATATTCAAAATTTTTAATTCTCTTTCATAAAAGATTTGAAGCCCTATACAAACACACACACAGGTGGAACACAACATTGGAAATGCTAATTTTGTAATTTTGAGTGAGGAAGGACACAAAATTGTATATATAGTCACATTTTTAACTATAAATATGTGTGGTCCACATGGGGGATTGGAAATGCACAAAAATGATATTGGTTATTGTTAATAGGAGTTCCAAACTCCTGTTACATTACTTTACAAGTCGTATTTAATATTTAGTAAAGAAAACATACTCTAAATCAGAAAAAGACCAGATTTAGAGCTTAAAATTATAGTTAATACATAATTCAGGGTAAATTTTATCAATGCAGAACAGCAACATGTGTCTGAAAGTATTACCTAGGATGAAGGACAGTCCAGCCAATAATTCAAATAACTGAATAAATTCACTTAATTACACTACAGTTACGTATTAATTATACTGTAAGTTTTGAAATTCTTCTATTATTCATATAGCACTAGGGTATGAAGGTGTTTTTATTATTAAATAAGTTGTAATGTGGGGGGAATTGTATTTGTATTATGCCTGGAAATACCAATTTACCTAATTTTTTACAAGAATGTTCACACTTCAATTTCTTTGAGAACCATCAGGCACTGTTGTGGTTTTGATTTATTACTTGAGGATTTAAAAAATGCATGAAATAAGATTTATGGAAATTTTAAAGTAGTCCATAGACTCATTGCCTCTGCATAGGAACTAACGTTTAGAATAAGGTTCACTACTCAAAATAAAAAAGGAACTAGAGCAGAAAAATACATAAAGTCCTTCATCTTTCTTCAAATGAAATAAGGTCCACATAGGATACTATTTGCAGAAGGAATGCCTCAGCAAGTATGACAGTAAGGGAGAGGCCAGTGAGGCCAGTATTGTGTGAAGTTCACAGTCAATCGGGGTGGATTTGTGGCCAAACATCAGCGACCAAAGGCTGGTGTCTCAGCTCACCTTCTCCAGGTAACCGTCCCTTGAATGTGAGGTCAATCAAGGCCATCAGAAGGAATCCAGTCCTTTCACAGCAGCGTTCTTGGACAGGAGGAAATGTCATTACTCGGGCATCTCAGAAAACTATGTTAATTCTCCCCGAGTGCCACAAAATGGTTCCAGAAAGCGGCCTTTAACTGGGGAAGCAGGCAGCCGAAACATGCAGTGAGGATTCCGGTTGACATCAGGAGAAGGCCTGTGCCACCCAGGCCTGTGAAAATCTCCACCGGCCACTGCTCTAAGCTGCTCCTCTGTGATGCACAAACAGGACTTGATACTCTTCCTCCCCTGTCTCAGCTCCTCGCCTGAAAGTCATCACTCATTCATTTCCTCGCTGAATAGGAGAGGGAGAAAGGGGAAGGCTGAGAGTCTGCAACCAACTTCAGTTTAGTATTTACCACCTCCTTGTAGTGCAGTGAGCTCAGAATAAGTGATCATTACCCTTCCTGACACAGTCAATACGCACCCTCACCTCTGACCCTCCAGCTGTACTGTTTCTTTCATTTTCTAACTTCCCCTTCAAATGCTACACAAGTTGGTCACTGCTTAGCTCAAAACTCAACAATCCGGTTATCCCGTGTTCCCTTCTCTGACCCCAGCATCTGCACTACCCATCTGAACATCTTATGAAGCACAGTCATCGGTCAAGCCCAGATCATCAGAAATCTGAGCCTGCAACAGGAGTAAGCCCTCCAGATAAGGAAGATATCACATCTTGAGCAAAAGTCACGTTGTGAGCTTGATTCCAGCCCTCCCCCTAGTCACCTGACACAGGCCACACGATGCAATGCTGCTATGGCCCCTGACTCCATCTGTCTGGCATTCTATTAACAGGGACCCCCAACGACTAGAATTCCACATTAATACAACATTGATAATGACCCAGGGTCACAAAGTTGTTCAGAATCAAATGAAATTTTAATTAATTTGGTAGTACTTTAGCAGTCTGGTGTGTTAGATTATTTAGCGATTTCACAACTTGGGTTATTAGAAAACAAATAAAATTTAATATTTTAACAATTGTGGTTATTAGAAAGCAAATTATCCACAAAGGTAATTAAAGTGTCTCTAGTAATATGTGATTTTCCCCAATACACCAATTCCCTGACTTTCCTGACCAAGATACAGCTGTTTATAAGGATGTCCCACCTAGGGCATATCTGAAGAAAATAATAAAATTATACACTTTACACGGATGACAACAAGCAACCTTAGAATGGAGACTACAACCTGCCTGCACTCTGCACAGCCAGAATGTGAAGTTCCCTTTCCCAATTGCCAGTGAGGACCTCAAAGAATGTTCTCCTGGAGGGCTGCCAGGGTTTTGTATTGGTATCTGAGGGAGCATTCTGGGAGGTGCCCATGAGCTAAAGCAGCAGAGAATTCCAACTCGCAAACATTTCAGGCATTTTAATTTTTATTACAATTTAAAGTATGTAAGCACAGCCCTCAGGAAAAGGAAAACTGGATGACCAAACCTTTTTTCCCCTTTAATGACTCCATTAATTTATTCTTCCAACTACAATCAGATGGCACCTTGCATGCACACATATATATGATATTCAAGGCACACGGGACCAAGACTCTCTGTCCCCCACACTGTGCATTTCAAATCTTATAATGTCTCATTTTAGCTACTTTAGGGAGCTGGCATGAGGCTTTTCAGCAGCCCGAGTCTGCCGCAAGACCTGTCTTGGTGGGAAGGAGAAAACCTTATACTTAGCATGCTGAGAAGCTGATTTTAAAAAAAAGAGGAAATTGTTATAATTACAGTGAGAGCTTTTGCATGCAAATTCAGTTTTCCTTGGGGGAAATTTGCATACTCTACAAGGAATCCCCATGCCAAAAGTAAACGCAACGCTTTTTAGCTCCAGTCTTTAAAAGCGATGCACATGGCCAGGAATTGCATAGTCTGTGAATGTGTTCCAGGCCTGGCCCAGATATGCTGTTTATAAAAGAAAGGACTTTACAATGCAGTTTATAATATTTAAAAGGTACAACATTTATGCTGCAAGAGGTGACAGTTATCAATCAGGCTGAGACAACCAATAAAGAGTAGGACAGTGTTTCAACAGGGCTCCAAAACTTACCTAAACCCTTTTTCATAAAGATAAATACATTTTAAAAGATTCATTTCTCCTCTGATTCTTTTTTTTTAACATCATTATTGGAGTATAGTTGCTTTACAACGGTGTGCTAGTTTCTGCTGTATAACAAAGTGAATCAGCTATACGTATACATATATCCCCATATCTCCTCCCTCATGCATCTCCCTCCCACCCTCCCAATCTCACCCCTCTAGGTGGTCACAAAACACTGAGCTGATCTCCCTGTGCTATGCCGCTGCTTCCCACTAGCTATCTATTTTACATTTGGCAGTGTATATATGTCCATGCCACTCTCTCACTTCATCCCAGCTTACCCTTCCCCCTCTCCGTGTCCTCAAGCCCATTCTCTACGTCTGCGTGTTTATTCCTATCCTGGAACCTAGGTTCTTCAGAACCGTTTTTTTTTTTTTTTAGATTCCATATATATGTGTTAGCATACGGTATTTGTTTTTCTCTTCCTGACTCACTTCACTCTGTATCACAGTCTCAAGGTCCATTCATTTCACTACAAATAACTCAATTTCATTTCTTTTTATGGCTGAGTAATATTCCATTGTAAATATGTGCCACATCTTCTTTATCCATTCATCTGTTGATGGACACTTAGGTTGCTTCCATGTCCTGGCTATTGTAAATAGAGCTGCAATGAACATATTGCTACACGACTCTTTTTGAATTATAGTTTTCTCAGGGTATATGCCCAGTAGTGGGACTGCTGGGTTGTACGGTAGTTCTATTTTTAGTTTTCTAAGGAACCTCCATACTGTTCTCCATAGTGGCTCTATCAATTTACATTCCCACCAACAGTGCAAGAGGGTTCCCTTTTCTCCACACCCTCTCCAGCATTTAGTGTTTGTAGATTTTTTGATGATGGCCATTCTGATCAGTGTGAGATGATATCTCATTGTAGTTTTGATTTGCATTTCTCTAATGATTAGTGATGTTGAGCATCCTTTCATGTGTTTGTTGGCAATCTGTATATCTTCTCTGGAGAAATGTCTATTTAGGTCTTCTGCCCATTTTTGGATTGGATTGTTTGTTTTTTTGATATTGAGAGACATGAGCTGCTTGTATATTTTGGAGATTAATCCTTTGTCAGTTGCTTCATTTGCAAATATTTTCTCCCATTCTGAGGGTTGTCTTTTCATTTTGTTTATGGTTTCCTTGGCTGTGCAAAAGCTTTCAAATTTCATTAGATACCATTTGTTTATTTTTGTTTTTATTTCCATTTCTCTAGGAGGTGGGTCAAAAAGGACCTTGCTGTGATTTATGTCATAGAATGTTCTGCCTATGTTTGCCTCTAAGAGTTTTATAGTGTCTGGCCTTACATTTAGGTCTTTAAACCATTTTGAGTTTATTTTTGTATACGGTGTTAGGGAGTGTTTTAATTTCATTCTTTTATATGTAGCTGTCCGGTTTTCCCAGCACCACTTATTGAAGAGGCTGTCTTTTCTCCATTGTATATTATTGACTCCTTTATCAAAGATAAGGTGACCATATGTGCATGGGTTTATCTCTGGGCTTTCTATCCCGTTCCATTGATCTATATTTCTGGCTTTCTGCCAGTACCATACTGTCTTGATTACTGTAGCTTTGTAGTATAGTCTGAAGTCAGTCTCCTCTGATTCTTAACACTTCCAACTACACAATAAAAAAATAGTCACAGTTGTTGTTAAATGCTAAGATTCAAGGATATTTTTGTGATAAAGGAAATAAAGAATGAGTGAAGGGAACAAATGGAAACCCATTTGTATTGATAATTTGGGCTAAACTCGAGGCAAATATGTGTCTCCCTGTAACTGCAGAAAAATATTTTAGATAATCAACCATGGAGAAAAGGTACTAGTAATACTAGTAAAGGTACTGGTGACCTTTAGAAAACATTAAATACACATTTCTGGGCTTCCCTGATGGCGCAGTGGTTGAGAGTCCGCCTGCTGATGCAGGGGACACGGGTTCGTGCCCCGGTCCAGGAAGATCCCACGTGCCGCGGAGCGGCTAGGCCCGTGAGCCATGGCTGCTGAGTCTGTGCGTCTGGAGCCTGTGCTCCACAACGGGAGAGGCCTCAACAGTGAGAGGCCCGCGTACAGAAAAAAAAAAAAAAAATTCTATTTTGTAGTGGAAAAAAGACTTGGGGAAGGCAATAAACTACTCTAAATCAAAGCAGTCATTTCTATATGGAAGAAAAGCCAATCTGGGAGAATTACCCAGAACCATCTATTCTTCCCAAAGAGGCTATTTTTACAATACAATAAATAAGACGCTATTCTTAAATGAACTGCCCCAACAGGAGAAAATGAGCCATTTGCATTAAAAGCAGCCTATTTTCATCAGGACTTCCCAAAGCAAACAAGTTAGTCTTGGCTTCGGGAACTGTGAATCCACATGCTTCAACAACAGTAGTGCAAAATTAAAGTTTTGTTCAGAGTGGGTGGGTGGAAGGCAAAACCAAAAGGAGTATAAACACTTTATACCTCAGAACCTTTCAAGACAATCACCAAGGGCTGAAATGATCTTTCACCTGGGTTAGGCCCCAGCTTTCTACACAGAATCTTTATACATGAACATTTTGAAAAATCACAAGGAGGGAAAGCAATCTGGAGGAAAAAAAATTTTTAAGTGCAAAACATTCATACTATGTTAAGTGTAAAAAGCAGGTTACAAAAACATGAAAACTCAATTTTACAAAACGAACAGAAACAAAAGGTGATGCTCAGTACCGGCTACAGGACACACCTGTGCAGTGTTAGCAGGTGCACTGTCAAGTTGGGGCTGTACCCAGTTAGTACTTCCAGGGTTGTCCCCGCCATTCCTGCCTGGTGGAGGAGAGTCCTGAGGGGGTCCACCCTGGGGAGGGCATGTATGACAAAGCTAAGTCTAACATGATTCAACCTGGCATTTTCCAAACACCTGTGACCATGGAAAGTTTTTGTTTTTTTTTTTCCCAGAACATCTATTAACATTCTTGCCAGCTCCCCTTGGAAACAGTTTGTTAAACACAAAAGGACTTAGTACTTACTAAATACAGGTAGATCTAGAGAAAAAGACTAAAATACCAAGTGTGGTGACCTGTGGGTTGTGAGACTTCAGGGTATAATACTTTCCCAAATTTTCTACAACACATGTGTATTACTTTCATCGTTCAAAAAAGAAAAATGCAATGTCATAGGATGATGAAAGTGCTACACTGTTCCACTTCATTTTAAACCATTCACTGATGAAAAGTACATTTGGTACTTGGAATGCCAATATACTAACTTGGAGAAAAGGAGAAAGATCGGGCAATCTGTAGATTGCCATGTGTACACCAGCTATAAAAGAACTGTGGTCCGCTTAAACACCACTCTCAGGTTTCTGGTGTCCTATGAAAATAAATGAAGCAGGGAGTCCAGCCCTGGCGGGAGATGAAGGGGAACGTTTGTGCCTCTAATTTCCTGTTTATTCTCTCAGATGCCAACCATTGCACTCAGCCATTGGGAGAAATTTTAAACGTGTAGCGATAATCTAAACACTGTTCTGTTTATTTCCCCCCACAAAAAATAGTGTAAATAGAAGAGAAATCATAGCTTGAGAGACATTTCTATGTATGTGTGACAGTAATGCCTATATTAGTAACAATGGAAAGACATTTACATTCCATGTTTTAGAGACGCAAGTTTTGTTGAAATAAATGCTCACTGGTGTAAATAATCTTTTCAAACAAAAATACATTTTTTTTTGCCTATCTTCAACTATAATGTTTACTGAAAAACTTTTTTAAAATACCACAATTTCAAGCAAAATAGTTGAAAAGTGTACATTAGCCTTGATAGTGAACTCACTTTTTAGGCTGGGTTTCAAAATGTTCTATATATCAACACACAGCAAAAATTAGTTAAGTGCTGTTGAGTAAAATATCCATTTATTAAAAATAGAAAAGCTGCTAAGCTTCTCTGTTGAAATTTGTCCATAAACTTGAATAATGGATGCACAGAACATACAACCTGGAAACAAGAGGTAAGCCTGCCCCTCCACACCCATCACTCCTAATACCGAGGCCTACACTGGTTGAATGGCCCATTGAAGGTCACACTGATAGGGCAACATGAAGCCAGAGGACGATTTCCATAAGACTAAGGTCTTGGAGCCATAACTGAGAACTCTTTGGGCTAATTAAGACAATAACTGCATCTCAGCTCTGACAAGAACAAAGAGATAATATTTATGTGAGAAAGAACTAAGTGCCTCTATGGCTGGCACACAAATCTTTCCCTTCACTTTAACTTGTTCTGCCTGTTTTCCAAATAACTCTTGGCTAAGGCCAAAAAAATCCTCCTGTTATTTTATCTGAACCCAGCTTTCACAATTTGATAAGCACTAGAATATGTGCATTGTGTGTGTGCTGCAGTTGGGGGTGGGGCAGGCAGGGGAGTTTTCAAAATGTTTATTAAATCAGGAAGCAATCATTTTTGTCTGTTACCAAAAAAAAAAAAAAATCATTCTATTTCCCAAACTTATACAGTCAGACCCCACATGAATTCCCTACCAGTGAAAATGGTCAGATTTCCCCTTCCAAATAGTAACATATTTTATTGAAATATCATTGATTTACAATTAAAATTACATTTTAGAGTT
Source organism: Delphinus delphis (assembly GCF_949987515.2). Classification (NCBI taxonomy): domain Eukaryota; kingdom Metazoa; phylum Chordata; class Mammalia; order Artiodactyla; family Delphinidae; genus Delphinus; species Delphinus delphis. The sequence continues at coordinate 35,978,419 of NC_082697.1, read as the reverse complement.
TTATTTTAATATTTTATCAATATTTTCTAGAGAAAGTAACCAAAACTGTGGTCATTTTTGAATCAAATCAATGCCTAGAGAAGAAAATCTGGCACAACTACTGTCACTTTTTTAGTAGCATCATTTTATGAACTTTTATTGTATTCAGCCTCAGAGACATGAATTCACACCTCTTTCCCTGAAGGGGATCACGGCATATTGTTTTAAGTACCAGGAAAACTATTCATCTATGACAAATGTACACCTTTCAAATCTATTCAAGCTAAAGCTATTGTTAAAGGTGACTAACATTTTTCTGGTGTCATATTTCTGGAGACTCAACGAAGTTTACCAGGCACCTGGTTTCTACTCCCTATACATCATACATCTCCCACAACCAGCAGCTTCAAGCAATCCTTCTGATCCTCCTAGGTTTTCCATTTCTAACTTCTCCTTTCTTTCTTTCTCTCTCTCTCTCTCTCTCTCTCTCTCTCTCTCTCTCCCCCAATTCACTTTCTCAGCAGGCCTTCTCCCCAGGGATATTCCCTGCCAATGTGTAATCCAAGTTTGGGCAGCTGCATCTGCATTAACCAGCTTTATAATTAGTTTAAACAATCTGACAGGACATGGAAAACCTGTCTTTCAGTAATTTTAGTTTCTTTCTCTTTCTTTTTTGGCTGTGATATCCAATTTTAATGGTAGGGTATATATTTGACATTCCTGACAAAGAAATAAGAAGACACTGTTCCTTTTGAATTCTTAAAATAACAATAATTAGTATCATCATCATCATCGCCATGCTTCACAATTCACACATCAATAAGGAAATTCAAGCTGATGCTTCCTGTTGGTTGGACTTTCATCTCAGCATCCTGTTCGGTCAAGTCACCGTCTCGTCCTTGCAGCCGTCTGATTATTCCTCCCTCCTTATGACACTTGTTGGTTGGCCTCCAAGACACCCCATGCCCTTGGTGTTCCTCCTACTTCATTAACTCTCTCTTATCCCTGATCTCAATATTAGTTCTTCCTGATCTCCCTGCCCTTTAAGGGTGAGCGCCCTTGGGCTTAATCCTCAGACTTCTTAGTTTTCCATACGCATTTACCTCTGTATTGACCTCACCCAGACTCACATTCGCACACTTACACACCTTCAGCCCAGACTGCTCCCTGAATTCCAGACCCTTCTATCCAACCATCTGCTAGTCATCTTCTCTTGAATGTCTAATGGGAATCTCAAACTTAACACATCCAAAGCCACCTTCTGATCTTCCCCATTCAAACCTCGTGTAATGCAGTCTTCCTCATTCTAGTAAACAGCAACTCCATCCTTCCAGGAGCCCAGGTCCAAAACCTCAGAATCACCCTTGCCACCTACCTCTCCCTTTCTCATACCTACATGGGATCCATGAACAGATCTTAGTGATTCAAAGCAGATCAAGACTCTGACCCCTTCAAACCACCTCTACCCTTCCCACCCTCATCCAAGTTAATATCATCCAGCTCTTCCCTGGTTATCACAATAACCTGGTATCTGATTTTTTCCCTTCTGGATTTGTCCCCTTATAGTCTATTCTGAATTCAGCAGTTGAAAGATTTAAGAGAATTTTACAGAGTAATTTTATAGCTGATGAACAGTTTATAGAAGTACATAAGATACATATAGATATATATTCTATACACATAGAATACATATGTAAATATATAGAAAGCAGTGTATAAATAAATAGAAATGCATTTGAGATTTTATTTTGAATATTTTTCATTTTCTTTCCCTAACTATTTATTTTTATTGTATTCTATAAGTGTTTCAGTCACAGACTGGGAAAAAAATGGTCCTTCACCAGATATTTTTTTTTTATTTTTATCATTTCAGTTATTAAGATATACCCACGTTGGTTTAATTGGCACTTTGATTGCATACTTTTTCATGTGTTTGCTGGCTCCATATTCATTATCTTATGAATTACCTGTTTATATTTTTCCCCACAATTCTATAAAGATGTTCTATCTTATTGATAAAAGCATAATAACTGTTTGTACATTAGAGACATCAGCCCTTTGTTGATCACATGCTATGCAAATATTTCCCCAGAACATTGTCTCCGCAACAAGTTTAGATGGTTTTCCACGAACTAAAATAAAAAAAAGACTTAAAATGTGGTATGTAGTTTCATTTTCTTTATCCTTTCCTTCATGGTTTCTACTTAGAGATACCTTTCCTACCACAAGATTGTAAAAGTAATCATCCATATATTTTGCTCATACATTTATAGCTTACCTTGTTCCATGTATTATTTTTGTCCCCTAGAATTATTTTTGCATGAATTGTTTGGTAGGGATTCTGCTTTATTTTTCCAGATGACTAGGCAGGTGTCCCAACACCTTTTACTGAATAATTCATCTTTTTCCTTCCAATCAGAAATACCAACCTTATGACATACTAAATTACCATATATACTAATCCAAAAATAGACTCTCTGTATTTTATTCATTGACGTATTCTTTTACCAATACCACTGTTCAATCATCACTGACATAGTATTCTTTAATACTTGAGATGGCAAGTACCCCTGATAAATATTTCTCATAATTTTGGAAGTATTTTATAGGTTCATTCTTCCAGAAGAACTTCAGAATTTTTAAGCAAGTTCCCCAGTTTTGATAAGGATGGTATTGTGTAGTTTACTTGAACAAAAGTGAAATGTATGCATTATTGTAGTGAATCTTACTTTACAAGAACAAAGTATCTCTCTCCACTTATTTGAAACTTATTTTATGTCCTACAATTGAGTTCTATAGCTTTCCTCACTTAGTTACTACACATTTCTAAGTAAGTTACTTCCAACATTTTACAGCTGGATTGTTACTGTAAATGGAATCTCTTTTTAACAATATTTTCTAACATTCATGTTGGTGGTTCAGTCATCAATCTATTTTTACTTATTTACTTTATACCAAACCAGCAACCTTAGTCAACAACCAGAGTGCTTCTAATAGGTTTTCAAGTGAGTCTAAACATAGTCTGTTAATTCTAGTCACACTTTCAAGTCATTCATTAAAAAAAAAATCAGGCACTTATTACATGTATCTCAAGGTATCATTGTAATTGAATATTAATATTGTATAAAAAATATGGACCCCTCCAAGGGACATGAAATCTACTAGAGATTATAAAACACATATATATGCATATATTATTGTCTAAGAAACTGGGAGGTCTTTAAATGGGATACAGTTAAAATGTACTATGGGAGACTACAGAAGGATACATTACAGAAGGATGGAGAGTTTAAGGAAATCTTCATGAGAGGCTAGCATTTATTTTAAACACAGAATGTCAAGATGTGAAAAGATCAGAGGGATAATATTCTAGAAAGAGAAAAAAATACATATGATCAAAGGCAAAAGAAGAAATAGCCCCAAGTTTGGCCAGAGCACAGGGTATGCTAAAAAGAGATTAGAATAACTTGCTTCTTGTTCGGTAGAAAATGGGGAGCTGGATAAATACAGCTATGCTTTTAGGAAGATGAATCTGGGGCAGGATGCAAACATGGGCAATTTGGGGGACAGAAGCACTGAGACAGAGTATACTGGTTTTAAAATACAGGTCCAAAATCCTTTGACACCCCTTCCATTGAGAGGTGGGGTCTATGTCCCCTCCCCTTAAATCTGAACTTTGTGACTGCTTGACTGATATAATCCAGTAAAAGTGACACTGGGCCAGTTCCCAGGCCCGCACCTTAAGAAACTGGCAACTTTCACATCCTATCTCTTGGGACACTAACGCTTGCAACTCAGCTACTCTTGCAACTCATAACCATGCTATGAGGAAGCCCAAGCAGTCTGTGGAGAACTCACATGGAGATAAACTCAAGTTCCTGGTCTTTAGCACCAACTTAGCAGGCATGTTAGTGAATTATCTCAGAAGTGGATCCTCTAGCACCCAGTCAAAATACTCCAGCTGATGCCACAAGGAACAGCTCTCTGCTGGACCCTGCCCTAACTGCAGATCCAAGATTGCTGTTCTTTTAAGCACTTAATTTTGGGGTGGTTTGTGGCATAGCAATAGTAACAGGACGGAGACCAATTTAGAGGCTCTCACAATAGTTCAGATCAATAAGATTAAGAAACAACTTGAAAAGCAGTGTGAGAATGAGGGAATAGAGCTAGATACCAGAAATATTCAGAAGATACAATCAATAGAAGGACTGCAGCCTAAAATTACAATTAAAATCTAGCCACTTAGTTATTTCACTGAATAAGAATTAAGTAAGTAGACACTATTCTTTACTAATATTTTGGAATTGCACATTGTGGTAGATTATTTTAAAGTCAAAAGCCACTCCCTCTCCCCACCCACCCCAACACTCCCCACTGGAAGAGTATACTTTCCTGCCACATTGATATCGAGCTCAGCCATGTAACTTGCTTTATCAGTGGTATGTGAGCTGAAATGACAGTGGGTCAGGTCCAAGTAGAGGCCTGAAGAGACACTGCAAGTTTCTGCTTGGTCTTTACACTTCTGCCATCACAGAGGAGCATGTCCCATGTAAGTCTTGGAGAGATACATGCAGAGCAATTCTGAACCCAACCCACGGTCTGGAGCCCAGCCCAGGTAAGTCAAATCCCAGCCAGCTACAGATGCACAAGCAAGAAACACTTATTGTCATACATAAGTAACAAAATATAAATAAGTAATTGTAATAGATAAATAGTTGAGTATTACTGTATGCCACTGGTTTATCACATAGAAATCACTGTGTCTGACAAATATACTTACTAATCTTTGGGAATTGTCCACTGCCACCAACTTATCAGAAATATATAAGATCATAATCCTAATTACCAACACTTAGAGATATGCCTCTCACTTAGAGAAATATATATAGATATATATACACTGATATTTTATTTTTGTTTTTGTTTTTGTTTTTTGGCGGTACGCGGGCCTCTCACTGTTGTGGCCTCTCCCGTTGTGGAGCACAGGCTCCGGACGCGCAGGCTCAGCGGCCGTGGCTCACAGTCCCAGCCGCTCCGCGGCATGTGGGATCTTCCCGGACCGGGGCATGAACCCATGTCCCCTGCATCGGCAGGCGGACTCTCAACCACTGTGCCACCAGGGAAGCCCTATACACTGATATTTTAAATGCTTCCATTTGGTTGAATTAAGAAGCAAAGCTTTCTGTAGATGGAACCAAATGAGAATTTTTAAATAAAGTATGCAATTTTTTTTTCTAATCTTTGATTTCTTACTGCAACCACCCACTCACTGGATGGGAAGGGGATTTTCTGTTACAAAGTAATAAACGTGACAAAATGGAGATACTCTAAAGACAACCTTTATGGGTTAGTATACACAGCAGTTCTCAAACTGTGGTACCCAAGGGGATCTGGGAGGTCAAAAGTATTTTCATAATGATACAAGGACATGATTTGCCTTTTTCACTCTCATTCTCTCACAAGCTGCAGTTTTCCAGGGGTCTCAGCGTGTTTTATATCTCAACAGACTGACTACAGAAATAAATAAGAGAATCCAGCTATCTTCTATTAAGCCAGAAATTAGAGATTTGCAAAAATTATTTAAAAAAAAAAAAGTGCCATTCTTCTCACCAAGCTTGTTTTGAAAAACATAGCAATTTTTTAATTAAAAATTGTTTTTATGTTAGCATAAAATGAGTTTATTATTAATTAAAATTAATTAATAAAGAAATATTTTTAAGTGTTCCAAAATGGGGACATTTCCTTTCTAATATATCAAATATTTATGATATAAGCCACATAAACTAAAGTTGTTCAGGACCCTGAAAAATTTTTAAGAGTATAAAGGGGCCTGAGACCAAAAATTTCAAGATACATGCTATACCATGGCCCAGAATACACACCAATATGTTAAAAAGTACAATGGAAAAACAGACTTTAAGAAGAGTTTTAGGGCTTCCCTGGTGGCGCAGTGGTTGAGAGTCCTCCTGCCGATGCAGGGGACACGGGTTTGTGCCCCGGTCTGGGAAGATCCCACATGCTGTGGAGTGGCTAGGTCCGTGAGCCATGGCCACTGAGCCTGTGCGTAAGAAGCCTGTGCTCTGCAATGGGAGAGGCCACAACAGTGAGAGGCCCACGTACCGCAAAAAAAAAAAAAAAAAAAAAAAAAAAGAAGAAGAAGAGTTTTGGGGGCTCCTATAAGAACAAGTCTTAGACTTAAATATCATTACCTTCATAATTTAGACAGAAGTGACAGCCATGTGGCTCCTTTGTGCAAACTTTTTACTTTGTTCATAATAATCCTGCTGAATTGTGCCTTTAAATGCTAGAGAGTATGGCAAGGGTTACAGAGTGCTGACACTAAATAGTCTTATTTTTGCTCAAGCTGCTACACAGAGCTTATAAGATGCTCTGGCATTATTATGGGGGAAAAATGGAAGTGTATTAAGTAAACAGAAATGAACTGTTAACAGTAGTTATTTGTGTTTATTAAGTACTATTAAATTTATTAAGGACTCAAAACATTTCAAATATATGAGCACAGATAAAACCTCTGTTAATAACCTCACAGGTACACAGTTGTTTTTACCACATTTTAGAAGAGAAAAATGTTATTAGTTCATACACAGTAAACTACAAAGCAGAAACATCAAATCCCTAATACCTCCTCTCTGCCAAGCAGTCATTTATACATCATGGCAATTGCAAAATGGATAATCTCTTGAACCACCACATTTGAGACTTTTGAATGAGCATCAAATACATTTTTCCCTCTGTTTTAATATGACATGATTTCATAGCATCCTTTCCACCTTCATTGTCTGCCTATACAGCCTATATGAATCCATTAAGCCTGGAAAACATTTTCTAATAAGCCTATCAAAGATTTTCTATACATTTCTGTATATGAAGTGAAAATTAGCCGCTGAACTTGGATACTAAGGCACCACAATCTTCATGATGATCCAAGAAGATTACAAAGTCACTCAAAATGCTTAATCTACATTTTACAAAACTAGCAAAATGTTCTTCCATGAGTCATTAAGCTCTCCTTTATCTTAGGCCTATCTGTAAACAACATGAAGTAATATAGGGTAATATGTGCGTGAGCTTTTCCAATAGTTTCATCATAATTCTGTATAACTCATACTACTATTCAGTGAGGAAAAACGTTCCAGATAATCAGCAACTAAAAAAAGAAAAATGTAAGCCACCACCTGTTAAGAAGAAATGATGAGTTTATATGGTTGAATGAGGGTGTACAAGAGTAATGTCAGCTTCTGGAACAAATAGGTCCAACATACAGGCCTCAACACAACAGAAATTTATTTCTCTCTCTCTCTCTCTCATGTTCATATAATTTATGCTCTTTTTTTCATTGCATAGTTATTACTGGGAAAGACAGCAAATATTGATCATCAAAGATTTTCTCTTCAGGAATATGTGGGTGTTCTGGCTAGTGAAGAGCCCTCCTTCACACAGTTATGGAGACCCAGATGTCTTCAATCCTGTCTCCCCACCATCCATTATTGGTCACAGCCATCTACATCCAACCAGAAGAAGAAGGGAGACAGAGCACAGAATCCTTGCCCCAGATTTGACACACATGATGACACAATGGTTACACAGCTGCTATGTGTGCCAAAGTATGGAAACAGCACACAGGAAGAACAGACAATGTGTTTAAACATAATGTAAAACAATATGCCAGAAGACTGGTTCAAGATGGTGGAGTAGAAGGACGTGTGCTCACACCTTCTTGTGAGAGCACTGGAATCACAACTAACTGCTGAACAGTCATTGACAGGAAGACAGTGGAACTCACCAAAAAAGATACCCCACATCCAAAGACAAAGGAGAAGCCACAAAGAGACAGTAGGAGGGGCACAATCACAATAAAATAAAATCCCATAACTGCTGGGTGGGTGACTCACAAACTGGAGAACAAGTATACCACAGAAGTCCACCCAGTGGAGTGAAGGCTCTGAGCCCCACGTCAGGCTTCACAACCTGGGGGTCTGGCAATGGAAGGAGGAATTCCTAGAGAATCAGACTTTGAAGCCTAGCGGGATTTGATTGCAGGACTTTGATAGGACTGGGGGAAACAGAGACTCCACTCTTGGAGGGCACACAAAAAGTAGTGTGTGCATTGGGACCCAGGGGAAGGCACAGTGACCCCACAGGAGACTGAACCAGACTTACCTGCTAGTGTTGGAGGGTCTCCTGCAGAGGCGGGGTATGGCTGTGGCTCACCATGAGGACAAGGACACTAGCAGAAGTTCTGGAAAGTACTCCTTGGTGTGAGCCCTCCCAGAGTCCACCATTAGCCCCACCAAACAGCCAGGTAGGCTCCAGTGTTGGGTCACCTCAGGCCAAACAACCAACAGGGAGGAAACCCAGCCCCACCCATCAGCAGACAAGTGGATTAAAATTTTACTGAGCTCCGCCCACAAGATCAAGACCCAGCTCTATCCACCACCAGACCCTCCCATTAGGAATCTTGCACAAGCCTCTTAGATAGCTTCATCCACCACAGGACAGACAGCAGAAGCAAGAACTACAATCCTGCAGCCTGTGGAATAAAAACCACATTCACAGAAAGATAGACAAGACGAAAAGGCAGAGGGCTATGTACCAGATGAAGGAACAAGATAAAACGCCAGAAAAACAACTAAATGAAGTGGAGATAGGAAACGTTCCAGAAAAAGAAATCAGAATAATGATAGTGAAGATGATCCAGGACCTCAGAAAAATAATGGAGGCAAAAATCGAGAAGATGCAAGAAATGTTTAACAAAGACGTAGAAGAATTAAAGAACAAACACCTAGAAGAATGAAAGAACAAACAAGCAGAGATGAGCAATACAATAACTGAAATAAAAATACACTAGAAGGAATCAATAGCAGAATAACTGAGGCAGAAGAATGGATAAGTGACCTGGAAGACAGAATAGTGGAATTCACTGTTTGAAACAGAATAAAGAAAAAAGAATGAAAAGAAATGAAGACAGCCTAAGAGACCTCTGGGACAACATTAAACGCACCAACATTTACATTATATAGGGGTCCCAGAAGGAGAGGAGAGAGAGAAAGGACCCAAGAAAATATTTGAAGAGATTATAGTTGAAAACTTCCCTAACATGGTAAAGGAAATAGCCACACAAGTCCAGGAAGTGCAGAGAGTCCCATACAGGATAAACCCAAGGAGAAATATGCTGAGACACATAGTAATCAAATTGGCAAAAATTACAGACAAAGAAAAATTATTGAGAGCAACAAGGGAAAAATGACAAATAACATACAAGGGAACTCCCATAAGGTTAACAGCTGATTACTCAGCAGAAACTCTACAAGCCAGAAGGGAGTGGCATGATATATTTAAAGTGATGAAAGGGAAGAAACTACAACCAAGATTACTCTAACCGGCAAGGATCTCATTCAAGTTCGATGGAGAAATCAAAAGCTTTACAGACAAGCAAAAGCTATGAGAATTCAGCAGCACCAAACCAGCTCTACAACAAATGCTAAAAGAACTTCTCTAAGTGGGAAACACAAGAGAAGAAAAGGACCTACAAAAACAAACCCATAACGATTAAGAAAGTGGTAATAGGAACATACATATAATTACCTTAAATGTGAATGGATTAAATGCTCCAACCAAAAGTCATAGGCTTGCTGAATGGATACAAAAACAAGACCCATATATATGCTGCCTACAAGAGACCCACTTCAGACTTAGGGACACATACAGACTGAAAGTGAGGGGATGGAAAAAGATATTCCATGAAAATGGAAATCAAAAGAAAGCTGGAGTAGCAATACTCATATCAGATAAAATAGACTTTAAAATAAAGAGACAAGGAAGGACACTACATAATGATCAAGGGATCAATCCAAGAAGAAGATATAACAATTATAAATATATATGCACCCAACATAGGAGCACCCCAATACATAAGGCAACTGCTAACAGCTATAAAAGAGGAAATTGACAGTAACACAGTAATAGTGGGGGACTTTAACACCTCACTTACACCAATGGACAGATCATTCAAACAGAAAATAAATAAGGAAACACAAGCTTTAAATGACACAATACATCAGATAGATTTAATTGATATTTATAGGACATTCCATCCATAAACAGCAGATTACACTTTCTTCTCAAGTGCACACGGAACATACTCCAGGATAGATCACATCTTGGGTCACAAATCAAGCCTCAGCAAATTTAAGAAAACTGAAATCATATCAAGCATCTTTTCTGACCACAACACTATGAGATTAGAAATCAATTACAGGGGAAAAAACGTAAAAAAACACAAACACATGGAGGCTAAACAATACGTTACTAAATAACCAAGAGATCACTGAAGAAATCAAAGAGGAAATCAAAAAATACCTAGAGACAAATGACAACGAAAACATGACAATCCAAAACCTATGGGATGCAGCAAAAGTGGTTCTAAGAGTGAAGTTTATAGCAATACAAGCCTACCTCAAGAAACAAGAAAAATCTCAAATAAACAATCTAGCTTACAAGTAAAGGAACTAGAGAAAGAAGAACAAACAAAACCCAAAATTAGTACAAGGAAAGAAATCATAAAGATCAGAACAGAAATAAATGAAATAGAAACAAATAGAGCAATAGCAAAGATCAGTAAAACTAAAAGCTGGTTCTTTGAGAAGATAAACAAAATTGATAAACCATTAGCCAGGCTCATCAAGAAAAGGGGGAGAGGACTCAAATCAATTAAATCAGAAATGAAAAAGGAGAAGTTACAACTGACACCACAGAAATACAAAGCATCCTAAGAGACTACTACAAGCAACTCTATGCCAATAAAATGGACAACCTGGAAGAAATGGACAAATTCTTAGAAAGGTATAACGTTCCAAGACTGAACCAGGAAGAAATAGAAAATATGAACAGACCAATCACAAGTAATGAAATTGAAACTGTGATGAAAAATCTTCCAAGAAACAAAAGTCCCGGACCAGATGGCTTCACAGGTGAATTCTATCAAACATTTAAAGAAGAGCTAACACCCATCCTTCTCAAACTCTTCCAAAATATTGCAGAGGAAGGAACACTCCCAAACTCATTCTATGAGGCCACCATCACCCTGCTACCAAAACCAGACAGAGATACTACAAAAAAAAGAAAATTACAGACCAATATCACTGATGAATATAGATGCAAAAATCCTCAACGAAATACTAGCTAACAGAATCCAACAACACATTAAAAAGGTCATACACCATGATCAAGTGGGATTTATCCCAGGGATGCAAGGATTCTTCAATATATGCAAATCAATCAATGTGATACACCATATTAACAAATTGAAGAAGAAAAACCATATGATCACCTCAATAGAGGCAGAAAAAGCTTTTGACAAAATTCAACACCCATTTATGATAAAAACTCTCCAGAATGTGGACATAGTGGGAAGCTACCTCAACATAATAAAGGCCATATATGAAAAACCCACAGCAAACATCATTCTCAATGGTGAAAAACTGAAAGCATTTCCTCTAAGATCAGGAATAAGACAAGGATGTCCACTCTCGCCACAATTATTCAACATAGTTTTGGAAGTCCTAGCCACAGCAGTCAGAGAAGAAACAGAAATAAAAGGAATCCAAATTGGAAAAGAAGGAGTAAAACTGTCATTGTTTGCAGATGACATGATACTATACATATAGAATTCTAAAGATGCCACCAGAAAACTACTAGAGCTAATCAATGAATTTGGTAAAGTTGCAGGATACAAAATTAATGCACAGAAATCTCTTGCATTCCTATACACTAATGATGAAAAATCTGAAACAGAAATTAAGGAAACACTCCTATTTACCACTGCAACAAAAAGAATAAAATACCTAGGAATAAACCTACCTAGGGAGACAAAAGAACTGTATGCAGAAAACTATAAGACACTGATGAAAGAAATTAAAGATGATATAAACAGATGGAGAGATATACCATGTTCTTGCATTGGAAGAATCAATATTGTTAAAATGACTATACTACCCAAAGCAACCTACAGATTCAATGCTATCCCTATCAAATTACCAATGTCATTTTTTACAGAAGTAGAGCAAAAAATCTTAAAATTTGTACGGAGACACAAAAGACCCCGAATAGCCAAAGCAGTCTTGAGGGAAAATAACGGAGCTGGAGGAATCAGGCTCCCTGACTTCAGACTATACTACAGAGCTACAGTAATCAAGACAATATGGTACTGGCACAAAAACAGAAAGATAGATCAATGGAACAGGATAGAAAGCCTGGAGATAAACCCACACACCTATGGTCAACTAATCTATGACAAAGGAGGCAGGGATATACAATGGAGACAAGACAGCCCCTTCAATAAGTGGTGCTGGGAAAACTGGACAGGTACATGTAAAAGAATGAAATTAGAACCCTCCCTAACACCATACACAAAAATAAGCTCAAAATGGATTAGAGACCTAAATGTAAGACCAGACACTATAAAACTCTGAGAGGAAAACATACGCAGAACACTCTTTGACATAAGTCACAGCAAGATCTTTTTTGACTCACCTCCTAGAGTAATGGAAATAAAAACAAAAATAAACAAATGGGACCTAATGAAACTTAAAAGCTTTTGCAAAGCAAAGGAAACTACAAACAAGACAAAAAGACAACCCTCAGAATGGGAGAAAATATTTGCAAACGAATCAATGGACAAAGGATTAATTTCCAAAATATATAAACAGCTCATGCAGCTCAATTTTAAAAAAACAAACAACCCTATCAAAAAGTGGGCAGAAGACCTAAATAGACATTTCTTCACAGAAGACACACAGATGGTTAAAAACACATGAAAAGATGCTCAACGTCACTAATTATTAGAGAAATGCAAATCAAAACTACAATGATGTATCACCTCACACCAGTTAGAATGGGCATCGTCAGAAAATCTATAAACAATAAATGCTGGAGAGGGTGTGTAGAAAAGGGAACCCTCTTGCACTGTTGGTGGGAATGTAAATTGATATAGCCACTATGGAAAACAGTATGGAGGTTCCTTAATAAACTAAAAATAGAAGTACCATATGATCCAGCAATCCCACTACTGGGCATATACCCAGAGAAAACCATAATTCAAAAAGACACATGCACCCCAATGTTCATTGCAGCACTATTTTCAATAGCCAGGTCATGGAAGCAACCTAAATGCCCATGGACAGACGAATGGATAAAGAAGATGTGGTACATATATACAATGGAATATTACTCAGCCATAAGAAGGAATGAAAATGGGTCATTTGTAGAGACATGGATGGATCTAGAGACTGTCAATACAAAGTGAAGGTAGTCAGAAAGAGAAAAACAAATATTGTATATCAACACATATATGTGGAACCTATAAAAACAGTACAGATGAACCGGTTTGCAGGGCAGAAATAGAGACACAGATATGGAGAACAAACATATGGACACCAAGAGGGGAAAGTGGCGGGGTGTGTGTGTGTGATGAATTGGGAGATTGGGATTGACATATATACACTAATATGTATAAAATGGATATCTAATAAGAACATGCTGTATAAAAATATAAATAAAATAAAATTCAAAAACAAACAAACAATATGCCACAGTTTACTTCTTCTAGAAAACAAATAAAACTGCCTATTCCATCTAGCTGGTAGGAATCATATATGGTGTAATTATTCACAGGCAACAGTTTTGATTAGACTCTGAGTGTAAGAAACAGAATTATAAACACCAATCTCTAAAAAAAAAAAAAAGAGTCATTCCATTTTTAATCAAAGTGGGATGTTTATAAGTCTGAGTTATGTATTCTTTCATTAAAGGATAATGAAGGGCTTTCTTTCCATTACAGAATATTGGGATATCTTACTTGTGTTATGAATAATTTAAGGGAATACTGATGTCTGATTCTCTTGATTTTCTTTAATTATCCTGTTATTATTACTCCACATAGAGAAGGATGTCAGTAGGAATAGGCAAAGCTAGTCTGGGCTCCTTACATACTTAGAAAGGCTGATTTCCTTAGTATTTCTCTTTTTTTCTCAACAGCTGACTCAACGGGTATAGACACAGACCTGCTACCAAAGCTGCCGGCCCTGGTAACACAGCTGGCTCCTGTCCATGGCCACCGATGCTGCTTCGTGCACCAGTGATAGGCAGAATTCTAAACCATCTTCTGCATCTCTGAGTCCTCATTTCAGAGGCACAGTCCCAGCTTTGGCAGGCCTGAAGTCCTGTGCTCCTTCTAGCTGGCAGAACTCAGGGAAAACAAAAGTAGGCATTTCTATTTGGGAATCTAAGAGGAACAGGGCTGTCTCACCCACCCACCTTCAAAAATGATGGATTCCCCCAAATTCAGGAAAAGGATCCAGATGCTAGACAGCCCAAATTGTGACAAATGTCTACTACAGACATGATAAAATGTTAACAATTTTAATAGACACAGACTCCTGCCACCTGTCATGAGATGTGGGCTGTTATCAGAGGGAGAAAACCTGAAAGAAGATTATAGGGGAAACGATTTTCTACTCATGCCCTCGGGTTTCATGTCCATAAAATCCCCGAAGACTCTACCAGGCAAACCAGGCTTTGTCTTCTCCATTCAATGCCAGGACCTCAGGATAAAGCTACTAAAAGTGGTAGGGAATAGTCCTAGTGATGACAGTCATTCCCAGCACTGTCTAAAAGAACTTTCTGTGATGATGAAAATGTTCTATGTGTTGTCCGGTATGCAGCCTCTAGCCACACGTGGCCATTGAGCACTGAAATTGTTGCTAGTGTGAATGATAAACTCAATTTTTAATTTTATTAATTTAAATTTAGATTTCAATAACCACATGTGACTACTGGCTATCACAGTGGACAGTGCAGGTCTACCCTTCCTGGTGGTGTTGAACCAACCCAGTGTATAAGAGAGGAGACTGAAGTCTTTTAGAAGGAAGTTGCTTCATTGCCCTCAGCAATCCAATCTAATATCGTAAAAAAATATGTGTGGGTATTTCTTTCCTGTAACTGTTTAAAACATTCTGGCTCTGTCTTGGCTGGATCATGGGTTCAATTCTAACCTGATTTAAATAACCTCACAAAGTTCTAGAGCAACAATTCTAAATCCTGATTATGAGAACCCATATTTTTATTTCATTGAAGTACAGTTGATTTACAACGTTGTGTTAATTTCTGCTGTACAGCAAAGTGATTCAGTTACACATGTATATATTCTTTTTCATATTCTTTTCCATTATGGTTTATCACAGGATATTGAATATTGTTTCCTGTGCTATACAGTAGGACCTTGTTGTTTATCCATCCTATATGTAATAGCTTGCATCTGCTAATCCCAATACTTTCTTCCCCCTCCCCTCCTCCCCCTTGGCAACCACAAGTCTGTTCTCTATGTCTGACAGTCTGTTCCTCTTTTGTAGATAGGTTCATTTATATTGTATTTTAGATTGTACATATAAATGATATAATATAGTATTTGTCTTTCACTTTCTGACTTACTTTGCTTGGTATGATAATCACTAGGTCCATCCACATTGCTGCAAATGGCATTATTTCATTCTTTTTTATGGCTGAGTAATATTCTATTGTATATATGTACCACATCTTCTTTACCCATTCATCTATCGATGGACATTTAGGTTGTCTTAGCTATTGTAAATAGTGCTGCTATGAACATAGGGGTGCATGTATCTTTTCAAATTATAGTCTTGTCTGGGTTTATGCCCAGCAGTGGGATTGCTGGATCATATGGCAACTCTATTTTTTGTCTTTTGGGGAACCTCCATACTGTTTTCCACAGTGGCTGTATCAACTTACATTCCCATCAACAGTGCAAGAGGGTTCCCTTTTTTCCACACCTTCTCCAGTATTTATTATTTGTAGACTTTTTAATGATGATCATTCTAACCTGTGTGAGGTGGTGAGGACCCATTTTTAAAGTCAAAATGAGTTATTAACTGTTTACAATAGTTGTGCTTTACCTCCTGTTAAGAAAATCTATTATAGTAAAGAGCTCCTCTTAATTCAATAGCACTTATATTCATGTATATTTCTCATAACAGCAGCAACTATATAGGGTTTTCAAATAATCATACACATAAACACAGGATACATTATTTATTTAATATATGAGCAATCCTTGATATTATCATGGATTCTAGGACCTCTTACAATCTCCCACTGCCTCCTGGGCTCTGTGTACACAGGTTAGGAGCCCTCTTTTAAGGACCATGTTCCCAAGTATCCACCAGATATGTGATATATGTTGTACAGATGTAGTCTTTGTTCACAAGAGGGAGTTTGGATTGGTATTAGAGAAATGAGAAAATGCAACTTTTCTAAAGCTTGGAAGTCAAATTTTTTCAATGTATATCTGGTAGCAGATGTACAATATAAATTATTTATGCTGCAGTGAAGCCCAATTATCATTCTAGCTGCGAAGATCAAGGTCTAACAATTTGGATTTCCTAAAAGTGTACTTTTATAACTCAACATTTATATAATGTTCATCAGTTCTCCGCCTGTGATTAACTCATGTTTCTCTGTGTCATCTTTGAAGCCAAAAATCTGAAGAAATAATTTCAGGAAAAAATAAAATAAAGCAAACATTTACTTAGTAACTCTGCAGTCACTTCATGTAAGTAATCTGCACAGAACAGATTTCTGAAGTCCATTTGTACAGCAAATTAGCTGCAATTTCTCCATTTAATATCTCTGTTTACAAATACACCCCTGTAGTATTTATGTCCAAATGCTGAGTGTACACTGGTGTTTCAATTTATCTTAAATGGGACAAATATTTCATCTCAGTTTCACCTCCTCTACTTCCAATTCAGAGATAAGAAAGCATGTTTGTTCTCCACCCCAGATTTCCAAAGATCTAGTCCATGTCATAATTCTCCCCTTTTGCTATCTAGAGGCAGGTGATGTTTTATAAGTGATATATGGGTAATTAACTTTGGGAGCTCTGGCAGAGAGGAGAACTGAACCATCCCCTGGCTGGAGATGGCCATGAGCTGGACAAGGTCATTGAAAGCTGGAGGTGAAAAGCCACTTTTATGAAGCTGACAGAAGAATGAAGACAGACCCCATCAGCTTCACAAATCTGTGATTATAAAATGGCGAAGAATGTTTCCACACCATAACTTCTCTGCCCAAAGATCTAAGAGCTAAACTCCTAAAATCTGAGAGGAGACTGGAGGGACACATTGAAGGATAGTGGTTCAACGTCAAGTTTGACTGCTGGGATCTTGGAACATCCCAAAATCTCAGAGGTAATCCTGTGGTTTGGGGTGATGGCCACATCAGACCCACCACAGCACTTGTGTCTAGAGCTTTTCCAGCATCTATACAGACTTCTGGACACATCACTCTCATCAGAATCAAAGTCCCCAAGCATATCTTTCAGAACAGAAGAGCCAGCAGATGTTGGTCCATATGACAGAGTAAAAGTTACCAGGAAAACAAAGCAACTGCTAGGCTAGGAGCTCCATCCATGAAATTTAATAACCTCTTGGAGACTCTGTATAGATTACCAAAAGCCTCCATAAACCTAGAGTGGCCACGACCTTGTTATAGCTGATAAAGTATCAAGCAAATCACAATCCATGCTCTGAGAAAGAAATCTCATAGAAAAAATGGAAGATGTGACAACTTTGGCCACAGACCATTGTATATTTCCAAACTCTCTGGGCTTCCCAGAATGATGTCACCCACTGAAAAAATAGGAACATATTTCAGCCACATAGGTTGAAATTGTCTATCTCAATAAAAAATGTGCCTAGTGAGAGACATTCACTTATTACACATCACATGCATTGACTACTGTAGATAACAGCTATTCACTCAAAATAGTCATTCTTTAAAAAGCCTGGAAAACTCAATATTGAATTTAGAAAGCTGAATCTGAGGTTTTAATTCAACTTACAATGGCATGCATTAGCTGCCTAAAATTGGCTTCTCAATTAAATAGCTTGGGTTGTAATTTATTCAAGATAACAAAAATTTTTAAAAGTCATAATAAGTTAATTTTAAAAGCACAGACACCTACCCTTTTAAGAAAGATCATGTTTCAGGATTCCATAGCGTAGAGAAACCATCTTTTCCTGTGGGGAGAAAAGAAGAAAGACTATCCACTAATAACAGAAAGTAGCAAAGGTGAACTTTTAAGACCTGTTATAATTTCCTCATGTTACGGTTTCAGTTACAACATTCACAACTGCAATCTATCATCTTAGACTTAAAATATTTCTTAATTTCTACCTAAATGAAATATGTTAAAGACTTTGATTCCAAAGACTTGATTTCTGGGAATTCCTGGTTGTCCAGTGGTTAAGATTCCACACTTTCACTGCCTTGGGCCAGGGTTCAATCCCTGGTGGGGGAACTAAGACTCTGCAAGCCACGCAAAAAAAAAAAAAAAGACGATTTCTTAGGAGCAAATGGTAAAAATAAATGGGGATTTTTCAAAATTAGAATTTGAATATTCACTTCACATCTATCCCAATGTCATACCCTCAAACAGTTTAATTTCACGAAGTAAATGTATAAATAAAGAAGTAAATGTATAAAACTCCACTCCTGTTTCAATACTCCCAGTGGGAAATGATATGAGGAGATTGTAATAGCCTGTGCAGGTAACGTAATGTAACAGAATCATAAGCCACTATCTCCTTCTGTTAAAGCATTTTTTATTGTCCAGACCAATAGGCCATTTAAGGGCTCTGTTTTTCTTAGCTTAGACTTTTGGATTAAGAAAAACAGGAAAGGAAAGTAAGAAAGAAAAAAAGGAAAGCAAATCAAAATAGGATCCCGCAACCTAAAATATGACACAAATGAACTTTTATGAAACAGAAACAGACTCACAGTCATACAGAACAGAGTTGTGGTTGCCAAGGGGGAGGGTAGGATGGGGAGTGGATTGGGAGTTTGGGATTAGCAGATGCAAACTATTATATATACAATGGGTAAACAACAAGGTCCTACTGTATAGCACAGGGAACTAAATTCAGTATCCTGTGGTAAACCATAATGGAAAAGAATATGAAAAAGAATGTGTATATATATGTGTGTGTGTGTGTGTGTGTGTGTGTGTGTGTGTGTGTGTGTGTATAACTGAATCACTTTGCTGTATAGTAGAAATTAACACAACATTGTACATCAACTATACTTCAATAAATTTTTTAAAAGGATACCTCTGATTTTATTTTACATTTACTATTTACAATAAATAGTTGACATAAAAATCTATTAGTCACTAATAAATACTAACTTTTCTATTCAAAATTACTTTTTGTTGTACATTAAATTATTCTAATATTTTGACCTTATACACTCAAGCACAAATTAGGAAGGGAATGGTTTAATTTAATGCAAGTTAATCATCTACTACTATTAACGATTTCCACCAAATCTAAGTAAAACAGCTAATGGAATAATGTTCACAAGAATGTAATTCTGACTCTGACCCTGATGCGTTAGGTTCCATGTGAAAAGTAATTTAACTTCCAGTGGGGGATGTGTAGATTCAGAAACAATGACCACGATTTCCGAACCAAAAGAGCTTCAACGATTTGAAATGACCACCAAGGCATAAATTCAAGGCAATCACAGCCCAGAGGACTCATACACACACACACACACACACACACACACGTTCTCTCTCTCTCTCTCTCTCTCTCACACACACACACACACACAGAAACATTCAATGGGGACTCCTAGATTAGCCTGTGCTTTTTTAGGCTGCCCTTTCTTTTCAGACAATCAAAATCCTTTCTAAACTTTAAATAAGAAATTCTCCCAACGTCTTACCTTAAGGAGCATGAAACCTGCAACCACACACATGCAAAGAGCCAAGGCTGAATACGACCCTTTTGGCTACATTTAGTTCCAGAACCTCTTTGCTTTAAAGCAACACCAATTTCCCACATGGAATCACTAGATTAAACGAGCATCTGGGACCTCTTCTCTCCTGCTTCCTTAACTTAGACATCAGCCAGCATTACTCTCTCACTGTCAGTGTAGTACTAAGTGTCACAGCTGCCCATTCTAGTTTCTGAAATCGCAGTTGCAGATAAGTCCTGCTAACAAAAGAAAGCCAAGACAGATTGATGACTAATCTAGAAACATGGGTCAACATGCACACACTGAGCCAAACCCTAATCTCTGGCTTAGTAATTACTGGGATGGGGCTCCTTGCAGATCTTTAATTCATAACTGGCTGTCCAGAAAAAAATATGATATCTAGAATTTGTCTCCAAACAATCCAGTTGGGGTCGTAGATGGCAAGTGAGAGATGAAACAAAAGCAACCATGAGTTTGCTGCAGTTTAACCATGAACACATGAAGGTTCATTATAATATCTGTTCTACTTTTAAATTTAAAATTTTCTATGACGAAAAGTTAAAATGAATGATCACCCGACGAAACTCATGTGTGAAAATATGAGAAAGAGAGGAATACACAGACCATAAATACCATAACCTTGTTTTCCAAACACCCTTCACCAAAAATGGAAAATCTAGGGAAATAAGCAAAAAAAAATTTAATTGAATATCACACTAGGAAAAATGAACAGCCTGTAGTTATGGTTTTATAAATGAAGTAATAATGGCCTTAAAGCTTCCTTTCAATATTTCAAAAGCCAAATTAGAGGTATGTATTTAACTATAATAAAGCTTTTTTTTAATTTTAAATATCTCTGATTTGAAATAAGTGATATCAACATAGAAACACTGGTTATCTCATGCTTGTCAGAAACTGTTGGTAGTTAATATGCCTTTGATTAATATAAGTGGGAAAATGGATGACCTACAAAAAATATCAACATGATCTGTGTCATGAACAAATATCCTATTAAACAAGAGATCTGAGAGGACACCATTAAAAAAAAAAATTAGCGTCCTTTATTGGTGCAAACTTTGGGACCACAGATATAAACCATCATATCTCCAAACCACTTATGCTACCTGAGAGATCTGTCACTGGGAATCAGCCAAAATATGGGCACTTTATATATGAAAACCACTAATTTGGCCAGAATTTGGAAGAAACTAGAAGAGGTCATACAAGGCCAGAATCCAGCTTCCACAATAAACGGGCAAAGTCACATACCAAGTAAGATCATCCTCACAGCCTTGGAATTTGACTGACTGACCCTGCCAGACACCACTACTGGAAATCTAATTCTGGACATAAGTTAAAAAGCAGATTTATGTCATGGTTTGGGGAAAGACCATGTGTCGAGATGTGCCACGCCTGCTTCAAAGATGAGCCAGGACAAGAACAAACTTTGGTTCCCTCTGACCAGAGTATGCACAAGACCCAACACTGAAAATCCTAACAAGGGATTTGATGATTTGAAAAAAAAGAAAAAAAAACAAGTAGTTGACGGTTTTCTGTTTTCTTTTTCAAGTTTTCCAGGCCTAAAACAACCTGTTTTCTTTCCAGTAAAGAAACAATGCCAAATTCTGAAAAGGAAATTTGTCTGACTTAATGGATAAGCACATAAAAGCTGGAAAAGGGAGTATTAGGGGAAAACCAGTACAACTTGGCCTTAGGAGGCAGGCCTCCAAATTTATTGGTAAAAAAGGGCTGAGGGTCAGAGAAGGGAGTGTGGGGGTAATAATTACGAACGAGTTGCACGATGAAGGTCAGCTAAACAAAACTGAGTTTTTGTCAATTTGAAAATCACGGTTCCAGCAATTTACTACATGAGCTAAGAGAAACTTCCATTAGCTTACACCCATACTCACATAGTTTTCATTCAAGCAGCCATAATTCGAGGCCTAGTTTTATTAAATTGGGAATAGTATAATACAAAGTCCTATGCATTTAATAAATATTTGTCAGATAAAAGAATGAATGAGGTGGTTGCTTATACCACATCATGAAATCTAAATCAAAGGTCATTAGAAATGACAAAAATAAAATCCCCAGGTACGGTGGTCATGGCTATTTGTCTAATCAACATTCATAACCTTAATTTTCTTCTGGGGGGTGAGGCAATGTGTCAGGCTAAAATGGTCTGTTCCCCAGACACCCTTAGGAAAATGAAGGGGAAGCCATGTGACCCAGTTTTGACCAATAAGATGCAAGAAAGAAGGCTCTGAGAAAGTCTGCAATCAAGATATGAAGACAACCCCTTCCCACTTTCTTGGGAATAGCTTCTGGACAGTGCAGAGCCACCTCATCACCATGGGGACAAAAGCCAGATGATAAAGAGTGAAAGACAGAAAGAGCCTGGTTCTCAGTGGCATTGCTGAGATGCTGCCCCTCCCAACATGTCTGGATTCCTAACCTCGCACTTCATGTTAGGTGTGACTTCTTTGAGTTTAAGCTGCTGTCTTCTATAATTCACAGGCAGAAATATTCTAACAAACACCAGATATAATTTATCTTTCCCCCTGTGTTCTCAGAAGCTGCTTCTATTTCCAGTGACTGTGATGCTCCATATAACTGTCCAGTAACAGGGTTATGTAATCATCGCTTACCTCATCAACAGCTCCCACTTGTCAAGAGGATCCCTCACACTAAAATGCCAACAAGATTAAGGGCAGGCAGCCATCAGGAAAAGAGAGTAGTACTATTCCAGTGATCAAGAAATGGAGGATCTTCTCACTTAAGACAGTCTTCAAAACATGTGTGTCTCAACAAAGAAGGAAAGGGAATATTTAGAGGTCTGGCTAAACTAAACATCAGAAATGAAACATCTCTGAGAAACAGAAAACAAGAATAGGAAGGAGGGCACCTCTTGAGGGCTTGAAGGGTATCCTGGTTCAGAGGCCCCTACTCCGTGCTTCTACGGGGCCTCAGCAATGTACCTCCTGTGGAACGTAAAATTCTACAGTCACTTCTCTCTTAATTGTTGATGTCTCTTGATGGAACATAAACTCCTAGGGCTCAGGGAAGCTGGTGTGTAACAAGTACTGACAACCGCTGAATGAAGAAATGAGCAAAGCAACGTACAGATTCCTTTTCCAAGAGATTTTATGAAAAGAATGCAATCCCCCCAAAATAAAATCGAATCTGGGATCATGATTTTTCTAGAAATATAATGAGGTGTATGAACTGTTCAAGTGACCCAACATACCATATTTAATTCAAATGTCTACGAGAAGAAAAGAAAAGAAAAGGGGAAAGAACTACACTTAGGAAGAAACTATTTTAAGCCAGGTGATGTGTTAGGGGCTTTACACCCAGTATTTCATTAATCTCCACAACACACCCCCGCACCCCAGTTAGTCACTAGGGTCTCCCCTTTCAGACCAGGACAAGTTCAGAGGGAACTAGGGAGCTAAACCAGGGTCACATACCCACTAAAAGGCAGACCTGATATTCAAACCCAGGAATGTCAGCTCTCACTTTTCTGCTTTATCATGCTGCTTCCTCACTTTGGTCTTTACTAAAATATTGTTTATAAATTGCATACGTTAGCTGATATAACATTCACGAGAACCTTCAGTTTATGGCCTCAAAACCATATATGCAGGGTAAGGGTCCATTGTAACCTAAAGAACAATTACTTTTTGCCCATGTCACTAATCAGACATGCTTTGGCATGACACAGACACTAACCTCTAGCTCATTTGACAGCTGTAAGGAATTACAAAGGAGCTACATACCTACAGCATGTCCCCCCCCCCAAAAAAAAGTCACTATGTACTTATATGACCTAGAAATGATGCAAAATAAACCTATGTGCCAAGGGTTTCAGTTTCTCTTAGAAATCAGCAGCCCTCCCTGCCCCACCCACGTATAGTAAACACACGCACGACAGCTTGCATGTATGTGCCTTGGAGATGCCGGTGGGTGGGCTTACAATAAAACCCACGGCATCTGTGCACACAAGATATCAGATCTACTGAAGCAGTTTAAAGTAAGAGACTCATTTGAACCAAAGGGGGGAAAAATCCACTGTTGAAGGAAAAAAAAAAAAGGATGTATTTTGCAACAGACTGCTAACACTTTTCATTGAATAAATAATACCTCTTCGAAACTGATGAAAATTTAGTGGAAATATTTATCCAGTAAACATCTTAATGAAATACATTGTTATGACTCCAAAGAAACCTAATTTAACAACTTCATAAATTCTCATGGAGAAGAAATAGACTCACCACCCCTGAAACATTTGGTAATCATTTTGCCACAATATGTGCACAGTCTGTGAGGTATGCGCAGAGATGAAAAACTTAACTGTATTAGCCTAATCACAGTCTTCTTTGCTCTGCTATTTCAGGTTAAGTCTTCCACCAATTTTTAAACAATACAGAGTATTTTGCAAGTCACCATTTCTATCAGGACAGCTATCTAATATCTTTTTTTTTTTTAACCTGAAAAATGTGTTAGAAGCCAGACTTACTGTGGGATGGTTCTTATGTGATAAAACATGTTTCCATTTTTTCCTCCCCCTTTCTATTAGTTACCTATCATTTTCAAATGTTCCATACACAGATCTTCGGCGAAAAAAAAAAAATTCATTAGTATAAGGACCTGGGGTCTTCTTCTAAATAATGGATGAATTATCTTTAGGAAGATAAACTACTCTTTTTTTTTTTTCAGCTAACCCATTTCAATACTTTCCCATGGTAAAGAAAAAGTGTATTCTCAGTTAAATACCACTATTGCACACACAGTTTTTCCTCTACAAAGTTATTTTTCAAAGTGTTCAGTCTTCACCAAAGGCTAATCATTTTCAAAGATGGGCCTTATAATAAAAGAAACGGGGTAAAGATACTTTTACCCCTTTGCTTAAAGATGCTTAAAGTAGATCTCTGTACACAACTTCTCCTTTTAAATCTCTTGCCCAAAACTCCAAGCTTTCTAGCAAATTTGGAATCCCTTCACGAATGCTTACTTTGCTTAAAGTACACCCAGAAAAATAGGCCAAAAGCATTCATATTCTCCCTTGCATTTGACCCCACCAGCAGCCAGACACTGCCCCATTTACAGAAAAAAATATATCGAGGTTCACATTAAATTAACTGCCGTAAGAAGTTCCAGAGCTTGAACTAAGAAAAGGCTTAAACATTAAAATACCTCTTTTCTTAGGCACCAGCTCACTTTCCTTATTTCTTTTTTTTTTGCATCTTAAAGTAATTCATAACAACTGACTAAGGCTCAAAAATTTACACGAAAATCTACAAATAAAGTTTGAGAAGTTATATTTAGCAGATTTCTGATGAGACTGGACACAATCTTGGTGCAGCTTCCCAGCCATGAAAGGGAATTCTTATTAGTCTTTAACAGAAAAGTAATTGAGCTGATTAAATATAGATCAAAGGAAGTTCTGTCATGAAAAGGCCAATTTTCTATAACTCGTGGGAAAAAAATGTATCAATAAACAAGAAGCAATCTGGTGTTTCTCATTCTGGCCTATAATGGTTGTCTGTTTATGATTAGATTAAGAGCAAGCACTTTTGATGTCTTTTTTATACCTTTCAGTTATTCTCCAATATTTTTAGCATGATCATGTATTATTGTTACAAGCTCCAAAGTTATTTCTTTAATCTTAGATATTACTGATATATAATCTCCTTTTTAGTCACATAAATCACTACTGTGAAATAAATAATGCATGTTAATATATTTAGAAAATATATTGATAATTAAATTTATACCTTTAAAATAACTTCTTATCATACTGTCACCTATAGATTCTAGTACAAAACCATATTAAATGGTTTAAGGTTATTTTCTACTTCAAAATAAGCTAACTAACAAACTGATAAATACATTTTTATATTTATCTGTATCTCCGCCAAAAATTTAGAAAATTACCTGTTTCTTGTTCCAACCATTCTCCTTCATCTGTGCTATTTATTCTTTGCCAACTCTTAAAATCTATTTGGGGTGACCCCACCATATGTCAACTCTTTCTCTGACAGCTTTTTCAGGACTATAAAAATATATATCTATGTTATATACATATGCTATATACATGTTATATACACATACAGTATATAAACATATACACTTATATACACATATTACATACACATACATCTTTTATATATACATAAATGTATAAATATATATATGAACTGCACGGTTTAAAGATTTCCACCAGAGAAGCCTGTCAACCCAGTTTCAGGTTTTAGCTACCTTAGCCAACCTGACCAACTAGTTTGACTGAGCTAACAATAGTTTTGAATTTTTTTTCCACTTAAGTGACCGTTTAACCAAATTAGTAAAGAGCATTGCAGATTAGAAACCTCATTCATCTTATTATACTGGTCACCCTTACCTTCCCCAGAGACCAATAACCGCAAATCACCATGAGTCGATTCATTAAGCATTTATTTTGTACTTACTATTTCTCATTACTGTGAAGGGAAAAGATTAGAGTGTGGTAGTTCACAAGTTCTAAATGTAACTGAAGGTATAACGCTTCTCTGTGCATCTTGCCAGTTAAGCCAATAACTTTTAGATTCTCTTCAACAGAAGTTGGATGGAAAGTTTCCTATCATTTCAAATTTTCAGCTAAAGTCTCAATGCTAAAGGCAATAGGTGATGAGTTCCGGTCACAGGACCAGACCACAGGACTTGCTACACATGGTCAAACCAGTCCAGAGGTCACCCCCAAAGTCTATGTATGAGAACTTGCATTGCAGAAGTCACTTTTTCAAAGAAAATTCTCGGGAGCAGACAGTGGTTCCTTTTATTTTCCCTCTTGACCAGCTCAAATCAAGTGCCCAAAACAACCCTTATACCTTGGGGCTCTCTGCAGTGAGGGAGTTTGATCATCTATGCCAAAACTCACAGCCTGCTCAGTGGCACATGTGTGAGGACGGAGCCCTCAAGCCTGGCGGATGCTGCCTGCAATCGTAGGGCAAGGCAACAGAGCCTCAGAGAAAGTGGAACTGAGTTTGATGGTGCTAACATGACTGTTCCTGTGGACCAAGTGGATCCCATGGAGGTAATGAGGTTTGAGTGATCCTGATAGGTCTCTACCCAAGTGGACTGCCTGGACAGGCACTCAGGGATACTCCAGTGATACCACTGGAGGACAGGAGCTGCACGGCATAAGTGGTAACTCAGGAGTTGCACTGCCCACATCCAAAAATGGCATGGTAGAGATGGACCCTGCAGAAGATCTCCCAAGAACACATTAGGCTGCCTATGAGAAAGCACTGGCCATGAAAACAATAGCACCAGCTAACTGCAACAGCCTTGGCCCCTTTTCTGCCCCTGCCAACACTGGAGGAGCCAGAGACAGTGGGCAGAAAGAAGTACAGAAGGAGAAATGACCCTTCTTCCTTGTTGATGTTCATCACCAAGCTGGGGTTCAGGCCTGAGGATGGAAAAGGGGAGAAGCTATAAACTGGACAAGAGAATGGAAATTTTATTTACATTATACTACATTTTCTAATATTTTAAATTAGATTTTCCAACACTTTTAAAAGAAGAATAAAGCTATTTTCTGTTTGTGTCTTATTAAGAGTGACACATTCAACAAACCAGCTACACTAATAAGTATCCAACCTATTAAAGGTTATTTTTCATAAAGTTAAAAGAGAAAGAAAAGTAAGACTATATAGAAAATCAAAATGTAAATTTAATATAACTCTGAAGACATTAACTCAAGAATATAACCATATTAACAACAACTTTAAGTGTAAATAGAGGGGCTTCCCTGGTGGCACAGTAGTTAAGAATCCGCCTGCCAATGCAGGGGACACAAGTTCGAGTCCTGATCCAGGAATATCCCACATGCCTTGGAGCAACTAAGCCCGTGCACCACAACTACTGAGCCTGTGCTCTAGAGCCCACGAGCCACAACTACTGAAGCTTGCATGCCACAACTACTGAAGCCTGTGCGCCTAGAGCCCGTGCTCCGCAACAAGACAAGCCACTGCAATGAGAAGCCCGTGCACCATAACGAACAGTAGCCCCCGCTCACCGCAACTAAAGAAAGCCCGCATACGGCAATGAAGACCCAAGGCAGCCATAAAAAAATAAATAAATTTATTAAAAAATTAAAAAATATATATAAATGCACTAAACATTCCATTCAAATGGCAAAGATTGTGAGAATGGATAAAATAATAACAATAATAAAGCTAGAATCAACTATACATCAACTATGCACTCTCTGCAAAGAAACAAACAGAAACACAGATAGATTAGGAAAAAAAAGCTACACCATGCATGCACACACTAAGCATAAAACAGCTGAACTGGCCATATTAATATAAGACAGACTTCAACACAAGCGGGTATCACTAGAGACAAAGACTAACACTTCATGATGATAAAACAGTAAATCTGAAAGAATGGTACAGAGATAAGAAAACTGAGACAGATGACTTGCTCAAGGTCACTTAGCTAAGAGAATGGTCGCCTACAAGTCACTTCTCCCAATTCCTTTTTCAGAGCCTTTTTCATATAACAGTGCCCCAAATCTGAGCTCATTCGACACGAAAGCAACCAGCCAACTTGGTCAAAACCATTAACTCATTAGCTACCCAGACACAGCCTTAGTGGGGGAAGTGGGGGAGTGCCACATGGAAGGGTAGAGGGGCGGGGGTGTGCCTGAGCTGGGTCTGGCTCCAGATTCAAGCACTGCAACTTGCTAGCTGTGTAGCCCTGAACAAATTACTTAAATGGGCCTCAGTCTCCTTATCTACAGAATGGGAATACCGTCACCTCTCTCACGGGATTGATGGAAAAGACGATGAGGAAGAAGAGGACAGTAACTTACCCAGCTAATCAGTGACAAAGCTGGGACCCCACAATACACACTCACAACCATTTTGTTAAGCTGTCTCCCAGATGCATTATGCCCAATTGTAAGTACCTGGTAGAATGCGTGACCTTTACTAAGCACTTGAAAAATGTTGGTTCCCTTCCCAATACACTGATGCTATCTATACTGGAGAGTAAGTCTAGGAAGGTATTTTCTGTATGGGACCCTCAACTATAAAACACATTCTTTTCAATCTAGATACAATGTGTTTCAGATAATCACTTTTTCTTCTGCCATGTTAGCTTTGCCTAACTCTGTAAGGTCATATTGTCTAAGTGAGTAAAGCAGACAGGGTAGAAATTTCAATGATAATTTTATTCATATCACTTTTTACACTACAAAATGAGTCATTCAATGGACACAATTTAACATATTCCTCCAAAAAAAAAAAAAGTTTAAACATATCATCTTGTTCAAAGAAGAAAGAGACATTCCTCCAGATGACCAGAGAGTCACAGCCTCAGGACTGTAAGGCCAACCTTCAGTTTGGTGAAAGATTATTCAAAAAAGGAACTCTTTCTCATAGGTAAGTCTGTACTGTATAAAGTGAATCCCAGTATAAAATGTTCAAGAAACTTGACAACTTTCTGGATTATTTTTATTACATAATTGAGCATGTTATAGGAGTAGGCATTTACAATCACACTGGGCTTCATGTTTTCAGATTCTAGGCAACTCTCCTAAACTCTCTTATAGTCGAGGTTATAATCAAGGTCAACATATTTTCAACCCAGGAAAGTGGATGTCAGCAAGGTAAACAGTTGCCCACAGTGGCGCCCCACAAACCACATGAAATTTAAAAGTAAGACAAAACTTGATAACTAATGTTAAAAAAATGCATCACTTGGCTACCAATTTTAGAAACAGCAGAGTGCATACAAATCCAAAATAAGACATACAAAACCATCAAATAAGGAAGAGAAGTGGAAAAACAGTATGCGGTCAATGTCCACATCTTTCATACTCATTTTAGGAGACACTTAAGAGCCTACTGTGTGTTAGGTCCTGCACAAATTTAATTTTAAAATTGAGAATAATTATGAACACTTGAAAGCACCAAAGGGCTCAAAATTAGTTTATTCAAATAAATTCAAATGAATTCATGTGGTCACGGAAACTTAATGCACATAAATGAGTCAAGACATCATATTATCTTGACCCTATTCTATGTTGTAGCTATGTCAGGTTCTGGGTAGAGTATTTTAAACAAAATATTGAATATATCATATCTAAACTACCAAATTTCTTCATGATTTAAGAAAATAGCACTAGATACTGTTTAAAAAGTACCAAATCCAGCAAAATACTACATTACACTTACTGAAAGTTCACATAATTTATTCTCCACAAAAGAATATTAGAAAAGAAAAGCACCAACTACCTAAAGAGAAATTAAAATATTTCCTGGACTACTCAAAAGTTAAGTTAGAAGAAGCAAAACCACTTTTATTTTGCTTAAAAAAACTTACCCCAGGACTGAGATTGATAGCAGAGAAATTCAATAATTACACATTACCTATCAAATTGTAAGTTAGGCAATGATTCAAGTTCCTAATTATGGAAAGTTTAACGTGAAATGTTTCAACCATAGGATACCTTAAAGAAGGATGGGAAATTCACAGAGGAAAAATAGATGATGGATAGATATACAGGTAAACAGACTAAAGGAAATACATGATTTATCTAATCCTTTCCCGTAAACAAACTGACTCATGAAAGTTCAGAGAAAGCAAACACCCTGTAAACTAAGCCAAGTCGAGACAAAAATCACCTTTTGAGATTAGGAATATATGTTCCAATACCAAAATTATTATTCTGAAATGATAAAAGAGCAGATGTGTTTTTTATCATTATTCTAATTGGACCATTCTGTTTTCCTAAATATTATCAAGTTCATTCCTTTAAATAATTTATTTAACAGACTATATACGTGCTAAACATTGTGCTAGGTGAATGAGGAAACAGAAATAGGCAACCTCAGCCTAAGGAAGCTCTGTGTGTGTGTGTACGCGTGCATGTGCGTGTGTGTGCGTGTGTGCGTGTGTGTGTGTGTGTGTGTAGGGCTGGGACGCTGGAAATTAAACAAGTAAACAGAGCACAGTGCCATGAGTGCTATGGAGACAGCATTCATAAAAAAAGAAAGGGTGGAATAATTCAAATCAGTTATATTATTTTGGTCTGTAATACTTTGTTTGGTTTCTATATCAGTAGGACTGCTTTCAGCTGCATGTAAAAAAACCCCACTGTATTCCTTTGCTAGGACTGCCATAACAACAAAATACCAGACTAGGTGGCTTAAACAACAGAATTTATTTTTTTAACAGTTCTGAAGGCTGGAGGTCCAAGATCGAGGGTTGTTTTCTGGGAACGTTCCTTGGCGTGAAGACAGCCACCTCCTCACCGTGTCCTCACACGGCCTTCCCTCTGTAGGTATGCACACACCACTGCCTTCTCTCCTGCATCCTAACATCTCTGCTTATAAGGATACCAGTCAGACTGGATTAGATCTAAGAGCTTCATTTTAACCTTATTTATCTCTTTTAAGGCCTTATCTCCAAATACAGTCACATTCTGAGGTACTGAGGGGTAGGGCTTCAACCTATGAATTTTGGAGAGACACAGTTCAGTCCACAACAGCCATCAAAGTGACTTAACCAGGGCTTCCCTGGTGACGCAGTGGTTGAGAGTCCGCCTGCCGATGCAGGGGACACGGGTTCATGCCCCAGTCCAGGAAGATTCCACATGCCACTGAGCAGCTGGGCCCGTGAGCCATGGCCGCTGAGCCTGCGCGTCCGGAGCCTGTGCTCCACAATGGGAGAGGCCACAACAGTGGGAGGCCCACGTACGGCAAAAAAAAAAAAAAAAAAAAAAAAATAGTGACTTAACCAAAGAGTCACTTACTTTTCTCAGTTAACAGGAAATTCATAGGGAAGTTGATCAGGGTTGATAAAGCCACGCAAGTAAGGCATCCAGAAACTGGACACATCCGTTTCCTGTCCGGCCAACCTCAGTGTATGGTTCTACTGTCACAACCACAAGACAGCAGCTACAAGTGTCCAGGAAGGAAAGGAAGAAACCTACGTCTCCCTGGTCAGAACTGGGTGAGCCCTCCTGGCTGCAGGGAGGCCAAGGAGAGGAGTATTTTCAAGTAGACACATTGCTACCCTGAACCAAAAAAACAGCTCCATCAGAAAGAAGGGAGAGAGAACTATGTCCCATGCACCTCACTGACCACAGATGCACCATGTAGACTTGGGTCTATACTACTGATCAACCTTGTGACCTTAAGTAAATGCTTTCATCATTCCGTTCTCTGAGTATGGAGGGGTGGGAATGGTACCCAGACTGCAAAATCGCTGTGAGAATGAAATAGGGTTGCATGAATCAGAAAGCCCAGGGCACACTACCTAAGCCCTAATGGACCTGGGTCTGAGGCCTGGTCTTTAGGTATCCTGGGGAGTCACAAGATTCTAAAATATCACAGAGCATCCAGTCAAGACTCAAAAACACCAAAGAACTGACTCTATTTCTTTATTGTGTGACTTTTCATGTATTCCAGTCCACAGCGTGGCCAGAGAGCCTGCAGTCTCTGACTCTCGTGTGTGTGTGTGTGTGTGTGTGTGTGTTTGTCTGTGTGTGTGAACGCACACACATGTTTGCTGGGGGGAAGGGGGGGACTTCCTTTCTGATGGTCTTACACCTTTCATGAGGGTAGGAAGCACCAATTTACTAGTACTTGTGTTCCTTGCATCACATCCTTTCTCATCCTTTCGTAATCAAAAGGCTGCTTTCAGGAATTTCTCTTGAGATATTCTAGACCAGAAACCTATTTAGCAGTGAGGTATACCTTCCAGGGAATTTATGCCTTCACCTCTCCAGCAAAGCTGGGAGAGCCTTACATGGAGGGGATGAAGAAGGAAAGGGAAGTTGTGTGTGTGTGTGTGTGTGTGTGTGTGTGTGTGTGTGTGTGTGTGAGAGAGAGAGAGAGAGAGATGACATACTTTAACTTCTGTAACAGGAGGTGTTTAGAAAATATTTAACATAGATCAAGAAACAGCAGTGCAATCCTATAAAAATATGTCAATAATTACTAGTAGAAATAGCAAAAAAGTTGAAAGTGGTTCCCACTGGAGTTGGGGTGGGGGAACAGGACTGCAGACCAGGCAAGGGAGTGTAGTTTTTACTAAAGCCTTTTAGTATTAGTTGAATATTTAAAATTTACATGCGAATATTGGATAAAAATCAGGTATACATTATAACTTTTCAAAATATATTGTACATATACTTCAATTAAAAAAACTAAAAAAAAAAAGAAAGAAAGAAAGCTGGGACAGCCTTGGTTTGATAAACAGTGGAACTTTTCCAGAAGGTTTTTCAAACATTTGCTGCTCTGATTTGAGGAGTGGGTTCCTTCTGGTTGTCAACCTTGATGTAAAATCTGTTGGTCCGTCATGTTTATAAATTCAAGCTGAGAAAATAAAAATTAACATGTGACAGAACGGTTCAAGAGAGCTTGGTTCAAGCAGAGTCACTTTCAGGATAGGTATTAATACCCAAATCATCTGTGCTTTTAAATTTCCTCCTTTTCCTCTGATAGCTGCACAAAAAAATCTCTGTGTGGGCTTCCCTGGTGGCGCAGTGGTTGAGAGTCTGCCTGCCAATGCAGGGGACACGGGTTCGAGCCCTGGTCTGGGAAGATCCCACATGCCACGGAGCGACTAGGCCCGTGAGCCACAGTTACTGAGCCTGCGTGTCTGGAGCCTGTCTCCGCAACAAGAGAGGCCGCGATAGTGAGAGGCCCGCACACCCCGATGAAGAGTGGCCCCCACTTGCTGCAACTAGAGAAAGCCCTCGCACAGAAACGAAGACCCAACACAGCCATAAAAAAATAAACAAATAAATAAAATTAAAAAAAAAAAAGAATGATCCATGCTTTAAAAAAAAAAAATCTCTGTGTGTTACTTATGACAGATGGGAGAGGAACTTTACCCAGTTACTTTGAAAGTCTTTCAAAGGGAATGAAAAATGGACAGAATGAGGCCAGACTTGAGATTCTCGGAGGGCCTCACAGGTCCAAAATGGCTCTAAATAAAAGGAAATATTCATCTGTATTTCCACAAGGCTATCGTAAAAATTTTTCCCATCAGCTGCAATAACTAAACTGTCACCCTTCTAAATGTTCTCTCCATTCAAATCTGAAAAATCATATATCTCGTAATTAACATACTTAGCTAGCACTTTTTCAACACTAAGCTAAAAGAAATTTTCTAAATCCCAAAAAGATGCCAATTGTGAAGAAGGAACCTCATAAACGCTACTGACACCACAGGCTTGGGGAGGGGAGAAGGTGAAGACCGTTAAAGCCACACTTTTCATAAGATTCAAACCGATGTCCTGAATAATGAGTTCCCTCCTGATTTGGAAAAGATGCTCTCCTAAAAACAACATTCAGCAGAATATTTTCCTTCAATTAAGTAACAGCTCTCTTGCTTTCTCTCTTTGGCACTGGTTCATTCACAGGTCATTTGGAAAATAAAATGCTACAAGAAAATAAATACAAAGCATTTCAGATTACCAGGAGACCCACTTAATAAAAATAATCTGATTAAATAAATGTTTTTTTCCTCTAAGTTTTCAGCCAAGTTTGAAATAAGAGAACTTCTCTGATTTTGGGTCTAACACACTGTAAGGAAATTAAGCATAACTTGATTAAAATCGAACCCATAAAATAGAAAAAACTATATGAGAGTGTACCCACAAGCAATAAGTGACAAACTATCTTCAGGGAAGTGTCTCCTCTGATTCTAGTATACTAAGAAATTGAAATATCCGAATCCCTGTTAGCAGAAATCACGAATACAGACTTTTCAAGTTACTGATCATCTTTCCAAATGAATTGTTGTGGTACTTCTCAGCAACCAGTGTAAACAATAATGGAATACTTTTTACCCTCTGTAATAAGTCTGCAGATGACTTCAATTTATTAAACGTGGCACCTCTTCTGCTTATTCATCATATTGGTTTCCTAGCTTGGCAATAATGGCAGTTCATTATTCATTCATTGAAGAGACGCTGAATTAGTCTCTAATATGCAGATTCTTCCCTTCCCCAAGAAAGTCATGCTATGGCTAAAATTTGCAAACCATTCAACAGAAGAACTGAGGGCAGAGCACCAACCTAGAGCTGAAATCAATGAAGGCTTTGAGGAAAAAATGGCAACTGTGCGAGGTGTGTAAGGGCCTGTAGGATTTGCCAGTTGAAGAATGGGGTTTAGTGCAAAGTCAGCACAAGCACTGTGGCCACAGACTTTATGTTCCTGGGATTTTAATATAGCTCAGTATTGTTGACCCAAACAAAGGTGTTAAAACTTCACTGCAGAGGTTTAGCCATGGATGGTTTGTATTTGGCAAATTAGGGGAATAAAGTTAAGTCCTGAAAGCAACAGGGCACTGTAAAAGCATTTTAGAGGTAATGCTATAATAAGCTTTGCTGTGTGCAAATGACTTTAGCTGAGTATAGAGACTGGAGTAAAGGGGTAAAAACGTAAACTTATAAAGTAGTTGTTTATTTGTCTCTCTCCTCCAGGGAACTGCAAACCCCTGAGGGCAGAAGCTGCAGCTTGCTCACTGTTACAGTACCTGATACTCACTTAATAGCTAATAGAAAACATGAAACATTGAATGAATGAGAGAGAAGGCAATAGGAAATTGATTGAAAGCTTATTGGAACAACCAAGGCATGAAAGTTGAGGACAGAAACTTAGGTAGCATCAATAAGAATAGAGGAATGGATAGAAATTCAAGATATTAATGGTAAACTCAAATAATTGGTGACTGTTGGATTCACGAAGATTTAGAACCTAAGATGAGACATAGATCTGGAGTGAAGTTGAGGACTTCTGTTTTGGGCACACTGATTTGAAAGTAGCCATAAGACTTCAATGTCAAGATCTCCAGCAGACAATGGGATATAACTGAAGCTCAGACAAGTTAGGGATATGGGAGTCATCAGTGAATAAGTGGTTGTAAAAAAGGTAGAAGTGGGTGAGTTGTCTTGTACTGAAAGAATATGTACCATAAGAAGAGTCGAGAGCAATTCAGAGACCTCCAGAGGATACCATTTTAAGGGCTGGGTGGTGGAAGAGGTGCTCAAGAAGGCCTGCCTCTGATATATGAAAACAGTATCGAACGGCCAAGCAAGGCCTAGGAATCAGGAACTTCAGGAATCTACAAGGGTAACAGCAAAAATGAATTCATCTAGTGCAATTCCTTCAGAGTGAAGGGATGCGACTTCCCCATTCACCAACTTGGGGAATTTGCACAGCAGCAGTTGTTAATAGTGTCTTGGTTTTCTGTACCGTAAAATGTGGAGGGAAGAAGAGATGAATTCTGTCATTCCTTCCAGCAGTCTGACTTTATGATTCTAACCAATTCATTGCTTGTTCATTCAGGACAAGTACACAAACTAAACAGAGTCCAGAGCCCAGAGTCTTCACCTTTTCAAACAACAGCACCAAGAAAACAAGGGAACAGATGAGCCTGAAATCTGAGTCTTACTGTCATGCTGAACAATGGGAAAACACAGCTTGTTCATTTCTCCTCAGTGATGCTAATGATTCAGTTACATTGACTTCTTTGAAGAAAAATTACTGTTAATAACCTTAATTTCCTCCTCTTCTCTTTCCCCGGGTACCTGACATTTTAGATAAAATGTTTTCATAAAATATTAAAAGCAAAGGAATTATATCTTAGGTATCTAACTCCATGTTGTTTATGGACTTTATGAATCCCTTCTGTCTCTTCTTTCTAGAGCCTACAGTTTTGGTTCTTCAGGTAACTACATAAAGTTTCCCATTTTGCTCATCTCCCAAGAAGCACAATCCATTCCAAGTGAAAAAAAAAAAATTAAGTGTTACTCTAAGGCCCACCACACATCTTAGTGATATCAGCCATGTGACGTTATGGGACATTCCCGACTTCCATTTAAATTTAGTCCTCATGGCTACAGTTTTCTTTTCTTTGGCCACAAAACCAGACCACAGGCTTTCCAGCCTGGCCTGACCCACGCACACCTCTTCTCTAGAACAGCAGGCAGGTAGAGTGTGCAGTTTGCCAGCCCAGACCCATTCACCATCCTTGTTCACTCCTGCCTCTTCGCTCCTGCCCTCTAGTTTCTATCTGAATCAGCTAATGGAAGGCACCAGCCAGAGTCTAGGGGACAAGAGGAGAGTGATGTAGTTATATTTATTTCCCTGCCATCTTCCCACAGGGACATTACAGGTTGACTGTGTCCCTCTACAACAGGATACATCTCTTGTAGGACAGCTTTTCTTGCCCCTTTACTTAGAGTAGGAAAGCTCCCCATCGTTGCTAAGTCCCTCTTCAGCCCTCACCCTGGTTGTGGTTTTGTTCCCTACACCTGCCCATACCTCCTGAAGGGTCTCCTTATGAAGCCTTCTTCAAAGGACTCAGTCGACACCCACCATCTGTTCCCCAGCAGGTCCTGAATGACACAAGATTAAAGAGTGACCAGGTGGGGCCCTCCACCGCGGCTTTCAGAGATATCATCAAAGGAAATTATCTGTAAATTGTAAAACGCTATGACATTTCCATGAACAAAACCTAGTACAGACTTTCCTGAATATGCAAGGTTTTAATGCCAAGGAAACATGACTGAATCCTACCATATTTCTACAATTCACTGTGTGTTATAAAAATAAACATGCAGAAAGCATATAATCAGAATCCGAATATCACTGCCAACCTCACCAGATTTTTTCTTAAAAATGGGTATCTGGAGAAACAGATGAAAGAACTGAATCCATCTTTGAAAACAGAAACAATATTTCATTTCCTGCTATTTATCCACATCGAGATTTACTAACTCTGATAACATGATACTTTAGGGTGATTCCAAGTCTTTCAAGGGATGTCATAAAATTCTAAAAATTAACTAATAATTCACTTCATATTATTGAAAATAACTATAATTACTGAAGTTAACTTCTGAAAGAAGTTGAGAATCGGTGACCTAGATTTTCTGTATTTTTCCTAATGTCTCTAAATGAAAATACAGTGTAGTTTCTAATTTATACAGCCCTTTGTCTATATATCACTTCTAACTAGCATGGAAATTCACTTCAGGTATCTATTAAATAATAAAACTCAATAAAATAAATTTATCTCTGAATCTTCTAATTCTCAAAGTAGAAAGTAGAAGGTAAAAGAGATTCTTAAATAATTAAGTACTTGAAAGTCTAAAGCTATAAATACACCTGGATAGAATTTTTAGCAATGAAATTAATTTGATTTTCCCAGGTCAATATCAACCTCTGTTGTCTGTGCAGCACCTCACTTTTTTGACCATATACTCAAGGGTGTTTATGACATGTCCCTGGTCTGAGGAATTTAGAGGTTCACAGCTAACCAAATTGATCGGAATATAGATTTTCAACTCAGATTCTACTCAATATCTCTTTACTAACAACTTTCTTAATTGGCCTATTAATTGGTAAATTCTTTTTGATTAAGTATTGTATTTTCAAGGAATTTTAAGGACATAGACTATTTCTAAAGTCATTTCCTGGTGTACTGTATATAACTGAGATCCAACTGAACTAGTAAAGCAATGAAACAATGTGGGGCATGCTTCAATTAGACACCATATTCATAATTTGAGGTTCCAAAGGCAATTTGGCAGTGCTCCCTCAAAATGTAAAATGTGCATACCTTTTTGACCAAATAGTTCTATTTCTAGGAATTTATCTACAAGAAATTCTCACACATGTGCTTGAAGACATAGGTACAAAGATCTTCAGTCTTTCAGTTTGCAACAGTGATAACAGGAGAATGGTTAAAATAAAACATCGTACACCCATAGTTTATTTATGGTACTACTAGAGTTTATGTAATGTTAGAAAAAAAAATATAACTAGTATATGGACATGGAAAGATCACCACAACATACACTAAGTGGCAAGTAAGCAAGTCGCAGAAAAACATACACAGTACGATCCAGTTTATGTAGTAAGAAAAAGGCATGTATACGTACTTATATATGTAAATGCATAGAAAAAGGAGAAGAGAGAGGTGCTCTAAACTGTTGCCAATGGTTATATCTGGGTATGGGTGTAGGTGGGAAAGGATGTTTTACATTTTGTTTCACATTTTGTTTCTGTGCTTCTGCATTATCACTGCCATTGGAACATATTAATGTATCACATCCATCATTTTAAAAACCAATGAAGACAAAAAATTAATAGAAATTCTAGAGGGGGCTCTGGTGATTTATCCAATGATAGTGCATCAGCAGACATCCTATCTCAAAGGACTTCAGTTTCATTTGATCCATTGGGATTCCTCCTTTAAGAGCCAAAAGGAAAATGAGGGCTGTTAAGTAGATTGCACGTTGAAACACCGACCTGCAGAAACAGATCTACATTCTGTGTGCCCAGGACAAATCCAGCAACTACCAAATAGCAGGGGGAACATTTTGTGACCGGTTAGAGTTCAGATCAGTAATGTACACAAGAGACCCTCCATGTCCCCATAAATGGAGTCACGCATTTCTCCACACTTAGGTGGTCTTATTTCAAAGGAGCCCGCGAAATAGGAGAGAAAGCCCTGGCCTTCCTCCTTCAACTCTGCAGACTTGCTAACATCTTAGAAAAATGAGGGAGGGGAAAAACAGGCAGAAATTCAGACTCTGAAACTAACGTCCACTGGAAACAAATGGCCATAACCACCTTTGTAAGAAATTTAACAGGGGGAAGAAAAGAAAAGCATGAATAAAGAAGGCACCATGCTTACTTAATCAAGACAACACTAGTTCACAAGGTTTCCAAGCACTTATACTTGACAAAGCTCAAAGTGGGAGCTCATGAGCCGAATATGTTCCACGAACGTGTTTTGTTTCGCCAGCCCGTGGGCTGACATGTTTGTTTCCACTGTAATTATTTCTAAAGTTTTTGCAATGATATCTCACGCTTTAAAGAAATCTGTATTTCATGCTTCTCTTGAAAATGAAGACGTGCTGGCAACCCTGAGCCCCACGCCCACCTGGCAGAAATCTAATAGACCTGGCCCCCAGGAAGGGTCAGGGCAGAGCTCCCGATGCACACGGCCTCCCCATCCGCTAAGGGGGCTGACACCTGGGCAGCCCCATGATGCTTACCTGGCCCTCAGAGGAATCAGAGTGGGTCACACCTGATTGAAACCATGAGGAGCCTCACCCAGGAAGAGCTGGCCCTTCAGAAAACTAAATTAGGTTTTAGCCTACCCTGAAGCAGCATTTAGTAACCTCCCTCCCAGGTATCTGCGGAAACAAAAGCATCTAGGATTAGATAAGGGCACGTGGTTTTATCTTCAACTTCCCATTTGAATTCCGTGGTCAAGGCAGGGTTGCCAGAAGCTTCTCTGTCATACCTCAGCCCCGTCACTTAAAATAATGGTCTCAAAAGTTTTCACTGTAGCAAACCTCTTGGCAGCATGTACCTGAGTGGCAGGTAACACAGCACAGTGGTTAGAAGTTGGAGTTCTGGTGTCAGCCTACATGAGTTTGACTTCCCATCTCTAACTTTCCCTCCCGGAAGTGAATAACTTCACCTTTCCCAGCCTCAGTTTCCCCATATGTAAAATGGAGATACTATTAGGAACCGCCAAGAAAAGCTGTAGGGAGAGTTAAATAAAGTGGCACATTTTAAGAGCTTAACCTACATCTGTGGTTTTGTTACTGTTGTCGCCATCAGCGTGCCCGCGGAAGCCCGTGGGGAAACAGGAGTCACGACACCTCCCCGTAACCATCACAGATCCCCAAATTATTCTGGCAGATGCCCCTCTCCTTCCAGGCCTAACTGGCTTCATACGGTCCTTTTTCAAAGCCTGGCTGGGAGACACAGACGCCCTGGGGATAGCTTCCAGCTCACTGAGTTCTTCGAAACCCCCCAGTCACAGAACTTCGAGGCAGTTAGGGCTGAGTTAATTTGAGGCCCCTCTGTCCAACTGCAGTCACAGAGTCAGGCAAGTCCAGAGGAAGATCTGGCATTCACAGTAGCCCTAAAAGGTAACTAGAACTTCTGTGTTAGTAGAGGGGCAGGGCAAGTGTCCCTTGTTAACAGTTTTACAGGAACTGGCACAGCCTGCTTTGTATGGATAGGCCACTGGCCTTTGCCCCCTATGGAGGAGGAGAACAAGGGGGTGAATAGTCATACTGGTAGCCAAGAGCATTTGTAGCAATAGCAGCAGTAACACAACAGCTGGCATCGTTCACACTACACTGCAGGGCACTTTTGCCTTATAGGGTTATCCTCCTCATTTACAGATGGGGCAACAGACACTCAAGAGTCACATACTAACACATGACATGGCCAGGATTCAAGCTTGGGTCCACCTGATTCCAGTACCCGAAGGTCACAGCAACTTTACACTGTTGAAAGCAAACCCCAACTTACCGCCCCCCGCCACCGCCAGCTGCCTCCAAGAGGAAGCATCTCGAGAGCAGTGGTCCTTTAACTTGAGTGGGTCGCAGACCCCCCTTCAATGTGATGAATCCTACAGACCCTTCTCAGCAAAATGTTTTGAAATGTATAAAATTAAGTACAGAAGAAACCAATTATATTGAAATATACGTACCAAAAAAAAAAAATTTAAGGCACACATAGTAACGTACGTGCTTCTTTTTACAACCCGTTAAATGCCGAGACTCATCAGTGACTCTAATACCTGCCCTAATTGTCATTTGGAAGTAAGTGAAAATAAAGATGTATTTGCCAGCTAGATGGACCTACCAAATGCCATCATTAAGCCATTAGAGGGTGGTCCTGAGGTGAAGAGCTCCTGTCCTGGGGGAGACAGCAAAGATGTCAAGTGTAAATCTAGTGGTCTGTGTTCTCTTCTCTCTGAATGAGCTGCTTATAATTAGTTTCTTTGCATTACTGTCTTCCTCCTGCTCTGAGGAAATGGCTACTTCATTCATATCAGGGAGCCAACCACCTCCTCTAATTGTTCAGGAGGAGAAAAATGCTATAACAAGGGCACTATATCTTAAAGCAATGATTTGACTGCCCCCAGGGTGGCTCGGTGGACAGAGGTGGAATTTCCTAGCCCTCTGCACACCAAAGGATTAGGGGACAAGGGCCCTAAAGGAGACTCCTGGTCAAGGGGATAAGATAACACTATCTTGCAGTCACATGGTATGCGACCTTCTCACTGAAGGTTCTCTAGGTAGTAGGCAAAGGGGTGTGCAGAGAAAAACCGTCTTCTGATTTATGTCCCTTTCATCTATTTTTGATTCCGCAAAGAAAAGGAAAGTAGATGGAGTTCACACAGAGAAAACAAAACCTCTGCTGGCCCTTCATCCTCTTGAACACAAGGATCTCCCAATGACTCTGGGGTGAATTTTAAAAGCAGGCTTCATTCCAGTAAGGACAATGCAAACTTCTCACTCATCTACTTGGTGATGCATTTCCACCCAGCTCTCCTTCCCCGGGGGTGAAGTAAACCCATTTATATATCTGGTGAGCTAAAGAGTCCCAGCCTGTGAATGCACAAAAACTTATCTCTTTCTAAGGCATAACTAGATAAGTAATATTACACCTTGAGGAAGTATTTCTACTTCCAAGGAGGAGGCTTGATCAAAAGAAAAACTATGAAACAGAAAAACAAATATTGAGGAATGAAAGAATGACCTACACAGGGTTATTATAGTTCCTAAATATTACAGAGAAATAGAAGAGTGCAGAATGGACAGTACTGAGAATTACTGAGTGTCCTCACAGATAGTAAAACCACAGAAACTCAGCGATGAAGAGCTGTATTGATTTCCTGATAGGTGGTAAGTCTTTTTGGCAGGCACTAATAAGACACACAAATTCACATTACATGGTGAACAGCAACTATTTTAGAAACTTCAGTCTGGACATGAAATATACTAACTGTGATCATTAAAGCGTCTCCATTAGTCCTTGACCTCATTCTGCATATCAAACACACAAGTTCTTGGTTTTACAGAACTCACTGTGATAGATGGCTTATTAAAGACCTGGGTCCTTTGTGCTAATAAACACGCTGTTTCATCCTTACTTTACGAGTGGTCACAAACGACGAAAATTCAGTCACAGTCTGCAAAATAAGTTTAAGTTTCAAAGAATATTTTTACCTCCCCCAAAATACTTGAGCTCACTATTAAAGACATTTGTGGAGAATGTAAGAAATACATAATCTTTCTTTCCTGTGACTGTATTACATAAGGGCTGTGATCCACAAAGATCAAATTTATTCTCAACACAAGGTTTTTAAAGTAAAAAATAAACTCGGCAACTAATTACTAATGTATTTTTTA
The DNA here is from genome assembly GCF_949987515.2 of Delphinus delphis. Classification (NCBI taxonomy): domain Eukaryota; kingdom Metazoa; phylum Chordata; class Mammalia; order Artiodactyla; family Delphinidae; genus Delphinus; species Delphinus delphis. The sequence goes on along the minus strand of NC_082697.1, from coordinate 35,935,344 downwards.
AAAAATAATCCACAGAAATAATTGATAGAATGAAGGAATTAGATAATTTAAGTTTGCCAGCTACATCTGAAAGTTTGGGGGAAAAAATGCAGACACAAAATCCAGAAGCCGACTTATCTATCACATCTTTTCACAAATTGGCATGCCATCTGATGGGTTCAAGGAAAACAACACAACAGCACTAAAACTCAATTTTACCTCAATTTTAACTTGGAAGATGGGTTAGGGCTGAATATCTGTCAAGCCTTAGACATCATTTCAATTCTTAACAAATCAAACCCCAAAGTGAATTTACTAGTATCCTAGGAAAATACCATGTTCATTTGGATTGCCAAATATAACTGTCCCACGTTGCCAAAATCAGCAGTACGCATTAATCTAAAGATGTTGGATTTGTTCTTAAGAAAGACAAAATAGCAAGGCCAAAAGCACTGGCTAAGTCTCTGCTGGGGATGAAATATTTCAAAGAGGTGATACTGATTTAAAACTCCATTTCTGCAAAATCATTCTGGTAACCCTTAACATTTTTTAAACTTCCCTATTTCACTATCTCATTAGGCAAAAACACACCCCCTCAAGATTCCAGGGCGTAGAAGTAGTTTAACATCAATCACATTTTTCAGGCACACCAATTTTAAACTTGCAAAAGAGTATTTTAGAACAAAGCTCTCTGTGTGGGTGTACATTTGTAAAATAAAGGTAGCATTATCCCAACACATATCAATGTGTACCCAGTGATCAAATGGAGTCTTAGAAATTCTGTTTTGACAGTTACGTGTAGAATAGCATTTTCACCAGCGATTAATTCAGAGCTAGGTAGTGATATCAAAGCTAAATCAAAACTAAGTTGGGATGGCTGAATAATAATATAGTTGTAGAAAAGTATAATCAGTAATCTAATATGGGCTACCACAGATATGTTATAATAAGTTACTCTCAAAGGGTTACTAGTTATGGCAGCAAAGTCTCTCCTGTCCATAAAAATGCCAATAAAAAATGTTATTCTGCTTAAAAAGTGAATTTTTATGAAAACAGGTGTTCTTTCAAGATGGCCATCATTTATTAAACTTCAAAAGGAAGATGACATAATAGATAAAAACACCAGCTGAAAAATATGCAAGACTGTCCTATCAAAACACAGCATTCTAGATTACATAATACGGATAAGGGCAGATTAAATCACATGCCCCTGCCCAGCTAAATTTTTGTCCTTCTGCATGATTCTAATAACTTAGGCCACTGAAGTTTGAAGCACACAAAGTATTAGGTTCTCAGTTCAAGCATGTATTTTTGAAACCAAGAGTCTTGAAAAAACAAAAAGGATAAAGTTAAAATTTACACACACACACAAATATGTTTTTTTTCTGAAGAATACAGTTCCTCGGACACCTTATTAACCTTGTAGATAGACTGCCCAGATAAAGTCACTAGTTGCTTTTACTGGTCAGTCTACTTTATGAACCCGATTTCTCTTTAAAGGGGAAATAACTATTTTAGATGTTATATAGCTAAAGTTTGAATGACATCATTACCAACGAAACAGAATTATTAAACAGCTATCTCCACACACTCAAAACTTAATTTACAGGCCACCATGTATCACATTTACGGTAAAAATGGTGACCTTCCATGGACGTTTTGGCCAGAATTAAATTTCGAACATGTGCTTTAGAACAATAGGTAGAATCACCTCAAGAGTCATAAAGAAAAAAAAAAAAAAAAAGTCAGAGGGCCATCTCCCAAACACATGCACATTTATGAAACTATAATGTGCCTTTGCATTTTTCTCTAGAAAAAAGAAATGCTAGTTTTATGATTCTAGATTAAGTTGCACTGAGTCACACTGGGAAATTGAAGAACTCCGTATTTCCATACTTCTGTAACAGTACTGCCTACAAAGTCTACAGTCAGAAGTATTGTACTATGTAGACAGGGTCTAATTAGTTACGGAAAAGGCAACTTCAAAATTCTGAAAATAAGACAACCTTTAGTCTCCATCATTTGTATGCTCTTAGGAGGCTGGAACACAGCCCCCAAAGAGTGCCGGCCTGTCAGTGTTGTCTTAAGTGGAAATGGTCAGTCATTTCTATTATTTCCCCAAAAGAGGTAAGAAGAGTCACACGCATACACATTTACATGGCGTTGCACGGTGCCGACAATTTCCAACCAAAATAATCATATTCACGTCGAGCCGAGCTATTTCTAGCCAGAAGCGGCGAATGTCTGGACTGAGTCTAAGGAAACCCAGCGGGCGATGACTACAGGGGAAGGGGGTGGCGGCGGGGACCCCCGCCTCCCGCGCGCGCCGGGCGCCTGGCACCGGCACCTGCACCGGCTCCGGGGCTGGGCATCTGGGTGCGCGCGCGCGGGCGCGCGTCCGGGACGCACCCGCCGGGAGCAAACAAGCCCAGCGGGCCCGGGCGGGCCGGAGCATCCTCGGGCGGGACCCGGAAAGCCTTCTCCTACCTGTCACTTTGCCTGGAGCAGCTGCCGAGGATGCGGCCACGGCCGCCGCCTGGAGACCCAGTGGGTGCGCGCGCGACTGTGCGCGCGCGTGTGTGTGTGTGAGCTCTTGTTTGCGGTGCGGCTCACTAACTGCTCCCGGCGCTACCAACCCCCTCCCCGCAGAAAGCTCCAGCCGCCGAGCCCCCTCCTGGCGCGCGGGCCCGCCCCCCGCCCCGCCCCCGCCCCGCCCCGCCCCCGCCCCCTGCCTCCAGGGCGCTAGGTTCTCACCTCAGCCCCCGGCGGGGGTCTCCGCGGGCGCTCCCTAGGCAAGCAGCGGGGCACCGCCGGCCCGCTGCGCCCGCCCTCCCGCCGGGCTCGGCGTGTCCCGGCTCCGGGCCTCGCGGCCGGCCGCTCCCTCCTTCCCAGCCCCCGAGTCTCCCTCCTCGTTCTCGCCTCCCGGCTCTGGAGCCCGAGCTGTCGCCTCGCAGCCCCAACCTGCCCGGGCTACGGAGCATGCCCAGTGCGGCGCTCCCGGCCGGGCTGGGGGTGGGCAGGGGCCGGGCCGGCCGCGAGCCAGCGGGGCGGGGAGGGGGCGCCAGGGGTGGCGGCCGGGCTGGGTGGAGGGCTGCGCCGGGAAACGATAGGTGGGGCGCCCGGGGAAGCCGCCCCGCAGCGCGCTCCTCTGGGGTCTCTCCGACCGCCCCCTGGTGTCCCAGCGCCCCCGCGCGTGCCCTGCTCCTGGGGTCGGGGGACGCACAGCGTGGCGCCTCGCGAACACCACCTGTAAGGGGTGGGGGACACCCCTCTCCGATTCTAGACGCGCAGCCGGCTGTGGGCCCTGGGGCTAGGGTGGGGGTTAAAGAGTGGACAGGGGTCAGGACTGGCGAAAGCTGACAACCCAAAGCCTTTGGCGAGGGTTTATTTGTTTATATTTTGTTTAATAAACACATAAAGCGCTTACAGTGCTTCAGGCACTGTCATAAAGGCTTTTTATTCCTGTAATTCTTAAAACAATCTTCCAAAGCAGGTACTACTCTCTCCCCCCCAACCCCGGAGGCTTAAACTGAGCCACAGAAAGATTAAGTGGTTCCAAAAAGTCTTCCCCCATGTGCAACCTCAGAGACGCAAACCCCCCAGACTTTGGTCCCTGGGATGCTGGGGCGCAGCTCCAGCCAGTTTTCGGCCCTAATTCGGCCCCAGGTGACTCTGAGTCACCCACGCATTTAGACCCTAATGGTGTTCCCTTTAGCATCACCCTTTGTGTGGACCCTCATAACGTGAGGCTCCAGGACTCCCTCCAGGGAGGGCTCCCTCCTCCCCGAAGCCACCCCGCCTCCTCATCTGGGCCGGCGGCCACCAAAACCCGGAGACGTGGCACCTGCGCATTGGGGACTGGGGCCACGCTAGCAGCTCAACTGGGCATGCTCAGCCACAGGAGCTGGTCCGGCTGGCCAGGAGGAAAGAGCGAGCCTGGCCGCTACTGAGCGGTGGGGAGTAGAGGGGGGAAGTGGGCGCAAACAATAGCCAGGCCCCAAGGACTAGAGGCAGATGTAGATGCAAAAGGCTCATTCTCCTGACACATCCTGGCGTTTTTCAGGCAGAGCAAAGAGGAGGGTGATCAAAAGTTTACCAACTGGGCATCCTTCAGTGGGAGGGGGCTGAGGGCCCGCTGACAACTCCTCAGCTCAATCGCTAAACTGCAATCTTTGCTGAGCCCTGAGAAAAGCTGGAAGCCACCGAGCCTTTTGAAGAAGCCAAGAAAAATAGCCTAGACTGAGTTTCCCTGCAAGATCCCAGGGAAAAGCTGTGAGGCTCTTCACTGTTGGAGTCTTCGAGATGTGGTGATCTTGAGTGATGACAGGGTACTATGACCGCTCTCCTCAAACTGTAATGTGCACACAAGTCACCTGGAGATCTTGTTAAAGTGCAGATTTTCATTCAGCAGGTCTGGGGTGGGACCTGAGATTCTGCATTTCTGACAAGCTCGAGTGCCATGGTCCTCAGATCAGACTTTGAGGTTGGGTCAGTATTTTAGGCCTGTTCTCTATTTTATATTTAACTAAGGCTTAGAAGGGCTAAGCAATTTGTCCCAGCCAACTGCTCACACAGCCAATAAGTAATGTAGCTAGTTTCGAACCCAGTTCTGGAGGACTTCCTGTGTAAGTTCCTGTATTCTCTGCGTACCACCCATAGACAGATGAGCTAGAAGCTGCCGTCTACGTCTCTTGACTGTTTTAACAGTGGAACATAGTACTTCCAAATATAGTACATCAGTTAGCCCTTGCTGTGTAAAAACTACACCAAACTTAGTGGCCTAAAGCAACAACTATTCGTGCAATCAGCAGAGCAGTTGTCTGCTGTTTTCTGCTGGCTCCATTCGTGCAGATGGGCACGTGGAGTTTGGATGGCTAGGATGACAGGGTGTTTTCTCCATATGGCTTTTTTATATGGTGAGCTCCTGGCTCCCAAGAGCAAAGGAAGGCAAGCCCTAGTTTAAAACAGCATTTCATACCTCCGTTTGCTAATGTCCTATTGATCAAAGAAAGCCACATGGTCATGTCCAAACTCAAAGTATGGAAAAATAGTGAACTTCAATTTCTGATGGGAAGAGAACAAAATAGAGAGGTTTTATGTTTTGGTGCTTGGTTTTTTTTCCCTGAATCTACTACATACACCACCTTCCATAAAAGTAACCCCCCTGCCCTAGGGTTCACTCAGAGTGTCATAGATTAAGCCTATCTTTAGTTTTACATATTGGTAGACCAAATCACAGCAGTCATTTTCTGTTTTGCTAGGTCTTTAATATTGAGTTTATTAAGGAACCTCAATTTAGAGGGTTTAAATAGTTAAATGTTATTTTGAAGTACAAAGTTCAATTTGATTCTTTTGAACTTGTCTCTTCTTCCCTTTAATAACATTTCAGACAGTCATTCACTCAACAAACAATTTTGAAACCTTGATCAGGGATGGCCTCTCTGAGGACGCAGCATTTGAACAGAGATGGGAATAAAGAGAGAGATGTGCATATCTGGGGAACAGTGTTTCCAGCAGAGGGAACAGTAAAAGCCCTGAGACACGAGTGTATTCGGCATGCTCAAGAAACAGAAAAGAGGCCAGACTGGAAGAGTGAGGCACAGAGTGGGTGGAATTGGGGTCACAGAGGCAGCAGGGAGCCAGACCGTGGAAGGCCAATAGAAAGGACTTTGGGCTTTAGTCTAAGTGTGATGGAAGGCCATTGGAAGGTGTAGATCAGGGTGGGGACATGATCTGGTTGACAGTATAGAGAGCTTGCATTGAGAATGCCCATGGGGACAAGAGTACAAAAAGGGAGCCCATTAAAAGGACATAGCAGTGGTTCTACATGGGCAGATTTTATCATTTTCAGTTCTAAAACTTAGACTTTTAAATATTCAACCTTAGACTCAACTTAAATCCAATCTAGTCCCCATTGCAGGCTCTAGCTGGATCCTTTACTCCTTGAAGTGGAAGGCTGGTAGCACAGGATCTAGCCCTTAAACACTTTGTCTCCTGCCCCTTGCCCTTGCCACCTGACCTTCAAGGCCTAGTTCCTCCAGCGTTGGTCAGAAAAGAGGAAAGAAAGGGATGAGGGTCTATCCTTGCAGCCATCGTGGTCCTTGCTTGACTCACTGTGGCTGCTCCTCTGGATAAGAGACCAGTGACACTGGGGCAGGTGTCCCCAGAGCCAGCTTTCTGCTGTGGAGGACATAGTGAGGCCCTTGGAAGGTCCTTCTGGACCTCCCACAAGTCCCCTCCCTCTAGCTCTGCTCCTTTTATTCCAAGCCCCATGGTTCTCTCCATGGCAGTTGAGCCCAGTGCATCTTACTGCTGGGGCTCACATGCCAGGCAGGCCACTGTAGGGTGGGGCACACACAGGAAAGTTATCCCAGCAGCCTTCCACAGTGTCCACTGGAAGTACAGAGAAACTAGAGAAAATTGCCCATCCCGGCCAGGCTAAAAAGTTGGTAGGGAAGGAGGCAGATAAGATGGAGCTATTTCCATCACAAGGGGATGCCTAGACCCAGTTCTTTCTCAAGAATGCGGATCCCTGAACATGTCTTTGTACTTAAAAGGCTCTAGTTTTCAGTTCTGGGGCAACATCTTGTTACGAGAATTAACATTCAGTTCCTTATTTCAATTTTTTTAAAACCTATGTGTTATTGTTGCTTTATATGAAACAACATATAGAGGATATGAGAAATGAGGACCTTTAAGTTAATAGTCACACCTGTGTTTGCAAAAGATCATATTGCATTCTTTTTAGAGAAAGGGCAGTACATCTCTTGTCCTGATTTAAAGTGGTGCATTAATCGCAGCTTCCACCTAGCCCTTTACGTGCGGTCTTTGGAAATGAAAAAGTCACCACTGGCCCATTTGTCCAGTTTGCCTTAATTAAGGACATAATCTTTCAAAAGTGGGCAGCGCACAAAACAACCTGACATGGGCTGTCTCTGCCCCAGGGTGTCTCCTCACTAACCTTGTGTGTCTTGTTCCACTAAAACTTGTTAGGGGCACTGAGAACCAAAAAGAATGGTAATCAAGAAAATTGCCTGAGGATTCAGTTTATGTAGAACACAATGGCAGTTGGAAAAAAAAAAAAAGAACAAAACACTAAACTTTCTGTTAAATCAATTTTTTAAACTCTTTTTTAAAATTAATTAATTAATTCACTTATTTATTTTTGGTGGCATTGGGTCCTCCTGGCTGCGTGCGGGCTTTTTCTAGTTGTGGAGAGTGGGGCTACTTTTTATTGCAGTGTGCAGGCTTCTCATTGTGGTGGCTTTTGTTGCGGAGCACGGGCTCTAGGTGTGCAGGCTTCAGTAGTTGTAGCACGTGGGCTCAGTAGTTATGGCTCACGGGCTCTAGAGTGCAGTCTCAGTAGTTGTGGTGCACGGGCTTAGCTGTTCCGTGGCATGTGGGATCTTACTGGACCAGGGTTTGAACCCATGTCCCCTGCATTGGCAGGTGGATTCTTAACCACTGCACCACCAGGGAAGTCCCAAATCAATTGTTGATTGGAGTGTAAAGGGAAGATAAGAAGAAAAGTAGAGAAAAGCATCTAATTCCATTCCAAACAACTTGACTTGAGAATAGAATTTTCCATGTGTGATCTAGTCTTAGAATTTGACTAGAATGTAGAGGTTCAAACCCACTGTGTGATAATGATGGTGGTGATGATGGTGATGATGATGGTGATAATTGTTTTTATGGAAGTATAAAATACGCAATAAAGCATGAAAATCTTAAATGAGGGACTTCCCTGGTGGTCCAGTGGTTAAGAATCTGCCTTGCAATGCAGGGGAAGCAGGTTCGATCCCTGTTTGGGGAACTAAGATACCACATGCCACAGGGCAACTAAGCCCACGTGCCACAACTAGAGAGCCCACGTGCCTCAACTACAGAGCCCACCTGCTCTGGAGCCTGCATGCGACAACTAGAGAGAAGCCCACGTGCCACAACAGAGAGCCCACACATTGCAAAGAACCCTGCGTGCAGCAACTGAGACCCAACACAGCCAATAAATAAATAAATAAATAAATAAATAAATATATATATATATATATATATATATATATATATATATATATTTTAAGTCTTAAATGAGAGCTTGAGGAATTTTCACTTATATAAATACCTATATGACCACCACCAGGATCAACATTTTCAGCACCCCAAAAAGTTCCTTCATACTCCCTCCCAGTCAATACCACACATGCACACACACCACCACCATCACCACCACCACCATCATCACCACCACAGGTACTAATCACTATTCTAACACCATAGAATTGTCTTCTTTGTTTCTGAACTTCATATAAATGGAATCATGCAGAATGTACTCTTCTGCCTGGCTTCTTTCGATAATTATTATGTCATAATTATTATGTCTGTGAGATTGATCCACTTTGCAGCTTGTACCTATAGTTTATTCCTTTTTATTGTTGCATTGTACATCCTTGTATTAATGTATCAAAATGTATTTATCTGATCTATTGTGATGGTAAAATTTTACAAGGATTTTTTAAAAAGTGTACTTGAAAGTCCTTGAAAGCCGATCCCACTTCCTTGTGTATTCCCTATTACTAGGACAATAGTATACTAAGTACTCCATATTTAATGGATTATTTTGTGAAAATAAAGATTATCTTGTGTCATGGTAAAGTGAATTCCTCAGTGCTTTATGCAAAAGTGCAAATTAAATTATGACATATTTCTGGATAAAAAAGGGTTTTTCCCAAGTAAGTCAAAGGACAATTAAATTATTTTTTTCTGATGCCAAAACATTTGTAATCTTTTCCTTGAAGTGTAAGGAATATGTGCTGTTAGATTTAAATTAGAAAGCTTCAAATATGGATGTCAGCATTTAACCTATGGGATATGGTTTATAAATGAGTGCACTGGTTCCCACCTACCTGATGTTTATGACAAGATTACATAAAATGAAATGAGAGCGTATGGAAAATATACACACCACTTAATGAGGCTGCTAAACTGCTGGCCTAATTGCATGATTTTATGTTTCTCTCCATTCTTTCAATGTGAACAAATCAGCTTTTTAAAAAATACAGTGATTTGTTCCTACCATCTCTGTTATGCAGCAACAAGATTAGAAAAATACATTAACTTACAATATAAATGTCAATTGCACGTTCAACAAGACTCAATGTTCTTTTCTTTCCTTCACTGACTCCATGTGGTTGGAATCACAACAAAAGCACAATTCAGTTAAATTGATTGTTCCTCCATGTCTCAGGAAGACCAAAATTTTCACCCACATGCAAAAATAAATTTCTTTGATCTCCCTCTTTTAGTCATTTTTGACATTGTGGTTCATGCTAGCCAAGATAAAAACAATGGGTTTTTACAACTTTCCACCCAGAAGTGATTTAGAGGATCATGTGATCCAATCGCTTCACCTAATGGATGAACATTTTAAGTCTCAGAGAGGCTCTTGTGACTTGCGCAGGTCGATGGCTTACTGGGACCCCAACCTCTGTGTCCTGTCTGCTAACATGTCATTGCCCCAGCTGAGTCACTGGGTTGGGTCCCATGTTTAGGGACAGGACAGGGTGATCTGTCCATGATGGGAGGGTGCTGCAAAGGGAAGGGTGAATAACTGAGGCCATCATAGCCATCTGCCACACTGCTTCACATTCCTTGAGGGTAGGGACCATTTCTTATCTAACTTCTAATCCTCAAGGCTCAGCATGGTGCTTGGAACATAGTGAGGTAGTAATAAGTGTTTGCTGAGCTAAAAATGAATGGCCCTGCAAGCCACCGAGTGGCTGGAACCAGAACCAGTGAGTCATTTTTTACTTCTTTTGCAGCCTCACATTACACCTGAAGCGTTCACTAAGTAATATTGATTGACTCTGTTTTATAAATATCTCTTAAATCATTCTTCTTTCCATTCAAGACTCAGCTTCTCTAACGCCTCCAGGAGGAATTAAGCTTCTTATGTTTCCCCAAAGCACCTTGTACATTTCTATTTTATAGCGCTTGCCTCATTGTTTAGAGTTATCTGTTTGTCTGTTTCACCTTAAAGGAGTGTGAAACTCCGGAGGGCAAAAAATCAGGATTCCAACTCTTTTTCTTGCAAAACAAATAACAGTATATATTTTTAAAATAGGTAATACAGGCACAAGGTACAAAATTCGAAAGTAAGGACTACTTCCCACCCACAAGGCTTCAAGTACCAGGAGGAAATCATATGCCTGTGCCTATGAGTCTTACCATACCAACTTATATAAATGTATTCTTTCTACTTCTTACACACTATACTGCTTTTTAAATTTAGTCTATTTTGGAAATGATATCCACACTAGTAGAACAACCTTAATCTTTTTAATGGTTTCATATCATTCCATTGTATGGATGTGCCATAATTTATATCAGTACAATTAATTACTACTCCTTGCTATAAGCAATGTTGAAAGTAATATGTTTTCACTTCTTCCCCATTCCTCTTCCTCCTCTTCACCACCCAAAATTTAGTTACTTTATTTTGTTAGTGTTTTTTTTTTGTAGCTTTAAATATATTTTCACTTCTGTTACTTGCTTTATTGGTCTATAATAATATTTTTGACACTGGCTGTAAAGATTATCAGTATTTATATTACTTTCCACCTTTTCTCCTTCTTCCTTTCCTGAATGTTACTTATATTATTCCTACATTTTCAGGGTTTGGTTGGTATTTGATTTAGTCTTAGTCTTATGATTAAATGGATTCCCTGGTAGTCCATTTGCTCTATTTTCTCCATTTAAAACTTGGTTTGCTGAAATTTGTCCTCTAGTATCTTTTAAATGGATTGTGGGATTCATAGCTCCTAATGATTGCATGTCAAGATGTCTGTTTGTTCACTGTATACTTGAATGATTGTTTGGCTTTATATAAAATTCTTGGTTTACCTTGTCTTTCCTTCAGGACCTTATAGGACTTGCTTCTAGCATCTAACGTTGCTGTGACAAAGTCTGAGGCCAGCCTAAAGTTTTCCCCCTGAAAGGTGATTAATTTATGTATCTACATCCACAAAGAATTCTTTATCTTTCAAGTAAAATAATCCTACTAGAATATTTTTGCCTCAGTGGTAATATTTAGTGGTGAGAGATGGCATGCCTTTTTAAGCTTTAGATTCAAAGTTACAATGTCTGGAACATTTTCTTGGGTATCATTAAATATTTCATGTTCTATTATTTCAATTCTCTATTTTATTTATTTAAAATATTTTAATTGCAGTATAATTGACTTACAATCTTATGTTGGTTTCAGGTGTACAACATAGTGATTTGATATTGTTATACATTCCGAAATGATCAGCGCTGTAAGTCTACTTATCATCTGTCACCATACAAAGTAATTACAGTATTATTGACAATATGCTTTATGCTGTACATTATATCACTGTAATGTATTTATTTTCTAACTGGAAGTTTGTACCTCTTAATCCCCTTCACCTATTTCATTCATCTCCCCCACCTATCTCCCCTTGGGCAACCACCAGTTTGTTCTCTCTATCTATGAGTCTGTCTCTATTTTGTTATGTTTCTTCTTTTGTTTTGCTTTTAAGAATCTACATGGAAATGAAATCATATGGTATTTGTCTTTTTCTCTCTGACTTATTTCATTTAGCATAATACCCTCTAGGTCCATCCATGTCATCAGAAATAGCAAGATCTCATTCTTTTTATGGTTAATATTCCATTAATTACATCTTCCTTATCCGTTCATTTATCAATAGACACATGGGTTGCTTCCATATCTTGGCTAGTGTAAATAGTGCTGCAATGAACATAGGGGTGCATATATCTTTTAAAATTTGTCTCTTTATTTTCTTCAAAAAAAAAAAAAAATACCCAGAACTGGAATTGCTGGATCATACAGAAGTTCTAAATTTTAAAATAGGAGAAAGAGCAGCAATATTTTCAATCTTCTAACTCAGTTTTCTTTTCATTTCCAATGTCTAATATGCTTAATAACTATTTGCTAAAAGATAAAGAAGGAAGGGAGGAATATTAGTTTCTTATTGCTGTTGTATCAAATTACTTATGATCTTAGTGGCTTAAAACAACATAAATTTATTATCTCACAGTTCTGTAGGTTAGCAGTCTGAAATGGGTCTCCCTGGGTTAAAATCAAGGTGCCAGAAAGGCTACCCCCCACTTCTGAAGGCTCCAGGGGAGAATCCATTCCCTTGCCTATTCCACCTCCTAGAGGCAGCCCACATTCCTTGGCTCATGGCCCCCTTCCTCCATCTTCAGAATCAGCAACAGAAAGTAATGCACTTTTCACATGGCATCATTCTGACCTTCTTTTCTCCCTCCCTTTTCCACCCTTGAGGACAGCTGTGATTACATTGGGCCCACTTAGATAAGCTATAATAATCTCCGAAATCTCAAAACTTTTAATTTAATCATACCTGCAAAGTCCCTTTTGCCATGTAAGGAAAGATATTCATAGGTCCTAGAGATTAAGACATGGACTTCTTGTGGAGGGGACATTATTCTGTCTACCACAGAGGAGGAAAAAGCAGTGTAGGAAAAAGTAAGTCACCTGTTCTTATGCAAATTTAATTCTATACTGCAATAGTGAGTTCCTATTAATAAGAGCTTTAAATTTTCACAGTGATCAAGCACTTGGACTATCTGTGAGAGAACTGAAAATCTTGTACCTTTCAGAGCAAGGTTGAAAATTATATTGTGGCTCAAATAAGAAGGAAGATGCCTGGATTAATCTTGTATCTAGGAGGAATAAAATATATGATTAAAATATATTATTTGAAAAGTCTGTTAAAGCATTTTCTTGATGTTCTGGTTATCAATGTAGTAAGTAGTATAAGAGGTTAAATATAACTATAAAATTAAGTTTAAATTTAAAATAGCATATATAGTTTAAATATAAGAATAATATGTGAATTAAAATATACCATATAATAGAAAAGCAGATAGGTATAAAGGATTCGTAAACACTAAACTTTGAGAGTAAATGAGGAAATGTTTCAAATTTATGAGATGAAAAGAGGCTTTTCTAAACTTAATTTTTGAAATCTATATTTATCATGGGAAATAAGATGAAACAAATGGGAAACTTTTTTTTCACATCTTTATTAGAGTATAAATGCTTTATAATGTTGTGTTAGTTTCTGCTGTACAACAAAGTGAATCAACTATATGTATACATATCCCCATATCCCCTCCACCTTGAGCCTCCCTCCCACCCTCCCTATCCCATCCCTCTAGGTCGTCACAAAGCATCGAGCTGATCTCCCTGTGCTATGCGACTGCTTCCCACTAGCTATCTATTTTACATTTGGTAGTGTGTATATGTCAATGCTACTCTCTCACTTCATCCCAGCTTCCCCTTCACCCCTGTGCCCTCAAGTCTATTCTCTACATCTGCGTCTTTATTCCTGCCCTGCCACTAGGTTCATCAGTACTGCTTTTCAAATTTCCATATATATGAGTTAGCATATGGTATTTGTTTTTCTCTTTCTGACTTACTTCACTCTGTATGACAGATTCTAGGTCCATTCACCTCACTACAAATAACTCCGTTTTGTTCCTTTTTACAGCTGAGTAATATTCCATTGTACATATGTGCCACATCTTCTTTATCCGTTCATCTGTCTATGGACATTTATGTTGCTTCTGTGTCCTGGCTATTGTAAATAGTGCCGCAATGAACATTGTGGTGCATGTCTCATGCCCAGTAGTGGGATTGCTGGGTCATATGGTAGTTCTATTTGTAGTTTTGTAAGGAACCTCCCTACTGTTCTCCATAGTGGCTGTGTGAATTTACATTCCCACCAACAGTGCAGGAGGGTTCACTTTTCTCCACACCCTCTCCAGTATTTATTGTTTCTAGATTTTTTGATAATGGCCATTCTGACCAGTGTGAGGTGATACCACATTGTGGTTTTGATTTGCATTTCTCTAATGATTAATGATGCTGAACATCTTTTCATGTGTATTTTGACCATCTGTATGTCTTCTTTGGAGAAATGTCTATTTAGGTCTTCCGCCCATTTTTGGACTGGGTTGTTTGTTTTTTTTTTTGATATTGAGTGACATGAACAGCTTGTATATTTTGGAGATTAATCCTTTGTCAGTTGCTTCGTTTGCAAATATTTTCTCCCATTCTGAGGGTTGTCTTTTCATTTTGTTTATGGTTTCCTTGGCTGTGCAAAAGCTTTTAAATTTCATTAGGTCCCATTTGTTTATTTTTGTTTTTATTTCCCTTACTTTAGGAGGTGGGTCAAAAGGATCTTGCTGAGATTTATGTCATAGAGTATTCTGCCTATGTTTTCCTCTAAGAGTTTTATAGTGTCTAGCCTTATATTTAGGTCTATAACCCATTTTGAGTTTATTTGTGTGTATGGTGTTAGAGTATGTTCTAATTTCATTCTTTTACATGTATCTATCCATTTTTCCCAGCACCACTTATTGAAAAGGCTGTCTTTTCTCCACTGTATATACTTGCCTCCTTTATCAAAGATAAGGTGACCATATGTTCATGGGTTTATCTCTAGGCTTTCTATCCTGTTCCATTGATCTATATTTCAGTTTTTGTGCTAGTACCATATTGTCTTGATTACTGTAGCTTTGTAGTATAGGCTGAAGTCAGGGAGCCTGATTCCTCCAGCTCCGTTTTTCTTTCTCAAGATTGCTTTGGCTATTCGGGGTCTTTTGGGTTTCCATACAAATTGTAAAATTTCTTGCTGTTGTTCTGTAAAAAATGCCATTGGTAATTTGATAGGGATTGCATTGAACATGTAGACTGCTTTAGGTAGTATAGTCATTTTCACAATATTGATTCTTCCAATCCAGGAGCATAGTATATCTCTCCATCTGTTTGTATCATCTTTGATTTCTTTCATCAGTGTTTTATAGTTTTCTGAGTACAGGTCTTTTGCCTCCTTAGGTAGGTTTATTCTTAAGTGTTTTATTCTTTTTGTTGTGAAGGTAAATGGGATTGTTTCCTTAATTTCTCTTTCAGATTTTTCATCATTAGTGTGTAGGAATGCAAGAGATTTCTGTGCATTACTTTTGTATCCTCCAACTTTACCACATTCATTGATTAGCTCTAGTAGTTGTCTCATAGAATCTTAAGGGTTCTCTATGTATAGTATCATTTCATTGGCAAACAGTGACAGTTTTACTTCTTCTTTTCCAATTTGTATTACTTTTATTTCTTTTCTTCTCTGATTGCGTTGGCTAGCATTTCCAATACTATGTTGAATAATTGTGGCGAGAGTGAACATCCTTGTCTTGTTCCTGATCTTAGAGGAAATGCTTTCAGTTTTTCACCATTGAGAATGATGTTTGCTGTGTTGTCATATATGGCTTTTATTATGTTGAGGTAGGTTCCCTCTCTGCCCCCTTTCTGGAGAGTTTTTATCATAAATAAGTGTAGAATTTTGTCAAAAGCTTTGTCTGCATCTATTGAGATGATCATATGGCTTTTATTCTTTAATTTGTTAATATGGTGTGTCACATTGATTGTTTTGCATATATTGAAGAATCCTTGAATCCCTGGGATAAATTCCACTTGAACATGGTGTATGATTCTTTTAATGTGTTGTTGGATTCTGTTTGCTAGTATTTTGTTGAGGATTTTCCCATCTATGTTCATCAGTGATATTGGTCTAGAATTTTCTTTTTTTGTGATATCTTTGGTTTTGTTATCAGGGTGATGGTGGCCTCATAGAACAAGTTTGAGAGTGTTCCTCCCTCCGCAATTTTTTTGAAGAGTTTGAGAAGGATAGGTGTTAACTCTTCTCTAAATGTTTGATAGAATTCGCCTGTGAAGCCATCTGGTCCTGGACTTTTGTTTGTTGGAAGATTTTTAACTACAGTTTCAATTTCATTACCTGTGACTGGTCTGTTTATATTTTCTAATTCTTCCTGGTTCAATCTTGGAAAGTTGTACTTTTCCAAGAATTTGTCCATTTTTTCCAGGTTGTCCTCAAATGGGAAACTTTTGACACAGAGAGACTGTACAAAAAATATTAAGTTAACACAAGTGCCATTCAGGAACTTTGCAAAGGAAAACATCTAGGCTGTAGCTGTAAAATGTATTTCAAGAGGCAAACTACTGATTACTACTTGGATTAACTCTATGACATCTTAATGAAATAAATAAATTCATTATTTAAAAAAAAAGAGAGAATGAAGAATAGTTCTGAGAACTGTCATGTGGATTACTGAAAATCCCAAAGCAAATCATTTATTTGAAACTGCTTATAGCATGTGGAAAAGGTTTTAATTTTGCTTAAATCTTATTTGAAATGTCAGTAGCTTCTGTGCTGCTTCTTAAGGTGGCCCTATTTCTTCCAGACCCAGAATGCAGATCTAGAAGCTTGGAAGTGTCATTCAGGATGGATAGCATCTATTACCCACTGTTTCTCACTATTTTTAATACCACATTGATGCTTTTCCAAGGAAGCATGGCTCTACTTTCATCTGCTTACTGGAATGAACAACTTTGGGTTCATTTTTCTCTTTCCTACTTTAATGTCATTTCCGTGAGGGTATAGCCACACTTTTTCAGTGCACAAGACCCATCTCTTTATGGGCATTAAAACTGGGTTGATTCAGCTTTTGGTTTAATATTAGAAAAATAAAAATAAATAGAAGCAGAAATGAGTTAAATAAAATTACATGTAGGTACATGAGGGACTCAACAGTGCAATGGAGTTTCACATGCGGTTTCAATGAATTTAGGTAGTGCCCATCAAGTTGGCTTCTCTTACTCCAGTTTCTCCACAATTTTCTTAATATCAGGAAAAATATTGGTTCTTTATTAGATGCCCAGACTGATGTTGAGATCTATGGGGGCTGTACAGAGCATGCCTTAGCAAAATTTTTTCCTCAAGACAATCTATATTTACATATAACATTATTTGACTTATATTTTTTCCTCTTGTAATCTATTGCAGAAGATGGCATAGTGTTTTTTTTCCACTTACACAAGGTTTCCCTCCCCAGCATGACTCACTGTAAGCTTCATAGGGACCTCAGGCAGGGCAGTCTCCTAGAATCCTTGGTATATATATATACATAAAGATATTTATGCAAACATACATGTATATAAACACATACATACATATATATGTAAAGGAATTTATTATAAGGAAATGACTCATACAATTATAGACACTGGAGTGTCCCAAGATCTGCAGGTAGCAAGCTGGAGACCAGGGAGAGCCAATGTGTAGTTCCAGTCTGAGCCCAAAGACCCCTCTATCACCAAAACTAGCAAGGGCAGGTATAGTCCTCATGTCGATTGTCTTTGACTCAACTCTTCTGCTTCCCTCTTTTACTTTTAAGAACTCACATGACTAGATTGGGACCATCTAGATAGTGCAGGATAATTGCCCAGGTAAGGTCCAGGATTAACAACATAGTTCCATCTGCAATCTTAATCCCCCTTTGCCATATAAAATAGCATTTTCCCAGATTTGCAGGATTAGGGTATGGACATCTTTTGGAGTCATTAGTGTGCCTAAGACAGGAGGTGTTTGAGCCTAATGGGCTTGTGCTCCAGGGGTAGAAACTGGAAAATAGAACTTTAGTTGTTGATTGCTGTTGGCTGCATTTGGTAAAGGTGTTACAAGAAAGAGATGAGCTCAGAAAACAACTGCCAATTTGCAAGTAGAAATGAGAAAAACTAGAGAGATTCCTGAAATTCAGAGCCTTGAAGGTTTGGAAAAGTTTTCTGTTTCCAGTTCCCAAAGAAAGAGATGGGTTCTCAAAATAGATCTCACATAATAAAAAAATACCAAGATAAACTCCAATTGATTAAAGGACCTTAAGGCAAAGACTGAGTACATAGCACCCAGTAAAACTGTTGAGTTTGACAAAATGACTCAAGGCAAAGATGAAAGTATGTGGGCACAGCTAACATCATAGTCAATGGTGAAAAATTGAAAACCATCCCTCTAAAATCAGGAACAAGACAAGAATGCCCACTCTCACCACTTCTATTTAACACAGTATTTGGAAATCCTAGTCAGAACAGTTAGGCAAGGAAAAGAAATAAGAGGAATCCAAATTGGAATGGAAGAAGTAAAACTGTCACTATTTGCAGATGACATCATTTTATATGTAATAAACCCTAAAGACTACACACACACACACACACACACACACACACACACACACACACACACAAACCTATTAGAAATAATAAACAAATACAGTAAAGTTGCAGAGTACAAAATCAACATACAAAAATTGGTTGCATTTCTATACACTAACAATGAACTAGCTGAAAGAGAAATTAAGTAAGCAACCCAATTACAATCACAGCTAAAGGAATAAAATACCTAGGAAAAAAATTAACCAAGGAGGTGAAAGGCCTATAAACTGAAAATTGTAAGACATTCTTGGAAGAAATTAAAGAAGACACATATAAATGGAAAGATATTCCACACTCATGGATTGGAAGAAGTAACATAGTTAAAATGTCCATACTACACAAAGCAATCTACTATCAAATCCTTATCACAATCCCTATCAAAATTCCAAGGACATTTTTCATAGAAATAGAATAAAAAATTCTAAAATTTATATGGAACCAAAAAAGACTTTGAATAGTCAAAACAATCATGAGAAAAAAGAGCAAAGCTGGGAGTAATAATATGCCCAGATTTCAAACTATTTTAAAAAGCTGTAGTAATCAAAACAGCATGGATTGGCAGAAAAACAGATACATAGATCAATGGAACAGAACTGAGAGCCCAGAAATAAACACATGCATATATAGACAATTAATATTCAATAAAGGAGAAAAGAACACACAATAGAGAAAGGATAGTCTCTTCAATAAATGGTGTTGTGAAAACTGGACTACTACATGCAAAAGCAATGAAACTAGATCACTATCTCACATCATACACAAAAATCAACCCCAAATAGATTAGACTTGAATGTAAAACCTGAAACCATAAAACTTTAAAAAAAGTTTTTATTGAAATATAGTTAATTTACAATGTTGTGTCAGTTTCAGGTGTACAGTAAAGTTTTATATATATATATATATATATATATATATATATATATATATATATATATACACACACACACACACACATATATTGTCCAAAAATTCGTTCGGTGTTTTCCCTAAGGTGGCTCTAGTAGTGCTTAGTTTTTTTTTTTTTTTTTAGTGCTTAGTTTTTTTAACTTCATTCAAAACAATTTTGTTACATTGTATTGTGACAGCTGTCATAGCAGCATGCATTTTAAAAAAAACATCAAAATTGGTGAAATTTTGTGTAGCCATTTTAATATTGAAGATGGAAGAAAAAAAGCAACATTTTCGGCATATTATGCTTTACTATTTCAAGAAAGGTAAAAACACAACTGAAATGCAAAAAGAGATTTATTCAGTGTATGGAGATGGTGCTGTGACTGATCAGACGTGTCAAAAGTGGTTTGTGAAGTTTCGTGCTGGAGATTTCTTGCTGGACGATGCTGCACAGTTGGGTAGACCAGATGAAGTCGATAGTGATCATATCGAGACATTAATTGAGACCAGTCTACGTTACACCACGCGGGAGATAGCTGACATACTCAAAATTTCCAAATGAAGCATCGAAAATCATTTGCTCCAGCTTGGTTATGTTCATCGCTTTGATGTTTAGGTTCCATATAAGTTAAGCGAATAAAACCTTCCTGACTGTATTTCTGCATGTGATTCTCTACTTAAATGTAATGAAAATGTTCCTTTTTTAAAACGAATTGTGATGGATGATGAAAAGTGGATACCGTACAATAATGTGGAACAGAAGAGATCGTGGGGCAATGAAATGAACCACCACCAACCACACCAAAGACTAGTCTTCATCCAAAGAAGGTGATGTTGTGTATATGGTGGGATTGGAAGGGAGTCCTCTATTATGAGTTCCTTCTGGAAAATGAAACGATTAATTCCAACAAATACTGCTCCTAATTAGACCAACTGAAAGCAGCACTCCACGAAAAGTATCCAGAATTAGTCAACAGAGAACACATAATCTTCCATCAGGATAAAGCAAGACCACATGTTCCTTTGATGACCAAGCAAAAACTGTTACAGCTTGGCTGGGAAGTTCTGATTCATCCGTTGAATTCACGAGACATTGCACCTTTGGATTTCCATTGATTCCGGTCTTTACAAAATTCTCTTAATGGAAAAAATTTCAACTCCCTGGAAGACTGTAAAAGGCACCTGGAACAGTTCTTTGCTCAAAAAGATAAAAAGTTTTGGGGAGATGGAATTATGAAGTTGCCTGAAAAATGACAGAAGGTAGTGGAACAAAACAGTGACTATGTTGTTCAATAAAGTTCTTGGTGAAAATGAAAAATATGTCTTTTATTTTTACTTAAAAATCAACAAACTTCTTGACCAACCCATATATTCTTTTCTAGATTCTTTTCCATTATAGGTTATTACAAGATACTGTGTATAGTTCCCTGTGCTATACAGTAGGCCCTTGTTGGGGAAACCATAAAACTCCTAGGAGAAAACATAGGCAGTACGCTCTTTGACAGTGGTCTTAGCAATATCTTTCTAGATATGACTCCTCAGGCAAGGTAAGCAAAAGCAAAAATAAACAAATGGGATTAAATCAAATTAAAAATCTTCACAGAAAAGAAAACTATCTACAAGAGAAAAAGACAACCTACTGAATGGACGAAGATATTTGCTAATGATAAATCTGATAAGTGGTTAATATCCAAAATATAAAGAACTGATACAACTCAACAACAACAACAAAAATAACCTGATTAAAAAAATGGGCAGAGTTGTTGAACAGACATTTTTCCAAAGAGGCATGGCACTGAGTGAGTGAAGTGAAACAGGCTTAGGAATCACAACCAAGAAAACCTCGACTATGGTCATCAGTCACATGGAACTGATTGCAGGCAAATAGAACATAAGCCTGCTAGTTTTTTGAGAGAAATATATTGCCAAGAAAACATAAATCTTTGACTATTTCTGATATAAAGCAACTTCTGAGCCCCTAAGGAGAGTCTTTTCTCAAATGCCAATCTCAAATGTGGCTGAAAAGGATGAGGGGTTAAGAAGAAGCGCGAGAAGTCAGAGCTCATGGCCACAGACCCCAGGAACAGGCTGCTGAGCAAGGAACATTATCCACCCAGGGCAGGGCTGACACTTGTTTCAGGCACCAAATTTGTACACCTGCCCCCAAACTCAGCAATGATTTATGTTTCAAAACATTTATGAATATTTAAAATTAATAAAATGGATATTTTATTATTAAAATTTAATGTTTAAAATCTTGTTTTAAATATTTCAAAATTTTCTTAACAATAAAAAATGATGCAGAGGAGCCCATGATAAATATCAGCACTTTAAATTAAGACAAACTCCATGGACTGAGATTAGGGTGGAAGAATGAAGCACTCGCTCTCAGAGTTGTACAAGTTTCTCTTCTCTGTTGGAAGCCGTGAGCTAAGATGATGAAGCCACAGTGTGGAAGCGGACACCACTTGGACATATGCTGCCTTGAAGAGTCACCAGATCCTTACTAGAGTTCGCATGAGTAAAAGATACATTTTTGATGTTCTAGACTACTGAAATTTTTAAAGTTAATTTGTCACCTTGGCCTAAGCAATCCTATCCTGACTAGTCAGAAAGTAGCCAGTAAGTTTTAGAATATTTCCAGGCTGCCATTAGGAGTGGAGGGAGCAAATCAGCCCAGAACATTTGAAGTTGCACCTGGAAAAAATGGAAATCATTTCATGTTTGTACGCCTCCTCTTTGAGACTGTTCAGTTACATGTGTATATTTTTAAAAGACTAGGAGGAAAAACTATAAAAATGAACATTTGCACTTGTTACATAATGTTTAAGAAATACAGTGATGCTGAAGAAATAAAATGGATTCTAGAAGAAGGTTCTCTTACCTTGGAACCTTTCCAAATACAGTCAAGTTTCTTTGTGAATAAATCAGACGAGGTATTGCCAAATATCAGCCTTCTCATTAGTTATAAAATAAACTATCTATTTTACAGAATCTTAGTTTGAGCAACGTGATGGTCCAACATATTGTTTCACATTGAGATGATTGAGAAGGAACAGGAGAAAGGCTGATTTTCCCAGTTTCTCACTGATTTCCATTTTATAGATGATTATCTTTTGAGATTCACTAAGTAGGTACTAAACTCAGTGTGCAACTAACCCCTGTCATCATCACTAAATTTCATTCCACAGGTGTAACTCACTTTACTCGGTGATATATTCCTGAAGTTCTATAAAATGTGAATTTTTTGCTGTCAAACATTTATTTATGTTTTAGAGCTGTTTTATCTTCTCTCCTATTAATCTTTAAATGGTAGCATCTTTTAAGCTAATAAATTTCTCTAGCCCCCGGTTAATCTGCTCAGGAGTTAAGGATCTAAATAAACATTTAAATATACTAGGATAATTCCTCTTTAATCATTATATAGTGGAATCACTCATCACTGCTGATTGATGATGGTGATGATGATGATTTGGGGTTTTCATTTTTGTATATCCACAAACTTCTTAAGAACCTTTGGTATTTGCAAGCCCAGGAAAAGAAAAGAAAGAATTGGGAATAGTCCCTAAATATTTGGGCAGCTGCCCATGCAACTATTCAAAGCAGTTTCTTTTTAAAGTTATGCCTCTGAATTCAAAAGGGAAAAAACCTCAGTAAAGGCCTGGCTTCTCTTGAATACACTTTTCCAACAGTTCGTAGTCTTGGAAGATCTACAACTGAGGAACCCTCAGGAAAATATATGTTATGGTCTCAAAAAAGAATAGGAATAGACAATTTACAGAGGAATTAGACAAGCGGAAAATGTTTGGCCCCGCTTGTGGTAATTGAATAAATGTAAAATTTTAAAACAAAATAGTATCTTCCACTCATTGAACTGGCAAAGACTTTCTTAAATGACCATACTTAATACAGACAAGACACTCTCTAATCCGGTTGGTGGGATTATAAATTTTCCTGAAAATAATTTCCAACACTTATTATACTCTGTCACTGTAAGTTCACTTATAAAGTAGTCTCTTCAAAATACGAGGACAATGTCTAATATTCTAAAACATTCATTTCAATGAATAATGAATTCTGAAAAGTAAAAAAACTGAGCCTATAAAGGTTAACAGTAGAAGCATGCTTTTACGCATTTAAAGCAGTAAGGATTCCTTGAAAAAGTTGAGCTTTTGATGTCTCTGATCTGGACAAGTTGTAAAACCTTGAGCAAAACACTTCATCTCTCTGAATACTAGTGTCTCATCTGAAAAATAGGAACAATAATACCTAAGAATCATAGATGTTACATGACAAAGAGCTTCTTACAAAACTCCCTCCACTTTTGGTTTTCTCTAAGCAGGCATATTTTTATGTTCTAGAGTTATACGTCTAATACAGTAGTTATTAGCCATATATAACTATTTCGATTAAATTTATTAACACTTGAAATTTAACTCCTTAGTCACACTAGTCAGTTTCAAATGCTCAGCAGCCACGTGTTGATGGCGGCTACTGAGTCAGACAGCATGCATAGAGAACATTTCATTATCTCAGAAGGTTCTTTAAGATCACGCTATTATTCTAGAGCCCTATTTTGTTTAAAATAGAAAAACTAATTGAAAATGCTAAGGCAAGAAAAAGATAGTAGTACATGACAAGAATGCTCCTAATGTAGACAAATGTAGGCACTCAGCACACATTGTTAAGCACATGTATTTATTTTATTTTATTAACATTTTTATTGGAGTATAGAGTAGTTGATTTACAATGTTGTGTTGGTTTCAGGTGTACAGCAAAGTGAATCTATTATACATATACATATATGCACTCTTTTTTAGATTCTTTTCCCATATAGGCCACTACAGATTACTGAGTTGAGTTCCCTGTGCTATACAGTAGGTTCTTATTAGTTATTTATTTTATATATAGCAGTGTGTATATGTCAATCCCATTCTTCCAATTTATCCCTCCCCTCCCTTATCCCCTGGTAACCATAAGTTTATTTTCTACATCTGTAACTCTATTTCTATTTTGTAGGTGAGTTCATTTGTACCCTTTTTTTAGATTCCACATGTAAGTGATATTGTATGATATTTGTCTTTCTCTGTCTGACTTACTTCACTCAGTATGACAATCTCTAGGCCCATCCATGTGGCTGCAAATGGTATTATTTCATTCTTTTTATGGCTGAGTAATATTCCATTGTATATATGTACTGTATCTTCTTTATCCATTCCTCTGGTGATGGCCATTTAGGTTGCTTCCATGTCCTGGCTATTGTAAATAGTGTTGCAATGAACATTGCAGTGTATGTATCTTTTCGAATTATGATTTTCTCTGGATATATACCCAGGAGTAGGATGGCTGGCTCACATGGTAACTCTATTTTTAGTTTTTTTAGGAACCTCCATACTGTTCTCCATAGTGGCTGTACCAATATACATTCCCACTAACAGTATAGGAAGGTTCCCTTTTCTCCATACCCCCTCCAGCATTTATTGTTCCTAGATACTTTTGATGATAGCCATTCTGACCGGTGTGAGGTGATACCTCATTGTAATTTTGACTTGCATTTCTCTAATAATTAGTGATGTTGAGCATCTTTTCATGTGTTTTTAACCATCTGTATGTCTTCTTTGAAGAAATGTCTATTTAGATCTTCCATCCATTTTTTGATTGGGTTGTGTATTTAGACACTCTACTTTGATTTTAGAATTATTCCTAAAATTTATCTAGGAAAAAATAGTAGGCTTGGTTATAGCAGAAGAATGATCATATTATAAGCACTAGGACATAAATGTGATTATGAAACTTTCATTGCTTGCCAGTAGAGTTTCTTCATTTGTCTTAAGTTACTTTGGATAGAAGTTACTGCTCAGTTACTTAAGATTGACCTGGCATAAAATACATTATTAAGTTCTTATTGGACATATTACCCTGGTTGAATAACCCTATGAATTTTGTTCCCCAATTAACATAGAATTTTCATGTCAGTGAATAAATTAGATTCAATAGGGAAGTTTTTGAAATGATAAGGATATTTAAGTGTGTACCATATTTGGATGCCTTCTTCCATGTTATTGACACAGACAGTATTGGAGTTATTTTTCCATACAGTGTCTCCCCCCACAAATATCTAAAATATCCTTAGACGCAAAAAATACCATGATAAGTCAATCTTTGACTATGTCATTTTACTTCTCTTGTGGGTCTATCAGATTAAAGTTTTGCTTTTATATTTTTTATAGAGTTTGTAATAGATTATTTATAAAGTTTACCTTAAATTTTTCAAAATCAATAAAAACAATAAGAATCCGAACACCAAAAGTTTCAGAGCAGAGATTCATCTCTAGAGACCCCCAAATTGTCCTATCTTTCCCAATTTGTTTCAAGTGTGTGAAATGGGGAAGCGTGTGGTTGTTAGAGGAGCATTTCTTCTTCTTCTTTTTTGTGGTTAATATCATTATTATTTTTATTACTTATTGCTTAATTGTTCACTTAAACAATTCTCAGTTCACAGGAAGAACACAACCCATGTAGACACGTACTTATATGGAAAATAAGATTTGGTTCTTTCGACATCAAGGAAGACCAAGAGCATTTCTTAACCTACCAATTTTATACAGTCAACCCAGCTTTGAGAGCCACACTGAACCACCATTTGGTTTCATTCCTTCTGGACGCGAGTCCTGGTTGCCTTCCCTTCCTGTTGCTCACCCATTTTTCCATGTCTAGGTCCACCTCCAGGTTTTCCATGTAGCCAGAGACATTAAGTTTGGTTTCACAGACTCACTTAACCTGGATTTGAATGGCTCAGGCTCTTTCTAGTCTGAGGATCTGGAGAAAGACTTAAATTCTTGGAGCCTCACTTACTCACCTGCAACAGGGGAAAAATGAAAGCACCTCATCTGTAGATTGTTTTAATGATTAAATGAGAAATAAACTGCTCAGCATTGTTCCTGGCACCTACAGGTATTCAATCTTAGCTGTCAAGACTTTCTTCACCCCTCCCCCCCATTTCCACCACTCATTTCCATAGCTACCATCAGCCACTGATTTGGCTTCCCTATGATTCTGATTCTAGCAGGCAGGTGTGCTGACAGTGTATAAAATATTATGCACACTACAAAGACTTACCTCTCATACTCTTGTGAGTTTGAGAGCTAAGAGTCAGTCCTTTGAGGCTGAGCTATTGCATGTACCAGCAAAACTGTAAGTTCTGAAAATGCATATTTTGGACCAGCCCCTAAAATATAATGACCAAATAAGACACTCACTACACTATCAAGCAGAGTGATCAGCCTTCCTAGATAAACCCACTCTCTTGAGTTGTCTTAGCTACAGCTGACACAATAGCCAGACAGTTTTGTGATTCATTTATATCCATCATCCTATATCCTGGCTGATTTTTATCATAAGGATGCATCCATATTTACCACTAATCTTTTTGCTTTCCAAATATTTTGTATCACGCCACCACAGAAATGACCCAATAAGAGTTAAATCTCAAAAAGAGCAAAGCAAAACAAAAACACTTTACCCATCGAGGTTAAAAGAGGCACCTGGAACCCACTATCCACATTAAATGCCCCAGACAAAATTGTGGACCAAAATTTCCACTCTTGTGTCCTTTGCCTGTCTCCACAACAATCTTTCCCACCCTACATCTCTCTTTGGTGATTATGCTTTCTCTACTTTTCCCCTTCCCCCATCAAAGACTGCCTTAAATGGGGGAAAAATCCAATAACCTCACTCACATTAAGATGTAAGTTAGTAATTCCCTGCAAGTCTTAATAGGGTCTCTCCCATGGGGGATTTTATTTTAATGTGGACCAAAGGACCGCATCTATAAAAGTATAATTTCAGGGATCAGAAAAGTCATTCAGGGAGGCTGTAGGTATTTCTCAGGCTTACATGTGTCAGATCCTGAGCTGTGGGGCACAGCAAGGTCTGTGAGGAGCAGCCAGGAGCTGAGGACAAGGCAGAACATTGTGGATGCTCCTGCATGAGCCAGGGCAAAATGGGGGGTGGAGCATGGGATGGGATGGTTCAGTAGCAGGGAGAGGTCAGTGGTCCAGCTCCTCCAGGGGTGTCCTATGAGAGGCCTAAGAAGACAAAGCCTGTTGGGCTCCTGGCAGACAGGATGGGAACCTGGCAACAGGCAATATGCAGACATGCAGACAAGGAGACAGCAGTGTCAGAAAACATGGACTCAACTAGGGATTTAGAATTTAAGGCAGGCTCAGTTTTTCAGAGCAACAGGATGAGAAATTCTGAAGTTGAGTCCAAGAGGCATGGGAGCACCAGCCAGGAAACCAGAGTCAGGAATCACTGTGGTCTTTGTAGCACCTGAGACCTTGGCTCCAGTGCTCACTCAAAAGCAGCTAGATCCAGTTCAAATGGTTTGGAACAAGTGTGCCGTGGTTTTTATCCAGACAGACACTTGCCTCATTTGCACACTCCAGGCCTCATCTGTTCTCCAGAACTGACCTCCACTCACTTCTTAACTCAGGATTTTTGGAGCATCTTGCTGCTGACCTTTCTGTGCTCTGGCTCCCATTTCTGTGTCTCACCAGATAACTTCCCTGCATTTTCGATATCTGGCACTAGTTCCAGCTTCTCAGACTCACTTCCCTTAGTGTAACTTATGTTGCACACAGAGTAATCAAGAGATGCCTCTGACAGTGTCCAAATCCTTTCCGTATTCCCAAACCAAGCTTAGCCTACTTCATCTCAATTACCTTCAATGGAAGCCCTGAAGAAACTTACTGCAGGAAGAACCTGCTCCATGCATGGTAGTTAAAGATGTGATGAGGAAGTCTATCTAGTAGCCTGAGCCTTTTACCACTAAGAAGATAAGATGCAGAGCCCCAAATCCACTGTCTCAATCAGCCTTTCTGCTATGTCAGGGTCTACTCCAGATGCCATAGGTCTCCCTGGACCAGGCAGCAAATTTGGGGAACACTCTGAGGTTCTATTCATTTGGGGGCTTAGGGGCTATATTAGTAAGTTTTTAAAAACTGCGATAATGTTGCATAATAAACAGCCCCCAAATCTCATTGACTTAGAGGAACACACATTTTGTGCCCAGATGTCTGTCCAGGAGCTTGTTGGACCAGCTCTGCTTCAGACTGAAGTATAGGATTAGATCTGCTCCCATGTCTTTCATTTTAGGACCCAGGCTGAAGGAATGGAGACTACTTGGCCCATGTTATTCTCACGGCAAATGACAGGAGTGCAAGAGAACAAACCAAACTATATGAGTACATGCAAAACCTTTGACATACATGGTATAGATTGTATCTGCTCACATTCCATTGGCCAAAGCAACACATATGGTCAAGTCCATACAGTGTAGAGTAGTATTCCCTGCTCATAGTGAGCCATGGCATGTCCCCAGAGCAAATATAGAATTGTGAAAAAAAATTAATAGAATCTACAACACTGGACTATACAGTGATAATAACAACAATAAAATAATAGGAGGAAGAGGAGAAGGAAGCAGAAAAAGAGAAGGAGTATCTTTTGACCCTTTGTCAAGCACTTTCTTTGGATTAGCCGGTGGCCTAAACACTCTGTATGCATTATCTCATCCATCCTATCGACAAATCACAAAAGTAAACATCAATTTTAGACTTTTCCTGCTATAAGTAATAGAAAATTGAACTGACATAACTTCAATGATACCATTAATTGTTTACTGTGCAAAAAATCCAGAAGTAGGAGATTCTAGGTTTGGTGAGCTCAGTGATTCATTAGTATCTGCAAAGACCCAGGGGCTTCCTTGTTTCTGTCTTATCACCCTCAGCATGGTGATATTGCTCACCTCATATTACCAAGATGGCTGCAGCAATTCCACGCTTCACATGCAGATGACAACTTCTAAAACATCCCTACCATGTATCCCATTATTAAAGCCTTCACAAAACACGTCCCCACATATCTCATTGGCCAGAATTACATCACATACCTATGCCTAAATCAATCACTTGACAAGAAGTAAACAAATCAGACTGATTTAGACAAATTATTTATCCCTGTACGCTTAGGAGAATCCTGGTCTAATGGTCATGGTCTTCTGAGGCAGGTCAATAAAACTGGGGTTCTGTTAATGAGGGAGAAAGGGAAGAAAGGTGGTTGGATAAGCACCCAAAATATCTCTCACTATCTCTTACCATGTACCAGTCACTGTGTCGAGTATCTTTCTGTATCAGCTCATTAAATATGCCCAAAGACTCTGTAACTAATAAGCTGTTATTAGACTCAAGTAGATTGCTTTTGTTGCTTGTGCTTTTGGTATCATACCCAAAAAATTATTGTAAGACCAATGTCAAGTAGCCTCTTCTATGAATTTTATGGTTTCAGGTCTTATGTTTAAGTCTTTAACCTATTTTGAATTAATTTTGTAAGTGGTATAAGATAGAGATCCAATTTTATTCTTTTGCATGTGGTTATCCAGTTTTCATAACATAATCTGTTGAATAGACTATCCTTTGCCCATTGAGTGTTCTTATCTCCCTTGTCAAACATTAACCAATCACATGAGAGCTCAAATTATGTTCCATTGGCCTCTGTGTCTATTTCTATGCTGGTACCGTACTATTTTCATTACTGTAGCTTTGTAGTATAGTTTGAAATCAGGAGATATGGTGCTTCCAGCTTTGTTCTTCAGTATTGATTTGGTTATTCAGGGTCTTTTGTGATTCCACATACATCTTAACGTTGTTTGTTCTATTTCTGTGAAAAAGTCCATTGGGATTTCGTTAGGGATTGCATTGAATCTATAGATGGTTTTGGATGGTATGGACATTTTAACAATATTAATTCCTTTGATCCATGAACACAGGATATCCTTTCACTTGGTTGTAACTTCTTCAAGTCTTTCATTTCTTTGGTTAAATTTATTCCTAAGTGTGTTTTATTGTTTTTGATGCCATTGTTAATGAGACAATTTTTTAAATTTCTCTTTCAGTTACTTTGTTGTTAGTGTATAGAAATGCAACTAATTTCTGTATGTTGATTTTATATACTGCATTTTTTACTGAATTCATTGATCAGTTTCAATAGTTTTGGGTTGAGTCTTTAGAATTTTCTATATGTAAGATCATATCATTTTCAAATAACGATAACTTTCTGATTTCAATTTCTTTTATTTCTTTATCTTGTCTGATTGCTCTAGCTAAGAGTAGTGAGAGTGGCCACCCTTGTCTTGTTACTGATCTTAGAGGAAAAGCTTTTAAACTTTCACTGTGGAGTATGATATAGGGGCTTTT
The DNA here is from genome assembly GCF_949987515.2 of Delphinus delphis. Lineage (NCBI taxonomy): Eukaryota > Metazoa > Chordata > Mammalia > Artiodactyla > Delphinidae > Delphinus > Delphinus delphis. The sequence goes on along the minus strand of NC_082697.1, from coordinate 35,905,095 downwards.
TTATGGTGATGTATGTTTCTTCTGTACCCAATTTGTTGAGGATTTTTATCATAAATGAATGTTGAATTTTATCAAATGTTTTTTCTGCATCTATTGAGATGATCATATGATTTTTAGCTTTGTGAACTTGGATGTTCAAGTTTCTCCTCCAGCTTGGGAAGTTCTCAGCTACTATTATTTTTTTTAATAAACTCTCATTCTCTCTCTGTCTCCCTCTGGAACTCCAATGATTCTGATATTTGTTTATTTGATGGTGTCCTATAGATCATGTAGGCTTCTTTTGCTTTTTAAAATTTTTTTCTCTGTTCTCCTCTGACTAGGTTTTTCAAAGTTCCCATCCTCTAGATCTTTGATTCTATCTTCTGATTAGTCTATTCTACTGCTGATGCTCTTTATTGCATTTTTCATTTAAATTCACTGTATTCTTCAGCTTCAAAATTTCTGTTTGGTTCTTTTTTATGCTTTCTATGTCTTTCTCAAAATTCTCATTTTGTTTGTGTATTGTTTTCCTGATTTCGTTGAATTATTTTTGTGTTTTCTTGTAGCTCTTTTAGCTTCCTTAAAACAGCTACTTTGAATTCTTTGTCAGGTAAATTGCAGATCTCCATGTCTTTGGGACTGATTACTGGAAGATTATTGAAATCCTCTGATGGTGTCATATTTCCTTGATTTTTCACATTTCTTGAAGTTTTGCCTTGCTGTCTTTGCATTTGAAGTAGTAGTCACCTCCTCCAGTAGTTACTAACTGCCTTTGGGAAAGAAATGCCTTCCGTCAGCCCGGCTAGGGATCCTGAGGCTTTCCCTGACCTTCTATCGCTATACCTGCTCCACATTTCTTGCTCCCTCTTGTGGCAAAATTCTTAAGCTTGTAAGCCTCCTTTCATTTGTGCAACACACCACGCCATGTGCTGACAGCCTCCCTTTTGCCTTCCCAATGGTGGTGTCACTAAAACTCAATATTGTGGTCTCTCCTTGGCCCACATATTTGGGTTGGCTTTCTGCACGTGCTCACTAGCCATCTGACAAAGCTTGCTCTCATCACCACCCCTATGAGCTCATACAGGGAGCTGGCCAGAGGGTGGAGATGTGTGTGGGTGAGGTATGTGGAGTTCTGGGGTCGTCCATGTGCCAGTTGGGGGGATCTGTGGGTGAGGTGAGTTCAGCGGCTCATAGGTGGGCTTTTTGATGGGGTTCATGATACAGTTAGTAGTATCTGTGTCACTTTAATGCTCTCCAGAGTCCTATCTGCTGCTCTTCCAGCCACTTCCTCCCAACCAGTCGCAATTCAGCACAAGGGAAATGGACCTCTTTGGCATCATCTGACACAGCTGGAGAAGTTGGACACTCACTCACATGCTCTCACTCCCTGACCTCCATACCCCATGGGAGAAATCACAGGCAAAAAAGATCTCTCTGGACTCTAAGCTGTGCCACCTTGAGGGAGAGGTGATATGGATAAAGTCAAGCTGTCCCTTTTACCCTTTCCAATGCACCCAAACTGATATATATATATATATATATATATATATATATATATATATATATATATATATATATATATACACATATATATATATATACACATACATATATTTTTTGCTCCAATGGTGTGCTGGAATTTCTCCACTGGAAACCTGGACTTCCACAAAGACTCTCTCATCTGTGGGTGATTGTCTGAGATAACATTCTTTAGAGGTTCCCATTCCATGGTCAAGAACGGCTAGAGCTGGTTCATGGGCTACTGCAGGGTCCACAGCCTAGACTAAGATATCTATGCCTATTACCCAATGAACACATGGGTCAGATTCCTCCTGAGTCCCTTGGCATATGGCTCTGGATCCCACAGGTTCCATAAAGGCACTTTTGACTGTGGATCATTGCCAGATTGTTGTGGTTGGGGGTGGCAGTGCGGCATGATTGAGGGACATCTTATTCTATTTTGTTGCTGATATTTTCATTTCTCCACTAATCATTTCTCCCTATGTCAGAGTTTTTCACCAAAGTCTAAATACTCCTGTATTATGTTGGTTGTAAGATATATAGATTTTCACATCTTAATATCTCTGAAATCTGAATACAGCTGACAACCAGTGATGTGCTAATGTTTCACTGCGAGCATTTCTTTTCCTTTAAAGTTACAATTAAAGGCATAGCTGTGAAAAAAATATTAGACATTCAGTTCAAGACAGGGTTTCAAAAAGTGATACCAGCGCTTGAGCGCTTGAGTTGCACTGATTGAGAGTCCACCTGCCGATGCAGGGTCACGGGTTCATGCCCCGGTCCGGGAAGATCCCACATGCTGCGGAGCAGCTGGGCCCGTGAGCCATGGTCTCTGGGCTTGTGCGTCTGGAGCCTGTGCTCCGCAACGGGAGAGGCCACAACAGTGAGAGGCCCGCGCACCACAAAAAAAAAAAAAAAGTTATACCAAATTGCCCAATCCATGTGTCCAAGTACCAGTACCCTGATTAGTCACAACTGGGAATACATGGGAGAATTTCCAAGGACCTTTTGGCCTGTCTGTTGCCTTTCATTGATGGGGCATGGGAAAGTTCAGACAAAGTCAGCTATATAACCTAAGGGCATATTCTTCCTTTTATGAGTTCCAATCCAGGATGACACACTCCCATGGATAGTTATCTCCTACTTTATAACTAATCCCTGAAACCCCCTGTGGGAATAAGACAGGGAGCCATGAAAATACCTGCTGTCCCCAGCTGGTCTCACCAGCCTTGAGACCCTGGTGCCTTTCATATACAACCTAACCCTGATCAGGACCTGAGTTCACTCTAACCATATAACGAGTATACCAACAGAGTCACCTACTGCCACCATGTTCCTGCCACCTGATCAGCACAGGAGAAGACGTGGCTCCCATCTTCCTATACAGTAAAAGCCATCTCTGCCCATGAGTATATTGTTATGCTCCTGCAAATCAGGACCTCCTTCTAATTTACCCTTTTCCCTATCCCGTTTGCGCCTACAATGTCCATAGCTTCTTGAGGTGAATTCATCTCACATGACCCTTCTGCTCTTCTCTGGGCTCTTGTGCCAGCCCTGCTGTGGCAGAATTTAAAGGATCTTAAGGATGTAGCTAAGGCACCTCCACCAGTGCATATTATTGGTTTGCATCCTGAAAGGAAAATTAAGAAAAACACTTTAGGAGCACATGGATGAAAGATAAACTTTTCTCTCAAGAAAGACAGGCATACAAATACCTAAATACAGTAAAATCATGCTTTAAAGATCCAAGCAGAATGCTTTAGAAACTTGGAATGGATGCGGGATGGGAGTGAGTATTCAGGTAGGCTTTATAGAACACCTGTAACAGAGCCAGGTTCTTCAAAAGCATTTTTCATAGAGGTGTAATGCACTAAAGTTGACCCTTCTGTACAGGAAAAACTTGAGTTGTATGTACACCTTGAAACATAGAGGAAGAAGGTAGTTTCAATAGAAATGAAAAGGAGGAAATAGATAAGAAATATGAAGGGACTAAAGATGATGCCTTAGATGAGATTCCCCAGAAGCAGAACCTGAGATGTTCTCAGGAGAAACCCTCAGGACAGTACCAGGAAAGAAGCTAGAGAGGATCACCTTCAGCTAAAGTTTAGACCCAGCCTGGTCCTACAGGGAGCTCTGGAGCATGAATGCCACTGCAAATGTTCTCCCTTAAAGCAAGGGGTGGGCAGGGATTTTTTTCCGTTTTATCAACCACTGATTGGAGGCTCCTCCCAGGAAAAGGCACAGCTTCCCAGGCCATTCCAGGTAAATTGGTTCCCATAGGTCAAGGGCAATTCTCCAGAGAATGATGCATCTGTGAACTATGAACAGTCATCACTTATGTCAACTGAGTGTCTGGGTGAGGCACCAAATTCATAAATAGTAGAAGAGCTTTGATAAGACTTAGTGGCACAGCAGATACTGATTTTTTTTAAATGAGCTTTTTATGTAATGCTTCCTTTTTCTTTCTCCCTTTCTTTCTCCCTTTCTTTCTTTCTTTCTTTCTTTCTTTCTTTCTTTCTTTCTTTCTTTCTTTCTTTCTTTCTTTCTTTCTTTCTTTCTTTCTTTCTTTCTCTTTCTTTCCTTCCTTCTTTCCTTCTTTTTTTTTCTGGCTGCACCACAGGGCTTGCAGGATCCTATAGTTCCCTGACCAGGGATTGAACCTTGGCCATGGCAGTGAGAGCACCAAGTCCTAACCACTGGACCACCAGGGAATTTCCATCCATTTCTTGTTTTTACTTATCTCTACAATGAATACATATGTTTTAAAACTATAAAAAAATACAAGAAAAAAGAGAGTGAGAAAGGCTTACTTGCTTCATACTAAATGAAATTGCCTTTCCCCTCCCTTTCCATTCTAGTAGAGATGTTATAGAAGAATGGTTAGGACTCGATTTTAAGCTACATCAGGAAAGAAGTCAAGCATCTTACCAAGGCTGTATATATGAGGACTCAATTCAAACTTGCTTAAAGCAGAGGGACCTTATTGGCTCAGGTCACCATAAAGGATGAGTTTGGAGCTGACCTGTGGAAAGGTGAGCAGACAACTGTGGCCTTCAGTACCAAGTGTTAGTTAGTTACTAGCTCTGATTAGACTCCAATTGATCATGCTTGTGTCACATGTCCTTCCCCATAATAATTGCTAATGTCACAGAGATAGATTACCAGATTCAGCTGGGCCTGAGTCATACATACACCTTCCCTTTTGACAAAAGGCATGGAATTCCATGATTGACAGACAATACTCCTGGGGCCACACAGAATGGGGAAGAAACTGATCCTGGAGGAAATAGGAGCATCTGCAATGACATCATATAAAGTGAAACCATTAATGCCCACTGCTTGCCCAAAGATCACAGAAGAACAGGATTATCTTCGAAGAGCCTGTAATTCTTACCTAAAATTTTTTGTTCAGGAAAAACCATGTTGAATTTCTCAATATCTGAAAATAATCACCTTAACATATTGGGTGATTGCCCTTCTTTCTTTTTATGATTTTGTGTTATTCTACTACCACCATGAACTCCCTGCTCCAACCATGTAAGTTTCCACTGTCATAACACGGAAGGCCCATTCCTGTAGCCACAGAGCAATGGTTCTCAGTTTAGCTGTATATCAGACTAACCCAGAGGGCTTGTGAAAGCACAGATTCCTGGGCACCACACCTAGAGTGTTTGATTTGGTAGATCTGGACTGAGAATTTGCATTTCTAAAAGACTTTCAGGTGGTGCCCACTCTGTTGCTCTGGGGACCAAATTCTGAGAACCACTGCTCTAGTGAAAGTAGATGGAAAAGTGAGCATGTTTGTGTGTTGGCAACAGCAGATAGATTTTAGCAAGCTGTTAGAAGATCACAATAGGCTTAGACAAGTAATAGCTGGTTTCAATGCAAATATCAAAGGAAATTGAAAGAATCCCTATTACAGGATTGGACCTTCACGTAGGTAAAACTGGAAAGGTTTTGATTCTGAAAGTTCCAGGAAGACTTCATCATTGAACAAAGAGATTCAGTCAGAGACAAAGATCAGATAAATGGCCTTACCTTCTCACCTCGAGCCTATGGTTTCACATGGCCTCAAAGTAGCTGCCGTTAGCTAAAGAGAAAGGCATGGGGGCTAGGACAAAAAGTAATGAAAAACAGATTTGAGATCTATGTTTAGGTCCAGAACTATGTAATGACGTGAGTGTACTAAATTTTTTAGGCAACTGCATTGCCAAAGAAACTGTGAGCCAAGACTGAAAAATTTTGTAGCGTTTGAACTTTAAAACAACATTCAGTCTGTCTCCTTCACTAGGAGGTAAGATACATGAAAAGAGGGACTTTGCCTGTGTTTTTATTTTATTTATAATTTTAATTTTTTAAAATTTTTGTCTGTGTTGGATCTTCATTGCTGTGTGTGGGCTTTCTCTAGTTGTGGCGAGTGGGGGCTACTCTTCATTGTTGTGTGTGGGCTTCTCATTGCAGTGGCTTCTCTTGTTGCGGAGCACGGGCTCTAGGCACGCAGGTTTCAGTAGTTGTGGCTTGTGGGCTCTAGAGAGCAGGCTCAGTAGTTGTGACGCATGGGCGTAGTTGCTCCGCTGCATGTGGGTTCTTCCTGGACCAGGGATCAAGCCTGTGTCCCCTGCACTGGCAGGCGGATTATTAACCACTGCGCCACCAGGGAAGCCCCTTGCCTATGCTTTTAAACCACTGTACCTGTGCCTAGCATGGGGTCTCATGCAGAGTATAAGCTTATTAAGTATGTGTTGGGAAAAAGAAAACAAAACAAAACATTGTTCAGAGACCTGAAAGTAGCACCAGCTAGAATCTGGCTATGAAAGCTGTGTATCCCCAGGGAAGGTACACTCTCTGGGCACCTTGGATATGGCCATGGATGTTTATGGAAAAGAAAGAGACTATTTACAGATGTAGAAAACAAACTTATGGTTACTGGGGGGGATAAATTGGCAGACTGTGATTGACATACATACACACTACTATATATAAAGTAGATAACTAATAAGGACCTACCGTATAGCACAGGGAACTCTTCTCAATACTCTGTAATGGCCTATATGGGAAAAGGATCTAAAAAAGAGTGGATATATGTATATGTATAACTGATACACTTTGCTGTACAGCAGCTAACACAACATTGTAAATCAACTATACTCTAATTAAAGAAAAAAAACGAAAGAAAGAAAGAGACTCTTTGAGGGCAGATCCACAGACATGGGACCATGGACATGGGGGTTGCTCCCAGAGGGCAGAATCAAGGTCTATCAAGTACTCCCCCAACCCTCAAGGTACTCATTGCGGGAGGGGTTTCACCATGCCTGCTGATCAGGATCTCATGATCTCTGTGTGTGTCTCCCAGTGTCCCTTTCATGAAAGGAACATTTATTCGGTCCCTCCTGGATCATTGATTAGTGTGTGTTGTGGGAGTTTGCAGATAACTTGTCTTTTCAGATAATAGGTCATTTGATTATGATAGGTCATTGGGTTCTGGATGGTGTAGTCTCTGCCATCACCTGTGATCTTGGAATGCAGCTGACTATAGTGATTGAATGAAGCTTTGAGTTGTCTTCCTTGGGGAGGGAATATGTTCTTGTGTGGGAAGAAAATCAAAGTAAATATTTGAGCATCAAGAGAATGGCGGTGTGTTCTCCAATCTGTTTCCTCTTTTCTTTCTGGGCTCCCAGATGGCCTACATTTCCCAGTCTCTTTTGAAGTTACGTGTGGCTGTGTGACTGAAATGTAGCCAGTTCAGGCTGCTGTAGCAAAATACCATGACTGTGTAGCTTATAAACAACAGACAGTTATTTCTCACAGTTCTGGAGGCTGGAAGTCTGAGTCAGGGTGCCAGTGTGGCCGGATTCTGGTGAGAATGCTCTTCCAGGTGACACACTCCTGATTTCTTGTTGTGTCCTCACATGGCAGAAAAAGTGAAAGCTAATTCTCTGGCCTCTTCTTATAAGGGCACTAATCCCATTAGTGAGGGCTCCATCTTCAAGACCCAACTAACTTCCAAAGGCCCCACCCCCAAATAACCATCATGTTGGGGATTCCATTTCAACATAGAAGTTTGGAGAGAATACAAACATTCAGTCCATAATAATAGACAAAGGAATGTTCACAAAAGTTTCAGGTTGGAAACATAAAGGTTTCCCATGTAGGTTTCTCTATGCTTTTTTTTTGTTAATATGCTGGGCAACTGTAAAAGCCACATGTTGGAAACGGCAGTGCCTCCATCAGCATGAGTCCCTCAGGGACTGAGTGAAGCACCCACCACATACTGACTGCAACATCTGCACTGGATTCTGTGAGACAGCAATAAAATTTTAAGGTGTTAAGCCATTGAAATGTTAGGTTTATTTGTTACAGCAGCTAGCATTACTGTAATTTATACCCTTATTATTCTCCTTCAAAGTTGTAAACTTTTGCTAATGTGAAAGCTATCCATCTCTGTCTGGAATGAACTTTTAACATCTAACCTAACAAAATATAGCAATTACCTCAAGGTCAAGTTCAAATTTCACCTGTTTCCTGAATATTTTACTAATAATTGAGGAAACATAGACCTTGTCTTTTTCCTGCCTTATATTAGTTTCCTGTGACTGCTGTAACAAATTACACAAACTTGGTAGCCCAAAATGTATTCCCTCACAGTTCTGGAGGCCAGAAGTCTTTAATCAGTATCACCTTAATCAAGGTGTCCGTAGGTTGCCCCCCCTCTGGAGGCTCTAGGGGAGAATCTGTTCTTTGCCTCTTTCACCATGTGGTGGCTGCTGGCATTCCTTGATTTGTGGCCACATCACTCCAATCTTCAAGGACAGCATCTTCAAATATCTCTCTGATCTGTCCTCACACTGCCTTCTCTGTGTGTGGATAATCTCTTTCTGCTGCCTCTTATAGATAAGGATTCTGAGAATGCATTTAAGACCTACCTGAATAATCCAGAATAATCTCCCAATCTCAAAATGCTTAATTTTATCACAACTGCAAAGACTTTTTTTTTGCCTATTGAACATATTCCTCATAGAATACAAGTTGGAAACTAACATCATTTAATTCAGAATTTCATTGTATATATCACTTTGTATTGAACTCTATTGCATGCGTTTCTACCATATACAATGCTGATACCATTTAATCATGTATTCATTCAACATTTATCAAACATGTTGTCTATGACAAGACTATAATATAAGACTGTAAAGGTAAAGAGTAGGCAATCACACCATTTTAAAGGAGTTCATAAAATCGTAGGAGATACACATGACTATGATAGACTAAGGAAATATGATGCGGTGCCCAGTCAGGGGTGAGTGAAAGATACAATACGTAATGGGACACAGGGGAGGGATTTCTAACACAGACAATACCAAGCTGAGAGCTGAAATAACTATTCTGCTTTGGGGAAGTGAGTGGGAGAAGAATGTGGACAGGGTGAACAGAATGTGCAAAGGCACAGTGGTTTCCAAGAGCATGTATTTGTACAAGGGACTTCAAGCAGCTCCTGATCCAGCTGAAACACAGAGAGAAGGGGCAGGAGGGTCACAAGAAATGAGGCTGGATAGGCAAGCAGAGGCTGGATCATGAAGGGAGGTCTTTGTAAACTGTGATAAGGATTTTGACTTATTTCAAAGGCAAAGAGAGGCACCTGAAGGATTTTAAATTGAGAATTATGTGATTAGCTTGACACTTTGGAGACACCACTGTGGTGTGATTTAAAGAATGGATTAGAGTTAGGCCATTGTGGTCTCGGGAAGAGCAATGAGTGGCTGCTACCAATGACCCAAGAAAGGAATGAAGGTGGGTGAGCTGTTATGAACGTGGATTCAATAACTATTTATCCTCCTCTTCCAGCTTCTTCTCTCTAGATACTTCCTGCCATGCTCCATGTACTGATAAACATAGAATAAGTACTCAATACATTCTTGTGCAATGGACCATTAACTGTTCAAAATCTGCCAAATTCCAGGACAAATTCAGTCCATTTAACATAACCCCCTTATAGATATACCAATTCAGTGTATGGTTTTACCCACGGTATTATTCACTAATTAAGTCTAATTATAGACTTAGCTATAACTTAAAACCCTTAAAGTCTCAGTGTCTTAACCCAAAGAGGTTTATTTCTTAAGGGAGAGAACCACCATTGCCTAGGGTCTTGGAGTCCTTCCCTGGATCCTTTGCACTTGGCTGGCAGATGAGGGAAGCAAGACAACATGGAAGATATTCATCCATGCTTCACTACCTTAGCCCAGAAGTGACCCCCATTACTCTGCTCACGTTCCATTGGTGAAAACTAGTCACATGGATCCACCTGATTGCAAGGGGGTTGGGGAGTGCAGTGTGTCTAGAAGGAAGAGGAGAGCGTGGACATCAGTGAACCCAGGCAGTCTTGGCCATAATATGCATGACTCCTAAGATGACACTCATTTGATAATATAATATTTAATTAAATCACATATTTCTTTTGTTTTGAATGTTTCATATTGAAGTAGTCACAGGATGGAGTGGGGAGAGATGCTTGTTTTCTGAATATTAATGATTTACCTCCCTGCAGTTACAGGAGCCCATGTGACTACATATAAAATTAATTCTGAATCAAACATTTCTCTTTGCTTAACATTATCTTCTACTCTCAATCGTGTGGTGGATGACATTCAATAATATTATGTGACTGGATTACAAACAATTGCCAAAGGAATTAAAAATCTGGTAAAAGATGCCAAATTTTATGATGTCAGTAAATGTGATATTGATGAATTTTGACCCCCTCCCCCAAATCTGCTAAATGAGATGTTCACAGGATTAACAAGAAGAGAAACGAGAACGTGATTTTGATCAAATACATACTTTAGAGGTGAACAATTAAAATATCAAGTTAAGAGAACCCAATGGAAAAACTGGTGAAACCCTCAATTTAAAAAAAAAAAGCCTTTTTATGATCATGCTATGAAAGTCAAATGTGATTTGAATGCTTAATCACACATAATTCTTTATAACTACTTATATGCTACAGTTAGAATTTGATTTATTCACTCTCTGCTCTAAAACTAGCACAAAACTATCATTTTAACCTGTTTTTAAAAATATATGAAATACATTTATTTTCATGATTTTTTTCCCTTTCATTTCTCAGGCTTATGTCAATATCAAGCCCTTTCTTCAGTACTTCTTATGAAAATGTGGTCACTACTTTAAGTGGAATTAAGTTTTTCAGTACCAAATCTGTTCAAATAGCAAAAGCTGCCATTAATGGAAAAGCATTGGCCTTGAACTGAATTCAGCAATTTCAAATAGAGCTTTCTGTGATGATGGAAATGTTCTGCTTCTGCTTTGTCCAACATGAAAGCCACAAGCCACGTGTGACATTCGGTATTTGCTGGCCCATTTACTGAGTTGTAGAGGTTAAGTCACAGCTAACCTTGGTTTAAACTATCCAACAAAGAGATAGACACACAAGTCCATGCACAAGTATTCTTGAATGTTATGATATATTGCAAGGGAAGCAACAGAATCAGCTTAGGTACAGAGAGAGTGGAGGCTGATTGGGGGGAGACCATGGGGCCAGGCTGGAAGCTGGGGCAAGGACCAAGATCACCCCTCCATGGGTCAATCAGCAGACCAACAGGCCTTTTTATGATACCTTGAAAATGTGGAGATGTTTAATGTCCTGCCCGTGAATATTAACATGTTCCCTATAGCAGTTGTGAAGATGACTATATGATGTCACAATATATGTAAACTGTAAAGTGTTATACAAACCTTAGGTAGGTTTTAATCATTACTTTTATCTTGGAGTTTGATGTTAAAAGTTTCCTCACTTGAATTCCTTTAGACTTTTACTTTTATCAATCAGTTTGAAATCTCTTCAAATACCCACTGTGATTTTTCTTTGACTGTTGGGTTATTTATAAGTGAGATATTTATTTGAATTTCCAAATATTTGAAGTTTTTCTAGCTATTTTATGTTATTAATCTAATTCCATCATGGCCATAGAACACACTCTGTAGGATTTAAATCAGTTGAAATTTATAGAGTTGTTTTTTTGTTTTTGTTTTTTTTAATGCCCAGAATTTAATCTATCTCAAGAGATCTACAGGGCTTCCCTGGTGGTGCAGTTGTTGAGAGTCTGCCTGCTGATGCAGGGGACACGGGTTCGTGCCCCGGTCTGGGAGGATCCCACGTGCCACGGAGTGGCTGGGCCCGTGAACCATGGCCGCTGAGCCTGTGCGTCCGGAGCCTGTGCTCTGCAATGGGAGAGGCCACAACAGTGAGAGGCCTGCGTACGGAAAAAAAAAAAAAAAGAGATCTTTGGCTTGCACTTGAAAAGAATATGCATTTTGCAGTTATTGGGTAAGATGGCTATAAATATCAATTAGGTCAATGTGGTTGATACAGACTCTTTCCTTTTAGAAAAAAAATTAAATGCCCAATCATTTGGGGAATGGAAATTAAATATGGTAAATTCACATATGAGACTATTTTATTCCTAAGTACTCATGAACAGTTTTACCCTGTGGATACTCTCAAACTTGGAAAGTTCTCTTACCAGCTCAACATAGCTCACTGCATTTTCCCTTCGGACAAATTTCCTGAGTAGATTGGAATGACTGACAGTATTGATGCCTAATTTTGCACAGGTCACAAATATTTATCACCAGAACTTCTGAAGCAACAGAGCACTTTAAGCCTCAGCTTTCCAAGTATTTCCCTAAAGAGCTTTTCAAAGCTAGAATGACCCAGGAATCTGGAAATGGTTACATTTTGCTTTTCTTAATCATTGAATGCACAATTGATTCAGCTGATTCCTCTAAAAGAATGAGAAGCTTGAGGGTCTGAGCAGTTTATCTTCTATGGCTACTGTTCAGCTATAAGCAATAGGTTCCATGGATGCCAGAAAGATGACCTGATTTTCAAGGCTCAGTATAAATCTGAGGGTTCTGAGCAGAGGACTGTGATATGATCTGATTTATGTTTTCAAAGGATCACTCTGGCTGCCCTGTTAAGAATGCCTTGGGCCAAGTACAGAAGTAAGGAGATGCTCTGGTAGGGAGATACCCATGTAGGGAGAAACCCCAATGATCCAAGCAAGAGATGGTGGCAACTTGGGCCACAACCATGGTAAAATGGTGTGAATGACCAGATTCTGGTTTTAGAAGTAATGCCAACAGCTTAGCTAATGGATTGGCCATGGGCTGTGAGAAAAAGAAATGAGGCAAAGATGGCTGAAATTATTTTGGTCTGGGCAGCTAGACTGGTGGAATGGGTCTTCACTGAACTGGGCAGGATTGGGGATGGGGCAGGATGGAGAGCAGACCAGGAGTTCCATCTGGCATCTGTTAAGTCCCAATCTGGAATGAAGAATGAATGTGCTTCTGAATCTCCAGCTCCAGGGATACAGATGTCTGTCATTACAGCAGAAGGTAGCACTGCCCACCTTAGGGGACACAGAGAAGCCTGAAGATCTCCTGCTCTGTCAGGATGTGGCAGTTCTCCCCAGCTACCCCCTCCTCCCGAGGCTTCAGCTGTGTATGACAGCCCATCTTCCAAAGAGCGAAGGGTCCAGCTGGGCCAGCCACTGTTTATTCTGCCTGAAGGAAGCTGTCTAGACAATGTCTTTCACTCCATACTAATAGAGTTCTGCCCTTTTTTAAAATTTAATTTTAAGGTGGTGAATAGATTGAATACATTGTGTTTGCTCCCCAAGGTACTTGCATTCCAAGACTAGAAAACATTACACAATTTTAGTGCAAAAATGATTTTCAAAATGTGTATATCCTGGGGACAAAACATCGCCTATTGTTAAGTCATTTAAAAATAAATTCTCCCTTATTTTACATAAGTTTGTTTAAAACTAGAAAGGTATGATATAGAAAATAAATGCAATTCACTTTAAAATGCATAGACACTGGGTTAAAAAAAATAATGTAAAGAGTTTCTTTCTTTTTTACCCACCCCCCCCCCACCACCAGAAAAAACCCTGGAAAGGATTTTCTAGGTTTTGGAATCTTTCATTTAGGAAAGTCTGGGAGCTTGGCATTTGCTGGCTCTTGGGCTGGTGCCAAGAATATAAAATGTTTGTCATGTGATAGGACAGAAGTCCTCTTTGATTTCCTAGGAGAAAACAAACTCGGAGAAGGTGAAGCCAGCTAAAAGGTAACGTGATAGGAAACCCCTACAGAAGGCCCACAGCCCTGCCAAGCTTTCTCTTGGGGAAGTCTTTGAAGAACAGGACTGCATTGTTAGGCCAAGAGGAACTCAGGGCATCTCCCTATTTCCCCGAGTTCCTGCCTGGTGCTCCAGATTCACTTTTGGGTCCTAAATGTACCCATGTTTCTTGTGTCATGAACAAGGACTGCCCTTTGCTTGTCTCACATCTCTCTGGATCTCTGTTTGCCTCTAACTTCAATGTCATTGGGGAGAATTCTGAACTGAAGCGATCTGTGTCCACTGGTGCCCAGCTCACACCCCGTTTTACCATCCTGTACACTCATCCCGGTGGTGAGAGCTGCTGATAATGACCCACAGCTGCACCCATCTCTGGAGAATTGCCCTTGGCCGATGGGAGCCCCCTTGCCCGGAGAAGCCTGGCAGGTTAACTCTCCCACCCTCAAGTGGCCAATGACTAGTCAGAGATCACAAAAGCTCAGTCCCTTTGCCCCACGGGCAAACAACTCTGTGGTGCAATTTATGCTCCTGAGCCTCACTCATGAGATTCAGGCTATGGGTCTTGAGACCACATCCTTGTTCGGTGCCCCCCCCCTTCTCTAGCCTACTTCTGGTTCTCTTACAGGTGTCTTCCGAGAGTACTCCCTAGATAACTTCTGTGCAGCCTGGCTCAGGCTCTGCTTCTAAGGAAACTAAGAGAATGCTCTCCTAATTCCAGAGTGAGGAGAATTTGCTATGCCATGTTACTTTGTGGGGGTGGGAGAACACTGCTCTTTTTGTTTTGTCAAACAAATTCTCTTGGTGTGTAGAATATCACAGAGGGTGACAGAAGACCATTGGCAACCATGTGTTGTCCCTCCAAGAGACCCTTCTTGGTATTTGGCGCTCACTTGATTGCCATGGACTTGCTTCAAGGCTGAATTTATAGACAAATGCCACCTAACTATGGCCACAACATGAAGAGGGCAACATACATTGCAAAACAAGGTACCAAGCAATCACAAGGATTTCGCAGAAGACCATTACTATCTGCAAAATGTTTGACCTTTAGGAGTGTCCACTGAATCTCTGCATAATATCTTATTTTTAACAAAGTCGAAAACTGGTCTGGGTGGAGTTCTCCCTTGAAAGCACCCTAACACCTTACCTATCAAATGTGATCCATGTACCAAAAGCATGAGCATCACCTGGGAGCTTGTTAGAGATGCAGAATCTTGGACCCCACCGCAGGCCAGCTGAGTCAGAATTTGCACTGTAAACAAGATTCCGCAGGAGATTCTTATACACATGAAAGTTTGAGAACACTTGTTCAAAGATGTCCTATGGGTGAGTTTTGCATGGTGGATAACTGTAAAAATTTGAAGCTATAGTCAGAATCCACAAAAATGAATGATCAAGATGGAATAAAAGCTCATTTAACTACAGGTCATTTCTCCTCTACCTTGCACTGCCAAGAAAAGAGCCTAGAACTGGGGGTATGAGTTACCTGGTTTTAAAGTCTACTGGAAGTTTGAGAGCAATTAAGAGGGGGAAAGTGATTTCCTGGAGCACTGTATCTCAAACTATAATCCTGGACCAGCAGCACATGCATGCCCTACAGACCTGTTAGAAATGCAGAGCTCCTATCCAGCTCCGCGCACTGGATTTAGGAATATGGAGGATGGGGTCCAGCCTTTGGCAGTTCAACAGGCCGTCCAGGTGATTCTGATGCAAGCTCAAATTTTGCTTCCACTGTCCTGGAGAAAGCAAAGAGCGAAACAGATGACAACAGAAAATATGGGGGAAAATAAACAAACACAAGCCCTGAGCAGGCAGAGAGAGGTCTTAGGATCATTTAAGTGTGAACTAAAGGAGTGAGAAGCAGTATCTCAATGAAAAAATTAATCATCAATCTAAGAAAGAAATGAAAATTTTTATTTGAGCCAACGTGAGGATTATAACCTGGGAGACAGTTCTCTCTGAGAACTGTTGCAAAGAGGTAAAGGGGGAGGCCTGTATATACGTGATTTTGGCAAAGGGGTATGTGCAATCAAGTACGCATCTTGGTAGAAGGTTGCCGCTACTTGCGAGGAACAGATATCTTAGTTGATGGTTTTAGTGTCTTTCTAAGTATGGGAAGATGAAAGGCACTGGGTTCATAAAATTTTCTCCTGAAAATATCTAACTATCTGCGGGCCAGTTCTGTCAGTTTTCCCAGAGCACAAAGTGCCTCATCCTAATCTTCACCTTGAATTCCTTTCCGGGTGTGTTGTAGGTCAGTGACTGCAGTGCTAATGACTTGATCCTTGTAGAACCGGAGGGTGGGCAACATTCTCTATCTGACAATCCCTTCCCTTTTGGTCTTAATTTCGACCAAGATTTGGGAGTCATTTCTTGACCGATTTGTCCTGTGGCGCTAGGAATGCTCATTCCCAGGTCAGACAAGGATTTTGTTGATAGGTCACTCAATGTGCTATTACTGGACTAGGTCCCGTTAACAGTGGCCCAAAGCCTCTGGACCACCTGTCTTATGTCTGTTATGGTCCAGGAAATGGTTCCCTCTTGTTGCTTCTTCCCATATCTAGAGTTACACTTAGAATCATTGATCTTATAGGAATATATACTTGGTCAAGTTGCCTAATCGTCATTAATTTTATCTGAGGCTCAGTCACACATTTGGTAGTGCAAGAAACAATAGGCAGCATACAAATAACATAGCAAGTATCATTAATAAGGTCATAAGTCAGTATCTAAGCTAAAAACATCCATTAGGTGCAACCCAGCGTCTCCCCAGGTCATCTGGCCTGTTTGTTCTGCACCAATCACTATCTTTAAGGGAAATGAGAAATTGGCATTGTACATAAAGTTCACCAAAGATGTCTGCATGCACAAGGTGAGTGGTGAATCATTGTGAACATTTACGGGATTCAGAAAGGAATGCTATCTTGTAAGGAGGTAAGTGGCTGTCTCCAGGAAAAGAAAAATTGATCTTCATGGTTGAGCAGGTATTTCTGCCATTGGGGAAGTCTGGTTAATGCATAACACAGATGTACAATGCACACTAGAGGGAAGGGAGGAGGTCCAAATGGGCGGAGAAAAAAATGCTGCTTAAATTTTTCTTGTCTTGCCTTAAAATATGAATTTCATTTCATCAGGTAGACTTCAGTAAGAGGTGCCAGTGTTAATAAAGATACAGAATCATTAAACAATTGCATGGCTGGGGCATAGACTTTAAAGTATGGTAGAGAAGATGCTAGAAAGACAGTAAAGGGGTCATTGTAGGATATATCAGGAGTTCAGCCTCTTTACTTCCAAGTAATATGGAGCCACTGAGACCCTGAGCGGTAGAGTAACATCATTAAAAAAGAAAAAAAAAATTTTGTAGTTGAAAGGGAGAGGATTCCATTACCTAAAGATTTAATTTACCCAGTGATGCAGAATGAATGAGGCAATTTTATATTCAGTTAAATCATGAATATTGCCCCTAGGATACCCAGAAGTCACCGACACAAATTTCTAAGGTAACAGGATCTGGTTGGACGAGGTATGGGGTGCCTGGGACTTTATTTTGAGACAGTAATCTTTGCAGAAAATGAAAATGGTCTTGTGTCCATTTCCAGGTACCTTTGCCTGTTACATAAATATAACTACATCTCTCTTCAAAACACTCTTCAATTTTGTTCTAATGGTATTTCCACAAAGTAAAATTTGCTTTCCCACTTTCCCTTCACACCTTTGTGTTTCTACCCATGATTTTATTATTCGTAATAATACTGAATAAGGAAATGAAACCACAATTTTAATATGCATACAAACCACAGTGGAATTCAGCCCATGAAACACACTTACAGGTCAGGATTTTCTTTTACTTTCTTGAATTTTTCTCATTTCTTTTTAATGAGTTATGTAGACTGACACAACAGCACACACCAATGTTGCTCTGCCTAGAAGATTGCTGGGTAGAAATAATAGAACAAGATGCCCAAAACATCCTTCAGGATGCAGAAATACAGTGAATACATTAAAATATATAATTCTATGAGCTGCACTGCTCATAGAATTATTCAGTAGCTGCACTGCTTGGTGCTTTATGATTAAATTATCAAGCAGTAAAAAAACCTAGAGGATGTCTTAGTGGCTTTAAGAAGTTAAGGGATCTCCTTTAAACCCCAGTGTCATAGGGAATAACGTTAACTTAAGACGGTCATGCTAATTTGAGGTAGACGGCAGCCAGGTTATATGAATCCCTACACTGCATGGGTGCGAGAGCGTACTTTTACACCTATTGGGGTTTCTGAGAGAGATTTCAGTCCTGATGACTACTAGCACGGTCTCAGACGTGTCTTAGTTTTCACTTGTACAAGTTTTTTTTGCAACAGAAAAGAAACATGCAGTTGCTTTTGATGGCCTTTGCTAAAACTTCAAAAAACATTCTTTAAACATTCACAAAATGGGGCTTCCCTGGTGGCGCAGTGGTTGAGGGTCCGCCTGCCGATTCAGGGGACACGAGTTCGTGCCCCGGTCCGGGAAGATCCCACATGCTGCAGAGCGGCTGGGCCCGTGAGCCATGGCCGCTGAGCCTGTGCGTCCAGAGCCTGTGCTCCGCAACGGGACAGGCCGCGGCAGTGAGAGGCCCGCGTACCGAAAAAAAAAAAAAAAAAAATTCACAAAATGTTCTCAGTAGTTTCACTATCAATGTGGTCTTTTGTTGATTACAAAATAGAACGCCCACTTGTATAACTGAAACAAATTAAAAACACATTGCTGGAATTTTTTTAGTGGTAGTATATAGCCATTCAGAGATAAACAAAATTGTGCCTTTTAAACGAGGTTACACAGAGACATGATGGATGTTCGTTTCATAATGTAAAAAAGAATATTTATATGAGTTATGTTGGGGCAGAATATATATATATCTCTTCAAAGGTATATGTGTGTGTATATATAATTACATATATATATCACCTGGGTTTGGCCTCAGGCGTTGACATGGTGTTAAAATTCCCAAAGATTTTAAATAATTAACTCATGGGCATAAACACACATCTAACACACACACAGATGTGAAATATCACATCTTAAAGTGTTGTATTCTAGAAATAAGGAGGAAAAAAAGGAATAACCATTTCATAATCTTTATTATTCCGACATCACGCCGAAACAAGAGGGTAGTAGTTGCTAACTTTATTGAATCCAATTTAAAGTAATGCACACATATATTCAAAATATTTTTAAAAATTTAACTCTTTTTTTTTTTGTACTGGAAGAGAAGTGCCCGATTCTTATGCTGCCCTCTTTATCTGGACTCTTTTACTCCTCCGAAACCTGCAAACCCTCAGCTTCTCCTCCATAACTTAAAGTCTTGTCTTCCCAGGATCTCTGATTGGAGGTCACCTCCTTCAGAATGTCTTTCCTGATTTCCTTACTCTGGAACATCTGAACCAGGAGCTTCTCCTTTATACTCCCATGATACACGCCCTCTTAGTACATACGACCCTGTATTTAAATCCTCATTTTATCTGTCTGTCCTCCCTGGAAGACTGACTGAGTCCCTCTGAGAGTTGGAAGGAAGTCTTATTTGTTCTGGTGTCCTCAGGGTCCCTCACAGTTACTAAATAAGGATTGAATTTTTGAATGAGTAAATTCCTTTATTATTAGGAGGTTCCATTTGGACTTTTTATACTCTGGTCATTATGTTCAGGCATAATCTACCGAATAATCTACTGCATGTGGCAGTTCATGGTGTTTGATTCATCTGTTTCATGGATTTACAATTAAAGCTTTGCCAACACACCTACAGCGATTAAGAGGACAGACTCTGGAGCTGCAATGCTGGGGTTTAAACCACAGTTCTGTGAGAACTTGGAAAACTGACTTATGCCCTTCATATCTCATTTCTGAGGATTTAATTAATCAATAGAGGATTGTTCTGAGGATTTAGTTAATTTATATGTGTGCAGCAATTAGAACTGTGTCTAGCACAGACTAAGTGCTGCATAAGTGTATGTTGTTATCTTTACTATTATTATTATTTGTAAAACAACTCTGGCTAATAACACATTTGAATATATTTTGACAAACTGGTTCTCTAAATATATACATTTATTTTCTTTATCCTTTTTATTCTGTTTCAGCTGGGATGTAAAAATACAGACTCTGGAATCAAAATTATGATCCTGTTTACAGTTCCTACCTTTCAAGGGCATTTTCCTCTTAATTTCCTGCAACCATAAAATCTAAGTCCTCCCTTGTAATCCCCTTTGTACTGAAAAGGCTCTCGTGCTTTGAGACAATTTGAGATTCAAACTTGACACGGGTTCCACTGTCATTTTCTTGAGCTGGAGTACTGTAGGGTTTGAAGAAAGAGGACCTACCGTGTGTCAGATCCTCAGATGAATACAGTATATGTTTCCTCTGAGTCCGGTGTTGGACAATGAGGCTTGTTATCATGATGGATAAAGTACAAATAGAATATTTTGCACGTAAATTGTGCCTGTCCGATGCATGCTGTCCTGCATAAGGCGTTTTCCTGCACTCTCTTTGACTCGATATTCTTATGAGGAGGTGTCAGTCAGATGGTTCAAACATCAAAAGTATCCATCTTTAAAACTTCCCTATATATTCCTATCTCAAAAAACTTAGAGACCTCAGTAACATTGTATTTAAACTTTTATTCCCCTTTACATATCACCCATTGACAAGCACTCAGAAAACTGTCTCCTGATACAGCAGCACATAAAACCACCTCTCCTGTATCCTGTCATAGAGAAAACAGGGCTCCTGTCATGAGGAACATGTCATATGTCCATGTGTAATGCCTATAAAATGACTGCACAAACATCCACCATCCTAAAGCTCTCATCCCAGGGTATCAACATTTATCTGCTCCCTGCAGAGAAGCCATTGTTCCCACTTGGTACACTAAGAAGTAAGAAAGAGGCAGCAAGACATGGAGACAAGATTCTTTTTTTCAAAGCCACAGAAAGAATTAGAGGGAAAGAAAGGTCGAGAGAAGGGCACTCCTGGGGCTTCCCTTTGCTGAGTCACTTCCTTTGTTCATCTACTTTGTCAGTTTTCAATAGTAGTATTGTATTTCTGTCTACAAGAGGGATAAAACTGGAGCCAAAAAGTAAGAAGCAAACCTTGAACATTGAGAAGAATAACTTAAAAACTGATTTCACTTAGAGATATGAAGCTATAAGCTTACCAAATATCTAGGTATAGCCCTAGGTTTAAAACACTAAATGTACATTCAAGAGTTGCACCATTGGGACTTCCCTGGTGGTGCAGTGGTTAAGAATCCGCCTGCCAAGGCAGGGGACAACGGTTTGAGCCCTGGTCTCGGACGATCCCACATGCCATGGAGCAGCTAAGCCCATGAGCCACAACTACTGAGCCCGCGTGCCACAAGTACTGAAGCCTGCGTGCCTAGAGCCTGTGTTCTGCAACGGGAGAAGCCACCACAGTGAGAAGCTCGCGCACTGCAATGAAGAGTAGCCCCTGCTCGCCACAACTAGAGAAAGCCCGTGTGCAGCAATGATGACCCAATGCAGCCAAAAATAAATAAATAAATAAATTTATAAAAAGAAAAAAAAAGAGTTGCACTGTTAATATTTGTGTGCTCCTCCATTCTAGCATGAATGTATGGCAAAACTTAAGAACAACACATGTCAGAGGGCCACTTAAATCTGAAGCATCATTTGAGTAAAGCAAAGCTTTATAATCTATTCTTACAGGGCAGAATTCTAAAAATTAATGTTCTGTGGCTCTGATTTCACTAGTTTAAATGAAAGAATTTCACAATAGACATACATTTTGTTCCAGGAAAATGAACATTTTCATGTAATTCTCAAAGAGCTTATGAAGTACAAGGAGAAAATTCACAGCCAGAAGAATGTGACACAATGAGAATGCCAGCTTGGGCAACAACAATATTATCCAATAAAAAACATAATAAAAACATGCTATAGAATGTTAATTGTTACCTTAGGGTAATTTAGCTATCCTCAGATGGCATCTGCAGGCCATTTTATCAAGCACACATTTTATTTGTGGACTGTCATCTCCAGGTGACAGTTTGGAATTAATGAGGGCTGGAGTGGGTGGGTCTCTATCTCTCTCCTTCATGAACATATCTCATGGTTCAGAAGTCCATGGTCATTTGGCCCAGGAGGTTGCTTTTGCTTGGTTGTAGATTCCCAGTATAATAATAGCTAACATTTACCAGGCACTGTTTTCCAAGCATTGGGCTAAGTTTATATGAATTATTCAATCTCATGCTTATTACAAAAATACCTTGAGAATTCCTGCTTTATGAGAAAATTGAATATTACAGAGGACAAGCAGCTTATCTGAGGTCATGCACTTAGGAAATAACAGTAAGTTTTGAAGCCGAGTGGTCTGTCTCCAAAACTGGTGACCCTAACCATTGGGCTACATTGTCTCACACCTGTTACTTTAAATCAAATATGCAGAGTATAAAGCCAACTCTAATTTATTTACAACAAGTGGGAATTACTGCTGAAGATAGCTAACCCTAATATTTGCCTCCTTATTTTGGTACCTATTTATACACTCTGTTCAGAGATGGTGGTATGTGGTTTATGATTTATACTTTAAAGTTGCTATTTATTGGCTACCTACTATCCAGCCAGTATTCTTATTATCTATAAATTGCTCTGTGTCAAACTGACTCAACCTTCATGCCATAAAACAACAACTGTTTATGATCATTATCTCCCCTGCTTCCGGACGTTGACTGGGCTCAGCAGGGCGATTCTGTTTGCCACCTCTCAGGCAGTTGCAGGCTGGTGGTGGCTGGGCAGTCAGGCTGCGGACAGGGTGGAGTCAACTTGAAAACTCCTTCACTCACATGCCTGGTGCCTGGACCAGGAGGATACAGATTGTTGTGGGCTGGAGTAGGTGGGTCTCTCTCTCTTTCCATCTCTCCAACACGGTCACTTGAGGTGGTCAGACTTCTCAGATGCGGCTCAGGGCTCCAAAGCTGTGTTACCCCACATGGAGAGTCATGCAGGGTAATTTCCACCACATTCTGTCATTTAGAGGGGAATCATTAGAGAGCCAGCCCATCTTTGAGGGAGGGGAATTAGTCTCCGTCTCACAACAGGAAGAGAGACAAATAATTTGCAAACTTGTTTTAAACCCACCACGGAACAATAATAAACACTTTGCATCATTACCTTATTTAATTACCAAATTATTAGTTCAAAGTAGACATTATCTTCATAGTCCTATGGAAGAATCAGACACTCAGGTAGGAAGTGATAGAACTTGGATTCAAACTCACATCTGCCTGAATCCACAGCATAATCCTATTCTCTCATCCACTGCACCCTAATACCTTAGTCCAAAAAGATGCGAAGATTCCAGCAGAATTAAAACAGAAAATTTCAGGATACAAAGCAGGACCATTCCAGGCAAGTAGAGTAAATCAATAGAATCAATTATTCATTCAGTCATGAAATATGTATTAAATGCCTACTCTATGCCAGGTGCTAGGGATACAGGGATATAGAGATAAGATTCAAGCAGAATAAGAATATAAACTTCTGGGGTATGTATCAGTAGCAGAATATTTCCCACGTTTTCTACTTTCATGAATGTTAGTTCTAGAGGAACTGGCAGTTAACAAACAACTAAGACACAACAATATTTTATGAGTTGTGATAAGTACTCAGAAGTGAGTAAAGGGTATGGTGAAATTTGTGTTCTTTATTCTAGGTGGTTCTTTGGAATTCACAATCATATTACCTTACCCACCTTCATACAGAAAATAATATAGCTCAGGCCAGGCCAAAAATAGTGCCTCATTGCTCTGGCAACAGGGATGGGTCCAAAAAATGGACATGTGACTTAAGAAGGGCCCATAGGAGTGTTTCCTGGATTTACACATGCACAGAGCAAAAAGACATTTTCTTTCTACTAGGGTTGCCAAACTGGGGCAAGATGCGTATGAGCAGTGGGTGGCCATATTGAGGAAGCATATCTGAGTAAAGATGAAATGATGCTGACACACCGAGAGGGAGGAATGCTTTGTGGGGTCAGGGAGAGGAGAGCAGAAACAGGAGAGGGGAAGGAAGGAAAGGAGGAGAGGCAAGGAGAGAGAGAGAACTGATAACACCCCCGGAGCTCAGTCTGGGCCACCAGGTGCCTTTGCCTTCTACAGAGCACTCTACTTACTCTCAGCCTTGCACTGCCTGTTGTCTGTTATCTGGTCTGCAAAACCCACTCAGGCATGAGACTGGGACATGCTCTCTCTTGTATCCCTTGGTACAGCCTCTGGGACACACTTGGTGCTCAATGAATGAAGGGATGGTGGATGAGTGAGTGAACGACTTTGAAAACAAAAAGAAAAAGAATCTCACAGAGGAAATCTGTTTTCCTTGATCTAACTACAGGGACAGTGCCTAGTTAAGCTGAGGAGTCAGGGAATACTTTAGCATTTTCATATTTTAAAAAACTTTAATTAATAGAAAGTTTCTTCAAAAAATTAAAACTAGAACTACAAAATGATCTAGCAAACCCATTTCTGGGTGTATAACCCAAAGAAATGAAAACAGAATATCAAAGAGGTAGCTGTACCCCCATGTTCATTGCAGAGTTATTTACAATAGCCAAGATCGGGAAATAACTTAAATAGTTAAAGATGAATAGTTAAAGATCTGGTATATATATATACAGTGGAATATTATTCAGTCATGAGGAAGAAAGAAATCCTGCCATTTGTGACAACGTGGATGGACCTTTAGGACATTATGATAAGTGAAGTAAGCCAGACAGAGGAATACGAATAGGGTGTGGTATCACTTATACATGGAAATCTGAAAAAGAAAAAAAAAAAAAAGAGTCAGACTCATAGGCACAGAGAGTAGAAAAGTGGTTGCCAGGGACTGGGGGGTAGGCAAATAGGGAGAGCTTGGTAAAAGGGCACAAACTTACAAGCTTTCAGCTGTAAGATGAATAAGGTCTTAGGATCTAATGTAAAACATGGTGACTATAGTTGACAGTATTGTATTGTGTAACTGAAATTTGCTAAGAGAGTAGAATGTAAATGTTCTTACCACGGTCCCCCCACCTCCCCATAAAAAAAGATAAATATGTGTGATGATGGATATGTTAATTAACTAGATGGATGGAATCCTGTCACAATGTGTATGTATATCAAATCACCACAACATATACTTTAAATATCTTACAACTTTATACGTCAATTACACTTCAACAGAGCTGAAAAGAAACATTAATGTAAAAAACACATAGTATTTTATTTTCTTCTTAGATTCCATATATATGTGTTAGCATACGGTATTTGTGTTTAACTTTCTGACTTACTTCATTCTGTACAACAGACTCTAGGTCCATCCATCTCACTACAAATAACTCAATTTCATTTATTTTTATGGCTGAGTAATATTCCATTGTATATATGTGCCACATCTTCTTTATCCATTCATCTATTGATGGACACTTAGGTTGCGGCAAGACGGGAATAAAGACACAGACCTACTAGAGAATGGACTTGAGTATATGGGGAGGAGGAAGGGTAATCTGTGACAAAGTGAGAGAGAGGCATGGACATATATACACTACCAAACGTAAAATAGATAGCTAGTGCGAAGCAGCCACATAGCACAGGGGGATCAGCTCGGTGCTTTGTGACCACCTAGAGGGGTGGGATAGGGAGGGTGGGAGGGAGGGAAACACAAGAGGGAAGAGATATGGGAACATATGTATATGTATAACTAATTCACTTTGTTATAAAGCAGAAACTAACACACCATTGTAAAGCAATTATACTCCAATAAAGATGTTAAAAAAAAACCCAAAATACATAGTATTGATTCAAATACTACATTATCAACAGTCATCAATTAATGGCATACAACATACAATCATAAAATAAGCTGTAATTTTTCTTCCACATGGACATGAATACAAGTTAGGAAATAAAATCAAATATCCCAAACCCTTAAAATACATACATCATGAGGATCAACTTGGCTTAAGGAAACTCAATACTGACAGGTAGAGGACAAAGTCATGAGAAAAGTAAGGAGTTAAAATGTTCATAATTCCTAGCTTTCTACCATCATGGGCTTTAAGCCTGTAAAAATAATGGAACTTCCTTCAGAATCAAATAATAACAACTTGAGTTAGTACAATCAGAGAAGAATCAGGAAGCTAGGGCCTCAGGACCAAAACATTACCAGATTGGATATGTCTTTGTGAAACCTCAGAGGTATAATTTAAAAATTACTGGGTTAATTTGCTTTTCTATAGCAAATGGTCCCTGAAAATGAAGGTGTAATTTATCATCAGGCATGAGGATTAAAAGTTCCTGGTGGGTAGCCAGGCCTTGTCTGGTCTCATAAATTCTGGCATTGTGAGATTTCCTCCATCCCTGGTGAGTTTATGGACACAGTACATTTCCATGTTATCACCTTTCATTTCCAGTTCTGGCAATCCAGACCTTTTTATTAAAAAGACATCAAAACAAACATAAAAGCCAATAAACATTCAGCAGTAAAAACTCATAAAGAATCCAGACATAGGGGAATTTAGTATCTGATGTTGCTGGTCATTAAATTCTAAAGTCTTTCTTCTTTTCCACCCAACTCAGGAGACTACCACCCTCATGCTCCTTCCCATCCAAACCCCTCCTAAACTAGCCTTCTCTCATCCACACTCAGGAATGTATGACAGTCAGTAGCTAAAGCTATTTCTCTTTCAAAGTGCCTTGGTGACTTAAGAGAGCAAAGCTTCAAGATAGGACCATGAGTTCTGACGGTGAGATATCCAGTACGAGTGAGAAGATAGAGGATGCATTTTGGGGTCTCACAGGGTTTTCCAGATACCTTTCTGGTATCTCTGGGAGAGAAGGTTTTGCAAATCAACTCAGATAAGAGTCTTACTAATCATAAAATAGAGAATAATCTGTCTTCATTGATATATTTATCCTTTCATACAATTGTTTTTTCATTTTTCAATAAACACCTGGGGATCATTCTTTTTCCATCTGTTCCTAGATAAATACATTTGGTAATTACTTAATGACTTTATGCATCAGTTTCCTCTGCTGTAAAGTGGGAATAATGATAATACTTACCTGCAGGGTTATGGTGAGGGTGAATTAAGTTAGTTCACATAATGGTCTCAGACTTGTGCCTGGTACCTGGTGGTAAGTGTTCTGGATTCATTTTAATTATTGAGTAACTGCTGTGTGCCAATGACTCTGCTAAGTACTAGGGATATGAAGAAGGAAAACAATGTTACTATCCTCAAATGTCTTCCATTCTATTCAGAAAAACAGTTGTGCTGACAATGACAAGAAGTGCTTTAATAGGATGAAGGTTAAGACTGGAAGCAAGGAAACCACATAGGTGTCCATGGCAAGAGTCAAAGAGAATAATGCCACAGGTTTGAACTGAAACAATGGATAAGGAAGTGAAGGCTTAGTGGGTTAGAGGAGAGGATGGATATGCAAGCCTTTTAGGAAGTTGAATAATGAGATGTGGAAACCAATTGGATATGGGAGGTGAGAGAGATGAAGGCCTATTGGGTCACTGCCTTGGACAACTGAGGAGATGGTGACTGTTCCCCATGGATACAAATAAAGGAGGAAGAAGGGAGAGAGGTTCATTTGTGGATACTTTGTGTCTGAGGTAGAGATGTTAGTGAGGAATTGGATATAGGGATCTGGGAAGGTTTAGGTTGATGACTAAGATTTGGAAAATTGTCAGCTGATAGGCAGGAGAGGACACCAACTAGATAAGTGGCCTAAGGACATGTCCTCCCTTTATTAGACAAGCTATGTGTGTCATTTTAATTAACACTCATAACAACCCTGTAAATTAAAGGTATTAGTTAGAACATGGTTCTAGCTATGTGTGACTGAGACCAAACAACACTGACTTAAAGCAGATACACAGTTATTTTTCTCTCATGTAAAAATTTGAGCTGGATGTGAAGGCCTTGTTCCAGATATGATGCTCCATGGTCTGAGGGACCCGGGGTCCTCTTTTGTTGTTCTATCATTCCTAAGCTCACTTCCATGCCTACATCCAGCCAGGAGAAAGGGGACAAGGACAGAAGAACACATCTATTCCCTTAAAGTTATGACCCAAAGTTGAATATGTCACTTCCACTTTTGACTCATTGATAGGAATTTAGTCTGTGTCGATATATGGTTCCAAGGAAGGCTGGTCTTTATTCTGAGGGATCCTTGTAGCGCTGTCTATAAAAACAACATGGAAGACAACACATATATCCATCAAAAGGGAACAGGTAATTCTACATAGGGAGTACTATGCAGCTGTAGAAAGGAATGAGAAATAGCTCTATAAACTCTTAGAGAAGAATCTCTGGAATGAGTGTGAAAAAGCACAGTAGAGTATGCTACTATTTATCTAAGAAGGGGAAGGCATATACATATACATATACATATACATTTGCTTTTAAGAAGAAGTTGGAAGATGAACAGTACAATTTAAAAATTCGTATTCCGTAGAGGGAGGAAAGGAACAGGTGGAAGAGATGAAGCTAGAAGTTGACTTTTCTGAATAGATGGCATGCTAGTTTGGAACCTTGTAAATATTTTACATAATTATAGAAAAAAATTAAAAATTAAAAACTAATTCTTAAACACCAAATACAAAATGAAACAAATAAATCTGATTATAAATTTATCTGGTCACATACCACCCTATTTTGAGTAACTTTAAAACACAGGAACTTGATAGTACATTCTTAGTGAGCTGTACCCCATGGACAAAAACAAATTGTAATAAAAAGGTTTTTTTAGTAATCGTATATTGATGGTGGTATTGATTGTTATTCTGAGTCTGTGGACAGTGGAATAAAGCAATGAATAATTTTGCTCAGTGTTATTAAGAAGCAGGATTTTTAGACAGAAAGAAAAGGCATAGGGAGGTAAAAATCAATAAAGTTAAGACAAAAATTCTGTAGTTCTGAATTTGAAGTTTTATTAATAATTAATGACACATTTTCTTTTAAAAAAAGATATATGTACACACACACACACACAAATATTTTCTAGATCTCTCCACTGAAAAGGCCTAGCTGGATACAACAACAAACTCAGTAAAACAAGTACCTCTTATGTAAGAGTGTTATCTGTAAATGCTCTTGCTCCACCTGGAAAATGTCTAGTTCTGGGTCCAGGACAGGAAGTGTCCACGATGTGCCTGGAACAGGGAAGTTATCAAAGCTACTAAGTGCCTGTCAAAAGTCTCAGGAACAAACTTGGAGAGTCACTGACCAAAAATGGGAAATACAGACCATTAATAAGGTTAGTAACTGCAATAGATTGAAATATATCAGTTAGTTCAAAATCCAAAACCAAATAACAGCAGAATAAAACATCTGTTTGCTTACCTTTGGAGGACTCCAGGGAACAAATGATTATTTTGAAAACAATATAATATGAACTATATTTCAGGTTGCCAAACAGTTGATTAGAGGAAGTTTATTTTGTAATGAACTCTAGCTAACATTTTCTAGCTAAGAAATGAAGAAGAAAAAATAGAATCAGAGTATTGTCACTTCACAATTCCTAAAAATTAGGTACGTATTGATTTAGACAATGATCCTCAGTACCTGTTAACATCATAAAAAAGCAAAGTATTATTTGCTTCCCAACCAAATACACACCACCACTGTGAAGAACTCTTTTTAAAAACTCAAATCTATTTTTATTTAGTCTTTAAACCTAACTACCAATTCATAGGAAATACAGGGAACAAAGGAACATGCCAAACAACGTCTAGGTGATACCCATCATCAGACTCAGGACTGTGGGAAACCAAACAGGACAAAAAAACATGGTTTATTCAATAAAAAATGCTAAGGGCCAAAAAATTCAAGGAGTAGATTATGTCAACCAAATGTAATGTGTAAACCTTACCTGGATCTTGATTTAAATAAAGAAAGTTAGGAAACATTGAGGGAAAGTCAAAGACTGATGGATATTGGAAGATATGAGCTATTATTACTTTTTAAGTGTGATACATTGCAGAAAAGTCATTGTCTTTTAGAAATACATACTGGTATATTTCTGAATAAAATGACAGAATGGATGATATTTCTGTGATTGGCTTCAAAATAATATGGCAACGTTGGGATGAGAGATACAGATGAAACCAGATTTGTCATGAGTCAGTAATTGTTAAAACTATGTGATAGGTACATAGGGGTCATTATACTAATTTCTATCTTTCAGTATATGTTTTAAATTTTCAATAATAAAGTTTTTAATTGCTATCTTTGGAAGATAGAAATAATGAATATTGGCAGGAAACTAGAAATTTCGACCACAGTGTATATAATAATGTACGTTGAATTTATAGATGAAGAAAACTGTGACTTAGAAGAGAGACATGGATGGCATCCTAGGCTGGTACCTGAAATGGGCAGATTTAGGAAAAGGAACACAGGAGTCAGAGAAGGAGAAGAGGGGCCAGTAGGAATGTCAAGAGAGAACAGTGCTTCAGAAATGAAGTTAGAAGGAGTTTGAAAAGGAGGAGTCTCTGTGCTCATAAAAATGTGCTGTTCTTTTTTCTTTTTTAAAGAAAATTTATTAATCAGGCATTTATTAAGGACCTACTGTTAAAGCTCACTGACTGTTAAAGCCCTTCTGGAACACACCCTGAGTCAAATAAAATGAACCTGAGTTAACTTGCAGCAGCAAAGGAGACCCTGCCATGAGGCGTTATGGGGAGCGTCTTATGGGATGTGGGTTCATGGTGGATGATTCTACAATGGGTTTAAGGAAACAGGGGCCAGTTTTGAGGGGATGTTGTCCAAGCTGGGGTATCTGAATAATTTTTCTCCGAGAGATGGGAAGGTTAAACAGAGCTAGATGTATCATTGGTAGTCAGGAGGGGGGCGTGGTTAATGGTTTGTTGAGGGTACCAAGTGGCCTTTCCCCTGTCCTCTTTATGTGCTTTGACAGTTGTTTATGTTCAGTGAGAAATGTTGTGGCCTAGTTGTCATGAGGGCCATTCTTCACCTTCTGAGTCCTTCTGTGCAGAGCTTTATGCTGGGGTTTCAAAACTGAGTAGCAAGGCTCTGGCCCCTGAGGGTATCAAAGTCAAGGCCAATCGCATGGGGTGTAGGGAGAACATCTTAGCACCTTATATGTTGAGCAAATTTTATTTTGAATTTTGCTCTTTAAGAAGTACACACACAGGCATCTGAAATGATAAGGGGGAAGCAACAGAGATAAAAATGGTTCCCAAATGGTGTGAACAAGCGTTAATCTCACAGCTGAAAAGTGGAATGAAAATAATAGAATCAATTACCCAGGAAAGTCCCATGTAGAAAGGATAGATAACCCATTAGAAAAAAAATTAAAAGGAGTCTCATTAATGGTTACAGCGATCTTCTAGATTGTTTTAGAAACTATTAAAGGAAAAAGAATTCAAGTTGTTTTTCTTCAACGCACTTCACACTGTTAACTTACATAAAGAGCAGTATCACAAAGAAATAAATGAAACAATTCAACTGGCACTGTGTGCAGTATAATTCCAGAGAATCACCACTTAAAAATAAAATCCTTAGATTCTTTAGCATTTATATTTCAGTATTGGCCATAGCAAACAATTTCAGCCAAAAGAAGAAAGAGTAAAGTAATTAAAGTAACTTACCTTGATTTTGGAGATTAAGTAGATGCAGCTGCTGGACGTTTCTATCTTCTTGAGTAGAAATGTTTTTCAAATCACTTTTGTTCTTTATTTCTTGGTATTTGGAATATAAGTTTTTTTAAAAAACTTTATTTTATTTAAGTACAGTTGATTTACAATGTTGTGTTAATTTCTACCATACAGCAAAGTGATTCAGTTATGCATATACATTCTTTTTCATATTCTTTTCCATTATGGTTTATCACAGGATATTGAATATAGCTCCCTGTACTATACAGTAGGACTTTGTTGTTTATCCATCCTATATATAATAGTTCACATCTGCTAATCCCAAACTCCCAATCCATTCCTCCCCCACTTCTCTTCCCCCTTGGCAACCAGAAGTCTTTTCTCTATGTCTGTGAGTCTGTTTCTACTTTGTAGATAAGTTCCTTTGGGTCATATTTTAGATTCCACATAAATGTGATATCATATGGCATTTGTCTTTCTCTTTCTGATTTACTTCACTTAGTATGATAATCTCTAGGTCCACCCATCTTGCTTCAAATGGCATTATTTTATTTTTTCTTATGGCTGAGTAGTATTCCATTGTATATATATATACCATATCTTCTTTATCCATTCATCTGTTGATGGACATTAAGGTTGTTTCCATGTCTTGGCTATTGTGAATAGTGCTGCTATGAACGCAGGGGTGCATGTATCTTTCCAAATTATAGTTTTCTCCCAATATATGTCCAGGAGTGGGATCCCTGGATCATACGGTAGCTCTATTCTTAGTTTTTTGAGGAAGCTCCATACTGCTTTCCATAGTGGTTGCACCAATTTACATGGATTTTGTAATGGAACTTCTGTTTGTGGATATGACATTGATTCTAGAAGCCCCAAGTCTGGAAAGGAGAGCCCCTCTTGTTCCACTTATCACCATAGTGTGAAGCCGGCAGTAGGATTCGGCTGCAGGCAGGGCTCATTCTAATCCTGGAGGAAGCAAGGTCCTTTCTAAGGAGTAGAAGCTGAGCTCACAAGTCCTGGAAGGGTGAGCCCTTCAGGAAGAGGCAGGAGAGAAACAGAGGAGAAACATGAGGAGAAAGAAAGAGGAGAGATACAGGATGAAAATGGGGCAGAAGAGAAATGGACAGAAGAGAAAGATGTAGGAAAAATGAACCAGGATATATTGAGTACCTTCAGTGTGCCAGCTACTCTGCTATCCACTGCAGACCTGCTAACCCCATTCATTCTCACAAAACCCCCTACATTAGATGTTACTGCTTATAATTTAGAGGAAATAGAGACAGAGAAGAGGCTGAGTAACTTGTTCATACAGTGTAGGGCTGGGGCTGTTGGAATCTACAGACTGCACTGTCTAAGGCAGCGGTCCCCAAACTTTTTGGCACCAGGGACTCGTTTCATGGAAGACAATTTTTCCATGGACTGGGGAGGTGGGGGGAAGTGATGGTTTGGGGATGATTCAAGCACATTACATTTATTGTGCACTTTGTTTCTATTATTATTACATTGTAATATATAATGAAATAATTATACAACTCATCATAATGCAGAATCAGTGGGAACCCTGAGCTTGTTTTCACTTGCCACTCACTGATAGGGTTTTGATATGAGTCTGCAAGCAATTGATTTATTATGGTCTCTGTGCAGTCAAATCTCTCTGCTAATTATAATCTGTATTTGAAGCCACTCCCCAGTGCTAACATCACCGTCTCAGCTCCACCTCAGATCATCAGGCATTAGATTCTCATAAGGAGCGTGCAACCTAGATCCCTCGCGTGCGCAGTTCACAGTAGGGTTTGTGCTCCTATGAGAATCTAATGCTGCCACTGATCTGATATGAGGTGGAGCTCAGGCGGTAATGCGAGCGATGGGGAGCGGCTGTAAATACAGATGAAGCTTTGCTTGCTGGCCCGCCGCTCACCTCCTGCTGTGTGGCTTAGTTCCTATTAGGCCATGGACCAGCACCGGTCCATGGCCTGGGGGTTGGGACCCCTGGTCTAAGGTGTTGGATTCTCACTTTAAGTGCTTCTCATCACAACCAGGGATTGCAAAATCAGATTCTGAAAGAAATGAAATAGGTAACATGAAGGTGTAATTTGGAGTGAGGGTTGGAAACTGTGGCCAAACAGAGAATTTCTGCCCCAATTAAAGATGTTCCACTTAAAAAAATTAAGTATTGTGTTGACTTTGTAAAACCATTCTGAGTGCCCACTGGTAGAACTTTAGTTTAACACCTGTGGACCATGCTGCTCATCCTATGTCTATTTCCTGTCACTTGTGCTCTCAATACTCTCCCTCCCTACAGTCCTCCCAACCCTGTTTCCCTCTTTGTCCACCTCTCCTGCCTCTCAACTCCAAAGGTTCATTCTCAGCTAGAAAAATTCCTCTCATTCCCTTTAATCCACCAGAATGTCTGGGTCAGTTAAAATTCTATCTACTTTCTCTTTAACTTTGCTAACATAAGCAGTAAATTTTAACTTGTTCCAGTAAAAGATCAGTTAATTTAGAGTCTGAGGGGTAGAAGAAATCTTAGGAATTTTCAAATCTAGTTAAGAGGAAAATAAATAATGTAAGAGGATATGGTGAAGAAATTATTGCCCATGACAATTTGATGTTGGCCTCTGCTTAGAACAGTGTTTCTCAACTGTTTTTTTATTACTGTCTCCCATAAGGAGACTTTTTAGACTTTTTTGTATATTAAGTCACCCCTCCCCTCCCCCAAGAAATTCTAATATCATAGATATACTATATATCTGTTTATGTACTATAGCTCTTTGGAAGGCCACAGGCCATTGAAACATCTAAGTTTTCTTGACCCCCAAGAGCCAATTTTCTTTCCTTTGGGGGCCATACTGCCCCCAATGAGAATGCACAGCTTAGCATAATAACTCTTACTCCACTCTATATTCTGGGCCCATTCCTTGGGAACTTTTGGATTCCTTATAAAGAGATTTGAAATGTATGAAGCAGGGAATTAAAAGTTGTTTTAGTGAAATGACCAGGTACTTTTAAAACAACCCACCCACTGCTATTCATCAAAATATTAACAGCCAGGTAGGTTTTATATTTAATGATATTCAGCCAATTGGCACAACCAACACATCTTCAAATTACCTCTGTACACAGAGATACACCATCAATCTATCAGACGGGCAAGCAGTTTTGCAACTTAAAAAAAAAAAAAGTTTAGTGTTTGATTTGGAAGTCAGATTCCAAATGCATTATCTTCTAAAACCAACTGAGTAGTTGGTAGAAACTGTGGTGGTTTGTCTATGTCAAACCTGTACTGCCAGTCCCTAAGACAAGGCTTTGCATCATTTAGCTGCTGCTGCATAACAACCCACCCCAAAATTCAGTATCTTAAAGTAATAAACATTTATTATTGCTCATAGGTCTCCATGTCAGCTGAGTGTACTTGTAGCCTTGCCTTCACAGGTAGTTATAGATCAAGGAGGCAGCTCTGTTGATCTTGGCCAGGCTCTCTCACATATTTGGGAGTTACCTGGCTGAAAGCTAGTCTAGGATGGCCTCAGCTAGTACAAATGGGCCCTTTCTCATGTGATCTCTCTTCTTCCAGCAAGCTAGCCTGGGCTTGTTCACATGCTGGTGTCAGGGTTTCATGAGAGATAGAGGACACTGCACTAAGGAAACTGAGTAGTTTTTATGATCGTAAAACACAGTAACAGCAAATTAGAAGAAAAGGAAACAAAAAAAACCCAGCATTAACTCTCAAAATATTGATTTCTTTATGAAAAAGAGAAACAGTGACATGTAGCCTTTAATGCTTCTCTCTTCTGTTTTCCAATTTCATTCAAAATAAAATCCATCTCTCCTCATTTCTGGAGTAACTTCCAGAGTAGAATCCTCGCTAATATTTTCATCATCACCACCACCATTAATTATTTACTTTTTGTAAGGAGCCACTAGCAAACACTCTCTCTGGATAAATATATTCCATCTGCCACAGAATTCTCTATCCTTGTTACCATGGAGTTCCCAAAGATACAAGTCCTTTACACCTGGCTGATTTAGCAGCAGGTGTTAGCGAAAACAGCTGATTGGTGTACCTAGATAAGGAGGTAATAGAGCATTTTTATACTGTGGTCTACTGGGAGAGGCAAGAATTTCTACTAGAGTAACACTCTGGCCTCTCTCCATCCCCTCACCCCTTACCCTGAGGGGAGCAACTAATAGGTGAGGTCACAAGAAGCTGAGCATGCTTGACTCAGGTCCTGCTCTGTGGGATCAGCTTGCCAGCAAAGAGCATGCATTCCCATCTGTTCTTTATGTAAGTTTTTCAGGAACATGCCCCCATGGGGAGGATGGTATTTCCCCAAGTACCTGTAACTCATATGTAAGTTCCAAAGGAGCCATATTGGATAGCAGATAGAAGGTACTTTCTTGAACTAGCCTTTTTCAATCATAAAAGTTATTCTTTGATCTCTGACTGATGCCTACATCTATCAGTTGGCTGCATATTTCGATGGGTAAAAAGATGGGTGCTAGACATTTGCTTCCTTAAATCTGCACATGAACTTCCCTTAAAAGAAGTTTTTCTAACGTTGAGATAACTTTCTCAGGTTCAACTTCTATACATCGCCCTTCAGTTAGACCATAGAATGGCTAGATTCCATAATTTATACCACCTACATGGCTAACCCCACGTCCCATGTATGAAACACACAAACCATGGACTTCATTAGCAGTGCCACAAATAGGTCAGGTGTGACAATTTTTAGGCTAAATACCTCTGTATGGTTCATGATTTGAGAGTCCAGGATCCTTAAAGGGAGAAGTTTTATCTTCTTTTATTTGAAATGCAATTCCCTCATATACTTATTCA
Organism: Delphinus delphis; assembly: GCF_949987515.2. Classification (NCBI taxonomy): domain Eukaryota; kingdom Metazoa; phylum Chordata; class Mammalia; order Artiodactyla; family Delphinidae; genus Delphinus; species Delphinus delphis. Next base: position 35,868,923 of record NC_082697.1, on the reverse strand, counting down.
GCAAATACACATGCTGCACACATAACAACTCTGCATCTGCTGCCCTATACTCTTGCTGCAAGGGATGCGCATTAGACACATTTCTAAATTATGAGACCTAAACAAACTTCTGCTGTGCAACTTCTGGAAAGACTCTTGCTTTCATAGGAAAAAAGTATAAACCTTGCTGGTATTTCTTCATTTTTTTCTTTTTCCTGAGTTAACTGTAGACCCGGAAGCACAGCAGTTATCTTGCACCCATGAAGATAAAAGTAATAATAAGGGTGAAATGAAATCAATCATGAACTAAGCATGTTGAAGCAGGAATATAGAAGGAGCCAAAATTCCTGTTGGCAACTGAAATGATAGGAATCAAAGCCATCAAGTGCATTCCTCCAGATTCCTTTTCAGTCTGTGGGGGTAATAAATCTTACTTATTAAGGCTCTGCTAGTCAGGTTTTTGTCACTTGCAGTCAAATGCTTTCCTAATATATGATACACAACAGTGGATAAGATATACTTCCTACTCTGAAGCTGTTCACAGTCTAGAGTCACCTCAATATAGGTGAAAAGCCTTATTATAAAGGTAAATACAGGAAAGCTGCAAATAGAAAATGGGCCACTAATTTAGTCTAGGATGGACTTTTTGGAATAGTTAAATCCAAGGTAAAAAAGGAGTTAGGAGGGCTTCCCTGGTAACGCAGTGGTAGAGAGTCCGCCTGCCTATGCAGGGAACACGGGTTCGTGCCCCGGTCCGGGAAGATCCCGCATGCCGCGGAGCGGCTGGGCCCGTGAACCATGGCCGCCGAGCCTGCGCGTCCAGAGCCTGTGCTCCGCGACGGGAGAGGCCACAGCAGGGAGAGGCCCGCGTACCGCAAAAAAAAAAAAAAAAAAAAAAAGGAGTTAGGTACAAGGTTAAGTGGACTAGAGCAAGAGTAGAAACAAGAGCAACAAGACAGTAGGTAGAAGATGAGAAAGGAGTAAAGCCAAATGAGGATAGAGAGAGAGCCAAGGGCAAGATGTGAGTCAAATCAAACCTCCCCCAAGCCACACTGCGGCTAAAATATCACTTATTCTATGCTGAGTGGCAGAAGAGTATTGTAGCTGTGATGCATTATAGACAAGAGATTATGTTCAGTCATTTATTAGCTACTGTTCTCCTTTTTGTCAAGAAATAAATCTCCTTACACGTACTGAAAAATTCTGGGATGATTCAAGATACAAATCTCATAAGCTTTCCTTAATCTTAGCTGGGGGTAATCCAGAAACCAAGCTTTATCTCAGATGCTTAACAATAAATATTCTATTCAATATTCTCTTTTAAAAACATGTTTTGGACTCAAATTTGTGCTCTATTTTCCTTGAAATTCTCCAAACCCTCTATGCTTTCATGGTCCAGTTCCCCTTTTGCCTTTAGTGATAGCTTAGTCAATCTGGGGACTCGTGGAAGGTCTGGTAACTGGGCATTCTTACTTGAAGGGAGAGAAGGAGGAAGCTCAGAGTGGCCTGGTGAGCTAAGCCACGCAACCCTCAGGCTAGGGGTGTCTGGAATGATCTCCTCGGCTTGATGATTCACTTTCCATTGACTGCAAGCGTTATCTTCTACCTGACCATGATTGCTTAACAAACCTCCCCAAATCTTAGTGGCTTAAAACAACTGCTATTTATTTATCTCATTATAGAAGATCAGTTCTTGGCTCAAGTCTGGCTTATCTTTGTTGGCCTTGCTCACACATTTATGGATAGCAAGTGGGCTGGGACTGGCTGCGTTTCTGATGTTCGTGGTTGTTACAGCTGGACCACTTGGGCCTCTTATCCTCCAAGCTGGATTACACGGTGTCCCATGTTCCAAAGCAACAAATAAGTAAGCACTGATGAGTAAACATGTTATAAGTCTCTGCTTACGTTATGTTTGCTACCTGTCCGAGGTCATATTCCTCCTCTTAATGGGAGGAGTAAGGAACTACAGAGGCACATTACAAAGGATACAGATACCAGGAGAGATATAATTTGTGGCCATTTTGGCAACCAGACCACTACAGCTGCACATTAAAGTCAACTGGGGATATGCCTGATGCCTAGATAGAACATCAAACTGATTACATCAGAATTTCTGTGAGTAGGACGTGGTATCAGTGTTTACTTTTTTGTTTTTAATTTTTATTTTTTGCCAATGGTCTAGAGCTCTATCTCTAGCTCTGCGACACCAGTTTATAGAAGAGTTAGGCCTCCTGAGAAACTTTATTTATTTTTTAGTCGGGATACAAGATTTTTATTTTTATTTATTTATTTTTAAAAATTGAAACATAGTTGATTTACCATGTTGTGTTAGTCTCAGGTGTACAGCACAGTGATTCAGTTTTATACATTTTTTTTCAGATTCTTTTCTCTTATAGGTTATTACAAAATATTGAGTATATTTCCCTGTACTATATAGTAGGTCATTGTTGGTTATCTATTTCATATATAGGAGTATATATATGTTAATCCCAAACTCCTAATTTATCCATCCCCCCCCATCTCCTTTGGTAACCATAAGTTTGTTTTCTATGTCTGTGGATCTATTTCTGTTTTGTAAATATGTCCATTTGTATCATTTTTTTAGATTCCACATATAAGCGATATCATAGGGTATTTGTCTTTGTCTGACTTACTTCACTTAGTATGATAATCTCTAGGTCCATCCGTGTTGCTTCAAATGGCATTATTTCATTCTTTTTTATGGTTGAGTAGTATTCCATTGTATATATGTACCACATTTTCTTTATCCATTCATCTGTCAATGGACTTTTAGGTTGTCTCCATGTCTTGGCTATTGAAAATAGTGCTGCTATGAATATAGGGGTACATGTATCTTTTTGAATTATAGTTTTGTTGAGATATATACCCAGGAGTGGGATTGTAGGATCATATGGTAGCTCTATTTTTAGTTTCTTAAGGAACCTCCATACTGTTTTCCATAATGGCTGTACCAATTTACATTCCTACCAACAGTGGAGGAGGGCTCCTTTGAGAAACTTACTTTATAGTTAGTAAACTTTTAAATAGTTCAGAACTTTTTGATATGCAAACACTATTTTGGTCCAGCTAACTTGACAGGCCAATCCAGTAAAAACATTTAAAATTGGTCCCATAGCTCAGATGCCCCTAAACTTTAGTGTGTATCAGAATCACATGGAGGGCTTGTTAAAACACAGATTGCTGAACCCCATCCCCAGAGATTCTGAATAAATAGGTCCGGGGTGGGGCCCAAGAACATGCCTTGGAAATTCTCAGGTGCCGCTGCTGTTGCTTATTGGACAGGACATTTTGAGAAACCACACGTGTAGACATGGCCTTAGCCAAACATAGCGTCTAACCAGCATGGCCTCATTGCCCTCTAAAAGGGCTGTGGTTACCACCGTGAGCCGAAGCAACTTTTGCAGGAGTTCTCAAAATCTTTTACTCCAGGGCATTTAGATACAGCCAGAGAGTAAGTCATCCTGCCACAGGGGAAGGGTCCTCTGCTGGGACAAGAGACTGTTCCAATTGCCTGAGAATTTTCATGGACCTCTCCAGGGCACTCACTTGACTAACAATCCTTTTCTATGTCTTCCCTTCCAGCTCTCTATTAAATGATGAGAAAAGATGAAGATTTGGAGTAGCTGCAGCAAAGCAGCGTGAAACCTCCGGTCCCAACAATGAAAGTCAGATTTTACAGTGAACTCACTCATCCAGTGAACAGTTTTCAATCAGAACCCACAAAAGGTCTCAGCTGAATCCCTGGGGAGTCTATGAACCTGACCCTCTACCAACAGAGAATTAGTATAATAATAACAGAGGAAAACCACTCGCTCTTTCCAAGATAAGAGCCAATGCTTTTTAAGTGCAGTATTTGCAGCTCATGCCTCGAGCACAAGGAACAAAACACTCTGGCTTATCCCGATAATTGCAATGGAGAGTGAAGGGGCTCTTATCAGCACTGGCCAGAAAATTATTTTCTATTCTTTAATGTAATCACCCATCTATGTATAAAATACACACTCTGTCTAACTATTCCCACCCAGTTCTAGGTTAACCTAACTTTAAGAGTTTGTTGGTCACACAGTCTACTCTCTATAGGAATCTGCAAAGTGAGAAGGCTGGTTTTACGTAACATATAAGCCATTGTTTGATACTCACAGTGACATTACCAGCTTTGCCAGAGCTCGACATTTAACTCTAACCCCAATCTAACCAATGCTCAGCCTGGGCCCCCAAAGTGGTGCCCATCTACCCTTGGCTGCAAGCAATCATTTTTTATGCTTGGGGCTCCTGCTTCTCCTTATCCCATGTGCCCCTGAATCTCCTGGGTTTGTTTCTCTCTGTGGTCAGTCAGGGCACACTTTCTCCTAAATTTCTTCTTTTTTTTTAATTTGGAATATGGTTAATTTACAATGCTGTGTTAGTTTCAAGTGTACAGCAAAGTGATATATATATCCTTTTTCAGATTCTTTTCCATTATAGGTTATTACAAGATATTGAGTATAGTTCCTTGTGCTATACAGTAGGTCCTTGTTGCTTACCTATTTTATATATAGTAGTGTGTATGTGTTAATTCCAAATTCTTAATTTATTTCTCCCCCTCCCCCCTGCTATGCCCTTTGGTAAGCATAAATTTTTTTTTCTGTGTCTGTGAGCCTATTTCTCTTTTGTAAATAAGTTCATTTGTATTATTTTTTAAGATTCCATATATAAGTGATATATTTGTCTTTCTTCTTCATTTAATATGGTAATCTCTAGGTCCATCCATGTTGCTGCAAATGGCATTATTTTATTCTTTTTTTATGGCTGAATAATATTCCATTGTATATGTATACCACCGCTTCTTTATTCATTCATCTGTTGATGGGCATTTAGGTTGCTTCCATTTAGGTCCTGGCTATTGTAAATAGTGCTGTTATGAACATGGGAGTGCATGTATCTTTTCGAATTAGAACTTTCTCCAGATATATGCCTAGGAGTGGGATTGCAGGATCATATGGCAACTCTATTTTTAGTTTTTTAAGGAACCTTTATGCTGTTCTCCACAGTGGCTCCACCAATTTACTTTCCCACCAATAATGTAGGAAGATTCTTCTTTCTCCACACCCTTTCCAGAATTTATTAATTGTAGACTTTTCATGGTGGCCATTCTGACTGGTGTGAGGTGATACCTCATTGTAGTTTTGATTTGCATTTCTTTAATAATTAGTGATACTGAGCATCTTTTCATGTGCCTGTTGGCCATCTATCTGTCTTCTTTGGGGAAATGTCTGTTTAGGTCTTCTATCCTTTTTTTTTTTTTTTTTTTTTTTTGGCATGTGGACTTCTCACTGTTGTGGCCTCTCCCATTGCGGAACACAGGCTCCGGACGCACAGGCTCAGCGGCCATGGCTCACGGGCCCAGCCACTCCACGGCATGTGGGATCTTCCCAGACCAGGGCATGAACCCATGTCCCTGCATCGGCAGGCGGACTCTCAACCACTGAGCCACCAGGGAAACCCTACCCATTTTTTGATTGGATTTTTTTTTTTTTTTTTTTGGTCAGCACACACTTTCTCCTAAGCTCTTTTTTTTTTTGAGACTAAATTCCGATAGCAGAGATGTTTGTGCCTCAATTAATATTGTTATTTCAATTTTACCATGAGCTCTCTCTCCTTCCATGTGCATATAGGAATGCCCCAGGGACACCAGTTCAAGTGCATACTCGTGTAATGAGAATTATTATTGGGGAACAATAAATTCTTACTGGTCATCACTATATTGAATTAATTTTAGTCTAAGAGTTAGAGATTATTATTTCCATTTTATAGATGAGGAAACTGAAGCACAGAGAGACTCCTTGTTTTCCTGATTTCCTGTTTCCATTAACCGCTAAACCTAGGCCCACTGCCTTTTTCTATATTCAGGACCTGTTGAGTGTAGATTATGATCTCACACTCTTCCTCAATTAAGGAAACTTTCCTCTCTAGGTCACTTGTGGATGTCATGATGGAATGGTGGTGTGGATAATGGAAAGCTGGCAACAAGCTCAGTTAGAAGATGAGCTATTTCTTTAAAGGCAAAGAATATGGAAACCCATGGAGATAGAGACCCAGACTTCCAAAATCCCCAAGTCTGCATAAATATTTTCAGCTGCTGCTCCCGTCCCCAGTTAGGGAGGGTTCCACCAGGACTCAGAAGTTTACCTTTGCTCTTCCACATGGCATTTTTTTTTATAAAAGTTTATTTAATTATTTATTTTTGGCTGCATTGGGTCTTCATTGCTGTGCGTGGGCTTTCTCTAGTTGGGGGGAGCAGGGGCTACTCTTCATTGAAGTGCACAGACTTCTCATTGCAGTGGCTTCCCTTGCTGTGGAGCACAGGCTCTAGGTGTGCGGGCTTCAGTAGTTGTGGCACACAGGCTCAGTAGTTGTGGCTTCTGGACTCTAGAGCGTGGGCTCAGCAGTTGTGGCGCACGGGCTTAGTTGTTCCGCAGCATGTGGGATCTTCCCAGAGCAGGGCTTGAACCCGTGTCCCCTGAATTGGCAGGCGGATTCTTAACCACTGCGCCACTAGGGAAACCCCCACCTGGCATTTTTATATATTCTTGCATTCTTCCTTTGGCTACCCCACCTGCTTTTTTTCTGGAGACTGTTTACCAGCTGTAGTAAATGGGACAAAATACATCAACTCATTCCCAAGTATTTAATGTTTGGGCAGAAGAAGGAAAGATAAAGTTTCCCGGCACAGCACCCTCAGCAAGGCCAGGCTTAACCTCCTTTAATTTTTTTCCATTCCTGTAGCACTCTCCCACCATTCATCTTTCATACCAACTCTTTTTTTCCCTCTATAATAATCTCAAATACTTGCCTCTTTCTTAGTTGTGAAGTTTCAGTCTAGACAGAGTTTAAATTATTCTCTTCGTGGTCACACTGGTTCACGTATATATTAGGAGGTGTGGTTAGATGCCAGAGACGGTAATGGGGCAGAGTGGAGGGTGACGGGGATTGAACTGCTTACTCCTTCTTACTGTCACATCTAATCCCTGGTCTGATGCAACCAGAAACCCCATGGTGGTATTTTCTTTAAAAAATGTCAGTCCAATAAAATGTGGGTAAACCCAGGAATTAAGCTAATTAATAATATTAAAATTATTTACTGTACACCCTGGGTAAGTGGCTGTGGGTGAAATGACCACTTGTCCGGGGACTACAAAAACAAATTTGCTGTGGGTGGATAAATAAACAAACACGAGCCACACGAACATGTTTATGTCAAGCTGGTCAACTTGGAGCTATTTGAGTTTCGTAGGAACCACACAGCATAGAACAAAACATGGAGATTGAGAAAATTGTTTCAAATGGGTTTACCAGTTCAAAATTTAGTCAATTTCTCAAAAGAAGAAAAATAGATTCAGTAATTTGTAAGATCTACCTTTACCATACCTTTCTTTCTAGGATTTCAAATTCCAAAGCAAGCTCAGAGGAGATCAATTTGAATATTTGATTTAAAAATTTAATAATCTTTTAAAATATGCTTAATATGATAATATTTGTTTATTACCTGGAGGTTTAGTTCATTTACATTTATTGTCATTACTGATATATTTGAACTCACTTATTCCAATTCATTTTGCCCTTTCTACCTGACCTATTTTAAAAATATTGCTTTTATGTTCTCCTTTCTTATTTTGTTTTGAAATAATGTTCACCTAATTCTAACTTTTTTCTCTGTACTAATTTTCTCTTTCCTAAAAAAATAATTAGTATTCTTTTGTTTTAGAAAATACCCTGGAAACTTTAATATCACTGTTTAACCTAATAATAGCCTAAAATGAGTATCAGTATATTTACCTGCCTCCTGAACAATACAATACTTTTAAGACACTTTAATCATCCACTCAAGTTATGTTTTGTTGTTCAGGATTTTGGGTCTATCTTGAATTCTGCGTGTTTTCTTATTATTTGTGAATAATTGTTTGGCTTTTTGCATCTTTTATCCATTTTTCTGGCTGACAATTCCTTCTCATATCTCATCTCTATCTTTCTAAAATAATTTGCGTTCTTCCTAGAGTACATTCTTTAGAAAATCTTTAGAGGGGAATTGTTGTGAGCAAACCCACTCATTCTCTGTATGTCTTTCTTTCTGTCTCTCTCGTGAAGTATGCCATGAATGATATAATGAAAATGTGTAGTTTAAAGTATAATATCAAAACAAACACCCACCCAGGTTAAGCTTTCTCAGTTTCTGTTTGTCTGAAAATGTCTACATTTTGCCCTTGTTCTTGAGAGATTTTTTTTTTTTTTTTTTTTGCGGTGTGCGGGCCTCTCACTGTTGTGGTCTCTCCCGTTGCAGAGCACAGGCTCCGGACGTGCAGGCTCAGCGGCCATGGCTCACGGGCCCAGCTGCTCTGCGGCATGCGGATCTTCCCGGAGCGGGGCATGAACCCGTGTCTCCTGCATCGGCAGGCGGACTCTCAACCACTGCGCCACCAGGGAAGCTCTTGAAAGATTTTTATTGAGTATATAATTCAATGTTGACCAACATCTTCTCTTTGAATTTATCATCACATTTGTTTCTCTCGTCTATTATTTTTTAGAAGAAATTTGCTAAGTTTTATTCCTTTGTAAGTAATGTGTCTTTCTTTTCTGGTTGCTTTTAGATCTTTTCTTCTTTGCTTAGTAATGTATGTCGAGGTGCTAGGAATTTATTGCACTCACGAACTTCGATCAATTTTGGAAAATGATAGCCACTATCTCTCAGATATTGCCTCTCTCCTCATTCCCACATTCACTTGGTTTTCTCCCTCTGAAACTGAGTAGATGTGTATTGGAACTTCTCACTCTATCGTCCACATCTCTTAACCTCTCTTTCATAATTTCCATATTTTGCTTTATGAGTTGCATTTTAGATAATTTCTTCATATATACCTGACTCCTCAATGTTTAATCCATCCATTAGACCAGATTATTTTTCAAATCTTCCTGATAAACAGTCTGTTGTTCCACTGTCATTATTTCAGTATCCTTTTGGATTTAAAAAAATAATATTAAAAATTTCTCTCCTATTTCACGTCAGTTAATATAAACATCAGCTGTTTTTGTCAGTCCTATTCTGGTGACCTCTCATCCTGCTTGGTCCTCCATCCATCCATTAAAACCAAAGATCTAAGATTCTGCTCCATCCCATAAATTAAAGACCTCTTCACCTACAGTACACATCTACATGTTAACCTGAGCAGTGGCAGGGCAAGAAGCCAGAACAGAGAGAGAGTACAGATGGTCTCCTTAGATAGACCCTGTCTGGTGTCCCTGCCATGACTAAACTGAGGAATGCAAGAACAAGCAAGAGGACCAGCTGTGCCTGAGTTTAACCAGGTGGTTAAAGAGAGAAAATACAGATGAGGCCTTGGGGACACAGTAACTTGGCCCAATAAAGGTCAGTATATGCCCAGTTGGATTAATCAACTGTCTCCTTTGGGGAGAAGCAAATGAGGGGGAGGGAGTATTGGCAGAAGTCCCCTCCTGAAAGTGGCCTGTAGAAGACACTTCCAGTTTCCCATGTCACAGTCTCTTGGCTCAGCTCTGATTCCGGCTACAGCTGTTGTGGATGTTTCTGCGTGAGCTCAGCCACCTTGCTGACAGCATTACAACTGAAACAAGCCATGTCTTAAGCTCTTTGCTTTGGCATCTTGTCTTAAGCCTCAGGAAGCTGCTCAGCCTTCCAGCAAATGGTAACACTCAACCCGCAGGGAGGCACAGCTGGCGGAGAATCTGGCTGTTTATTTGGGAAACTCCCAGTGATTGTGTTTTGGGGTCTTTTCTCCTGAGCTGCTAATATTCCCTAAAGACTATCTTCTATTTTCCTGCCATCTGGCAGCTAAAGTGGGAAGAAGGCAAAGTTCTCCATATTGAATATATGTTTATGTCATTTCCTGTTTTCAGTTGGGGAATCAGTCACAGTGATTACAAAAATCTTTCACATCCTCAACAGTCTTTCAATAACCATCCATGGCCAGATCAGTTATTGAGCATTTTCTAGGTGGAAGTTACAGTATTAGTCTTGTGTTTTTGTGCAAAGAAACCCTGATTTTGCATAGCTGGCTGTTTCTTTTGAGCTTAGCTCATCTACTAGAAAAATGCATCACCTTTATTATAATTGTGGTGGAGGGAAGTTTAAATTAAACCCAGATATATGTGACAATATCTTAGTAACATTTCTCTAGTATCAAAATTAATTATCAACTGTGCTTATATTTAAAAACCTTTTTTTATTTTGAACAAAATCAAATGTTCAAGGAATAGTACAATGAACTTGCATATATCCTTCACTTAAATTCACCAATTAACTTTTTGCCACATTTGCTTTTCCTCTCTTTCTCTGTATCTCTCTGTTTCTCTGTCTCTGTCTCTCTTCTCTCTCTATATATGTGTTTGTGTGTAGTATGTATGTATATATTCATATATACACGTACATATTTGATGAACCATTTGAGAGTAAGTTGCTGACATCACCTTTTTTCCTGAATACTTTTGCATGTATTTGCCCAGACAAGTGTATTCTCTTACATAATCACAGTACAATGATCAAAATCAGACAATACAACATTGACACAATATTATTATCTAATGTAGAATACACATTCAAATTTTGTTAATTGCCTTGATGTGTTTAACAGCAATATTTTCCTCCATCCAGTATCTATTATAGGATCAGGCATTTTATTCAATTGTATCTTTTAGTCTCTTTTAATCTGGAAAACATCATCAACCTTTTTTTGTCTTTCATGACATTGACATTTTTGTAGTGCACAGGCTAATTTTGTATATAATCTGCTGACATTAAAAAATAGTTTTAAAAATGGCTGGTTTGAGAATGGGTAGTACTTCAAATCTACGGACACAGTTGCAGTTTCTTTAGATTAAGTCAGTTTATGGTTTGAATTTTACAAAAATCCCTCATTCTTTTGCCTTTAAACTACTCTGCTCTATGTGGACACACACACACACACACACACACATGTTTCAATTAGGAGAATATAAATGAACTTAGGGCTTTGAGACATTCCCTGATAAAACTGCATAATTGGGGTCAATGCCGTGGTGCTATAACGCTGTAGTTAGGAATCAGTGGTCTGTTGTGAAGCACAGAACATATGGATCTGAACACGTTTGGCAGATCAATGATCTCAAAAACGTTTCTTAAGAAGTCACACATCTGGAAATAAAACTTAAGGTAGTACATAAAATTAAAATTGTCTCAAGAAAAGGAATAGTAAAATCAAAAAATATTTGCTTGCCTGCTTAGAGAATAAGACTGGTGATTCTATACAGTTCACATGAACAATGATATATGGTAACCTACTTTTTATATGATTTCCCTTTAGAACTAAAATCCCAGTAATGATGAAGAAAAAGGATATTACTTATTGGAAGAACATTCCAACACCCAAGCACAGAAGGTAAGCTACATTTCCACACAGCAGCCCAGCTCCCTGTGCTTTGCTAACCAGTATGATCCAGTTGACCCAAATCTCAATTGTTGCAATGCCTTTGAGGAAAAATCTCCAGAAGGATTTCCCCTTAAGGATTTTGATTTTCAGAACAAAGTGAAAGACAAATATGAAACCAAAGTGGGTAAGGAAGACAAAGAGCTGCCAGCGGTGCTTAGTCTCTGGCCTCCTACAAGTTAATGGACTGGGAAGCCGGAACGGGTAAGTGATAATGATTCTATAAGCCTGCAAGTGTGGAGTTTCCTTGTTTGCTCTGTGTTTTGTGTACGTGTCATATAATGTGATTAAAATCAAGCATTCAGTCCTGTCTTTGAGTAATATCGAGCTCCAAAGTAATTTTTCAGACACAGTGATTTTGAACATTTTAAATATTTCTACCCTACTCCTCCGTCGACTGAACTCTCTTAATGACATTTTACCAACTGCATTATAATTATGTCTAATTTCAGGATATTTCTGCTTTGTTTTAAAACTATATTGATTACTCAAGGCTCTGCACTGAGTGGCTCAGAATTTGTTCCAATTGCTGGTACTAATGTCAGCAACTGAATTAACCGAGTATCTGTCGGAAACAGGGAAATGGAAACTCTCTCGATAGTCTGCATGGCATTCCAGATCAAAGGAGGGAAGGAAACTTGTTCACAGTCATTTCTCAAGGAGCGTTATTATTCATTTTGGATTGAAGCCATAGGAATGTGTCTGTAGAGTGTGTAACTTTACATGAGATAGTATCATAAAAAGGAAATTACAAAGTTGAATTCGGCTTGATGTTCTTATTAATCTTTGTTACCCTTTCTTTTATGGTTGAGTTGGTTCTCTACTGGGAAGATAATATTGTTTTTTTTCTATTTTTGATTTAAATGAAAAATAGTGAAACCATTCAAAACAATTTAACATTTTTTTATGTGTGACCCTTACCTGTAGAGACAGTGCACTTAATTAAGTAAGAGACGTAAATAAATAAAAATAAAAATAAAAAAAATTTGGCTTCCCTGGTGGCACAGTGGTCGAGAGTCCGCCTGCCGATGCAGGGGACATGGGTTCGTGCCCCGGTCTGAGAAGATCCCACATGCCGCGGAGCAGCTGGGCCTCCGCTGAGCCTGCGCGTCCGGAGCCTGTGCTCCGCAACGGGAGAGGCCACAACAGTGATGAGGCCCGCGCACTGCAAAAAAATAAATAAATAAAAATAAAAATACTGTGGTCACATAAGTGAATAATTCATTTGATTACCTCATGCCTGTCCTTCCCTTTACAATTTTAATGAAATTGTAGAAACCGAAATGACTTTTGATCCAGTGGATTTAGTTCCTTTGAGTGAACTAAAAATACAAGCTATCTATAAAATATTTTTGGTTTGTTTGAATGGAAGGATAAAGACAGGGGAGGAATTGAAATTGCCTTTTTTCTTGAGAGCTTGGGAGATGAAACTCAGAAGCATTGAAGGGTTTTAGATGTATTGCAAAGACAGCATCAATAACAGAAACTCCAAAGCCTCCCTTTTTTCCCATGAAATGTTCTTGTTTTTGGAGCCACTTTTCTCCTGTGTTAGTGGTAGCATATAACTTACAACAAGCTTTTCCATCAGGTTTGGAAACTGAAGCTTTAGGAAAGTGTTCATGCACTAAAACCCAAAAGACTGCCGTCCTGGAAAGGTTGTGTGATCCCCAAGTTAGGAGTAGGAAAAAACAGTTGGAGGATGGGGAAACATTGAAAAGATGTTTTCAAACTTTTTAAATACCTTTTACAACTAAGAGATGTTTTAGTTTGGGGCTCAGTTTGGTTAGTTAAAATGTTTTTTTCCTTGCTAATTCTCTGTCTTATTTTCTCACTAACCTCTCCTGTTTTCCATTCCTGGTGCATGGTAATATTTTTACAACACTGTGAAAGTACACACACACACACACACACACACACACACACACACACACACACCACAAACACACACGCACACGCATACCCTGGTGAACAAGATGGGCCTATTGCGGTTGAAACCCAGTGTAGAATAATGGAAAATGAGAATAAAAATCTCACCTAGGGACACTTTATCCCACAGACCAGGGGTTGGTACAGTCCACTGGCCAAATCCTGCCCTTGCTTTTTTTTTTTTTTTTTTTTTTTTTTGGTACGTAAAGGCTTACTGGAATCTAGTTATACCCATTTATTTACATATTGTCTGTGGCTGCTTTCAGGGTACAATGGCAGAGTTGAGTAGTAGTGACAGAGCCCATATGCCTAGCCAAGCCTAAAATATTTATTATCTGGCCCATTACAGAAAACAGTTGCTGACCCCAGCCAAAAGCCAAACATTATTTTCCAAAGGGTGGTCCCAGACCAGCAGATTCAGCATCTACTGAATCTAAGAATTTGTTAGAATGCAAATTTTCCAGCCCTATCTCAGACCCAAGGAATAAAAGTATCTGGAGATGGGGCCCATGATCTCTCTTTTAACAAACCTTCTGGGTAATTCTGATGCATTCTCGAGACTCCCCTGGGTCAGAGCATCCCAACCAGATGTTGCTAATGGGTTGCAGGTGTGCCAAAGATATTAGTCTATAGGCCATGTAGCTGGCATCATGTAGGATCCCAAAGGATCACAATCTGGGCAGGACACAATTAAAATTGTACTTTAAAAATTAATTTGGGCAGATTGATGATGATTTTCATACCAAATGAATTTCCTGTCACTCTCAGATACCATTTTATAATAACAAAAAATAACATTTTGATAACACTTTTTAGCTTACAAAGTAGTTCAGGGTGGTCTCAAAAGACGTTTCCAGCTTGCAAATGTTACTGCACGAGAAGTAGAAGGCATGTGTCTACGTGTCTGTTTTTGTGGATTTAATATCTTTTTCTTCAAGAAAGATAAATATCTTTAAGGTGGATTCAGTAGAGGGATATATAAATTTATTTTTAAAGTAGCCCTTAATGCAATCCTGTTTTATCACTCTTTAAACATTATATATGAAAATACAGAGTAGATAAATTAGCCCAGGTTCCCAAGATATTCAATAAGTAATTTACTTGAAATAATAATCTCCCTGCTTACACCTAAATGGGATTCTACTGACAATAATTCATTGCAAGTCTTCTTTTCAGAACATTTTTTTTTTTTGCTTTCAGCAAGGCATGCCTATAAGCTAGCATTCATAACTGGAAAGTGCATGCTTGAATGTAAACTAACAAGCAGTAAAAGTGGCCCTCTGCCCATCCATCATAAGGATAGAGAATGTGGAATCTTTAGTGATATGCAGAATAGGGCCAGAATAGAACACTGACCTTGGGAATTGGGCCTATAGCTTACTGATGCTGGGTCTTCACATTCCTTTCTGCAAATCTCTGCCCCTGAATTTAGGCCTGTTCCAGGATCCCCAGAACTATCTCAGGAAAAGTCAGATTATTTGGGTTGAAGATGCTCTGAAAACCCCTGGTGGCTTTTGGCTATTTGGGGATTTCTGCAGCATTCAGAGTCTTGCCCAATGGGTGGCTATTGGTCCAGTTTTGCCTGAGACAATATTTGGGCTGGCACACCCTGCAAAGCCTATCCTCACCCACTAAGTACACACATACACACACATCAACATGGAAGCATGTGGGCATGTAGACCACCAGTACCTGTGGGGCTGTGAGATGGGGCCATAGGCCCTCCACAAGATAAACTGGTCAGGCCCACTTCAAACAACTTCATGCCTGGGCCAAGGTAACAAATGGAGTTTAAATGCCCCCCATGTCTTTGCTGAAGCTCTTCCCCTCACTGTGAGGGGCTTTGTGTACGTGTACACCCACCTCAGCCGGCATGCTACTTGTTGCGCTTAGGGGTACGTGTACTACCAAGTAGGTCTGCTTCTTATATTGACATTTGCAGTCAGATAATTCTTTGTGGTGGGGACTGTCCTGTGCATTGTAAATTGTGTGGCAACATCCAGGACTCTACCCACGAGATGTCAATAGCACCCCAGTTGTCACAACCAAAAATGTCTTCAGACAATGTCTGTCAGACTTAGCCAAGTGCTCCTGGTTGAGAACCACCGTTCTACGCCAAATACCACTTAGTCTCAGCGTGTGTGGGTCTCCCTTGATTGACTCAGAACCGGATCCTCCTTCACAGGGCTTTTAAAACAAGAATAAAATGCAAAGTGAGACAGCTCCTTTACATTATGTTCTGTACCAACATTGTGCAAAATGGGGTTCCTAGCCTTGTTTGTTCACAATTACAATGGAAGTAAAAGTCGGAAATATGGTATTCTCAGATATTATCAGCCTGACATTAGAGCCAAAACCATCATGCAGGTGGCCACTATTTCAGAGCCAAACCTCCAAGAAAAATCATCGTCTCGTGCACTGATTCTATCAAATGCTTACAATAAAAACACAGACTTTGATTCCATTAACTCAGAAGAAAATCTATTTAGTCTTACAAATCCAAAGTTGAGAGCAAAATGCAAATGTTCAGAAAGAAATGCTCCCCACTAAAATATATCAAGAATCACAGACATTACATGCCATGCCAATTTCAACAGGTAGCTAAATCATGTAGACTAGAGTTCACTTGAAATCATGTTTCTATCATCCCCCCAAATAAAATAATATAAAAATAATGAACAAGCTGCCTGCTATTCCAAGCCAACTAAATTTATATTATTGAGTTTTGCTTGTCTTTTTTGCGTTTATTTTTATTTTTTTTCTGTGAACGTGCATATTAAAGAAGAAATTCTGCTTTAATTAGGCAGGAAAATATAGTAAATTACACAGGACAGTAGTTATAGCCTGTTGTCCAAATTATAGCCTGTTGTCCAGATCCAGCCAGCCCCTGCCTTCTAAGTAAAATTTTACTGGAACAGAGTCATGCTTAGTTGTTTACATATTTTCTAGGGTCACTTTCACAGTACAATAGCTGTCTTGAGTAGTTGCGATCAATTCAGACTCCACGAATGCGAAGTTGAAAATATTTATCTGCCCTTTACATGAAATATTTTTTGACGCCCTAGTATAGGAGTGACAGTGGGGTGTCCCTTCAGAGGACTGTCAAATATTTAAATGCATGCATAAGTTACTTCAAGCCTCAGTCCCTTTTTCTGAATGTGAACTTAAGTCCTCATGTCACGTTGATGAGTGTTCCGTAGTTATTTTTGAGAATTTTCTGGACATGCCAGAATGTAAGTGATCTGATTTTTGTTTCAGCTACTTGGGCACCAAACCATTGGTTGGGAAGGGGTTGTGTATGTTGTGTTTCTCAGTGGATAAATCCAGGTTCTTTATGCCCTAGATAGTTGTCATGGGGGATTTTGGTAAAATTTGTTGCTGCATTCTGATAAAATCATCTCAAATCCAATCACATATCCTTAAATGATGTGTCCAACAATGTCATCGAGTGTTAAAGTGGACTTTGGAATCGGCGAGACTCTTTCTCTCTTTTTCTTAAAAGCTCTCCTGATATATACACACTGCTTATATTTTCTTTTTCGTATCAAGAAATACTTTCAGATGGGTTCTTTGATGTGCTCCTGTGGAAGGAGGACAGATGGCTATTTTGAGGTCACCAATTGTCACAAGATGATTGTCCTGTTATTTCATGGCATTTTTATATTTTGATTTTTATTTTCCGATTCAGGGAAAGTCAGTGATAAAATTCCATTCCAATGCCTTTGTGCACTTACGTTTATCTCAAGTCTTCTACAGGCTTTTGTGAAGGCTGTGCTTGAGAAGACTGAAAAAACTGTAGAAAACACAAATCTCAGGGCCTCAGTCTACCTAATAATATATATTATATCATACTTATATATCATAGACATATGGCTCTTGTGTACTTAATATATATCACGCCACTAGTATTATCGTATGCAATAAAATATTAAGTAGCCTTAGTATATATGTTTGTGGGTGGGGGTGTGTGTGCATAGACTCTGTGTTTGTAGGTGTGTGAAGGTGTGTGTGTGTTGTACAGTGTGTGAAAAGCAATAATCTACAAAGAAAATGGAGGGTGAGACCTTGAAGCAGGAAACAGCTTGCCAAGCTCAGATGTTTCTTGACGTAACTGAAGTTGTTTATACTGACTTTGCTATCTTGGCGCAGCTTAGAAAATGGTGATTATGTAAAACGAAGCGTTCTTTACTGCTCTGTCTGCTTTTCACTTTTAGAGACAGATTTCTTCCTTTTCTTTTACGTTGTATTCTTCACTGGATTGTATTCTTTGGCTAACTTCCCTAAGTATTGTTCATGGTCCCCGAGCCCAGCTGTTCCTTCCTAACTCTTTCAATGGCATCTCTACAAAGCTGGCTTTCAAGGCAGCATCCTGATCCCCTGGTTGGAGATGACAGAGTTCAGGCCTCCCCACACAGACACTGTCCTTAGGTCCCAATCCCTTCTTTCTGTCTGTAGACTGTTCCTCAATAAACCACAGACAGCTTGTCTTAGGTCACAAGAAGGGCAGAAAGCATGATGAGAGAGACAAGTTAGACCAGCCCAAGTTCACCCCCACTGACGGAAGAGAGTTCCTCCAACGTGAGCCAAGCATTGATGTCATCTTTGATGCCCTGGTAGAGAAAACACTTCCCTCAAACTTCAGCTCAGCTTCTCTACCTCTTACGTTTATCTCCTCCCCGGCTCCCAGACTGTCAGCTGCTGTGTGGAAGAACCACATCTAAATGATTTCTATGTTTCCCAGAGGAGTATCTCTGGGCACAGTCAGTGACAAATGAATATTTATTGCATGAAAAAAATAATTTAAAAATTAGTTTTAAGCAGTTTACATTAAAAAGCGAGCATAAGTAAACAGTGGATTCTGTTCCATGCCAATTGAACTGACCCAACCTCTGATACTAAAATGTAACAGAGGTCATGGAATTTCGTAGCTGGAGAGGAAACTTAGGCCACACAGTCCAGTCACCTCAGCTGACTGTGGAGAAGCATGAGGCTCATAGAGGAAAGGACAAATAAACATTTATAGGGCACCAACTGTATGCTGGACCAGTACTTTGCAAATACTGAATTTTCACAATAACAGCTTGCATACACAACATTTGCTGTGAGAAAGAGGACCACACTGTGAGAGATCATGGCATGACAGACTTCAAGTGACAAGGTCAAGTCCATGAAGCCTGAGCAAAGCTGGTTTTGCTGACCTCCAAAGCCATGCTCCTTTCCTTACACTCAACCCAGGTAGCCCCTAAGTGCAAGAATTTTGCATTGCCTGATACTAACTTAGAAGCATGTAATAGCTATCTAACCATTTACAAGAAATACAGAGTTAGAGAAATATGTTACAAGATATCCCAAGGAAACCATCAGCCTTATCCAGAATTGGCGAAATCTTAGAGGACAAATGACCCAATTTCTTCAACAAATAAATGGCATTAAAACAACAACAATGGGGAAAGGAAGGGACTACTATATAGTAAGAGACATATAAACCAGATGTGACCTATGGAACTGTGGTTGGATCCTAATTTCTGAACAAATGGTAAAAAGAAGAAAATTGAGAAAATGGGAGAAATTGAACATGAACTAGTATTAGAAGATATTAAGGACTATTGTGCTTTTTTTTTTTTAGTATGAAACTAATATTTTGGTTATGTTTTAAAAAATCCTTGTGGTAGAGATTCAGACCTAAGTAATTATGAGTGAAAAGATACAATGTCTGGTATTTACTTTAAAATGTTCCAGATGCATTCATATACTAGTATGCAATTAAAAGGTATGTTTTTAATAAAAGCTATAATACCTAGAGCCATTAATTTGGTTTGGCTCTAAGGTAAGATATCAGTTCCACTCTGAAGTCTAAGGCAAGATTACAATTCTTCATACATGTTTACTATGATTCCATGTTAAAACAAAACCAAACTTCTGCAAAGTCAAAAATGTATGCAGCCTGATAAGCTCAGGTATTGATATAATTGAAACCCTCACTCTTCCCTTGTGAGGAGACCATCATTGTGGGATCAGGATGGACCATGTTCCCTGCAAACCCTCCAAGGTCAACTGACATGTTCCACTTTGAGGTATCTCTTCAAATCAAAGCAAGGACATCTCTATCCTATGGTCCTCAGGGTTGGCAGCTCTGAAGGGAGCAAAATCTGTGGGCAAATGACAGCTCTTTCAAGGATTTTTCTAGGACTCCTTTGCACAGCTGAGGAAAGTGAGACTTCACAGCTCATTTACCCAAATGCTGACTACAGCCCCTAAGAACTGCCATCTCTTTCCCGATACTCCTTTTGGAGAGTCAGTGGAGAAAGGAAGGAAAGAAAGGGTTCACCTCCTGCTGTCCTCTGTTCACAGACGTCCTTCTAGTTGGCCAGCTCCTGTTGGAAGTTAAAGGGAGGCAGGAGTTGAGGGAAAGGAGATAGACCTTCTAAGGCCTCCACAGTTTGAAGGGAGACTAGAAACTTCTCTGTCAGGGTAAAGAAAGGATATCCCCAATTTCTGCACCAAGCAACCTTTTAGTGCTCTAAGGACCGGAGCCTCTCAGTCTGCAATGTACCCATAGAAAACCCTGGGGATTTTGTTAAAATGCAGATTCTGATTCAGCAGGTCTAGGATGGGCCAGAGATTCTGCATCTAACTAGCTCCCAGGGGACGTGCTGCTGCTGGTCCGTGGACCACACTTCGAATTGTGGCCACTTGGTCACTTTTAGAGTCAGGAGAGCATTTTCTCATTCTAGGGTCAGGTCTTTATTATACATCATTCGTGATAACTCACCTGTTACCCACAAGAGTTCTGAGAGTGAGTCTAATGAAGACTTAATGTTAAATAATTGGTGACTATTCAAAACCAAATAAATTAGAAATCTTTGGAAAGGATTGGAGGAGGTGGTGGTGAATGGGGATCAGAGATGAACATTCTTCAACCCCTTTTCACCACTATACTCTGGGCTTTTTTCCATATATTTTTTCTCACTTAAGCCTTACAAAAATGCTCTGAGGTAAGTGTGATTGTCCCCATTTTATAATAATAAGGAGCCAAATCACAAGCTTACAACCATCCAAAGCAAAATGTGGGGAATTCTACAGGAAAAATGACCTCATTTCTTAAAAACAATAAATGGCATGAAAAAAAGAGGAGGGGCAGGAACTGTCACAGATGAAAGAGGCTTAAGAGACACGGCAAACACAAGCAACATTGGAATCTTTTTTGGAACCTGATTTTACCAAAAAACAAAACAAAAAAAGACATAAATAGACACGTTTGAGACATTGGTAAAATGGATCATGGTCTGAATATTAGCTATTAAGGAATTTGCACTAATTTTGTTAGGTGTGGTAATGTTATTACAATTATATTATAAAACAGAATTCTTATCTGTCAGAGGCTGACTGGTGAAATTATATCCTGTCTGAATTTGCTTTAAAATACTCCAGCAAAAAAATAATAAAATAAAAACAAAAAATAAAGACAAGTAGAAGAAACAAGACTCAAGAAAAGAATCAATAGTGGCAGAATGTTGATTAATATTATTTTTTAAAACTCTATTTAGAAACAATTTTAGATTTAAAGAAAAGCTGTGCTATTTTTAGCACAGCATCCTGAATATATATTGACTAACTTCCCCTAATGTAAACATCTTATGTAACTGTGGAACGATGATCAAAACCCAAAAATTAACATTGATATAACATTATTAACTAACCTATAGATTTTATTCTAATTTCTTCTCTGTTTTTTTCCTACCAAGTCCTTTTTTGATTGCAGGATCAAACCCAGTGCCCCACATTGTATTTAATTGTTCTGTCACCAATTGTCCTTGGCTCTATGACAATCCCTCAGTCTGTCCTGTTTTTCATGCCCTTGACACTCAAAGAGTACTGGTCAGTTATTTTGTAGACCATCCCTCAGTTGCAGTTTGCCTGATGTTTTCTCATGATTAGATTGATGTTATGTTGATAATTTTTGAAGTTGGGTAATGTAAGTCTAGGTTTTGAAAATTTCTTTACTAGGCATAAAATTAAAAAAAATAAGGCAGGGGGAGGTTACATAACTTTTTAAAATTGACTTAGTTATTAAATGAGCAGAGCTAGAATTAGGACCCAGATTAGTTTGACTGAAAAAATCTGTGACCTTTACATTATGAAGAGTAGGAAGCAAGATAAATGATATCTGGTTGTTAAGGTTATTTTCATGGGTGAGCCCTGCAGACAGATTTTTTGTACTGCTCTGAACATAGTTAATCAAGCCCCATTTTCTAGGCATATACCAATAATGGCTATATTGGATCAAGATTGAATTATCTTGCAGGATACGTTATTACATATGAGAAATTAAAACCCAAACAAGTCAGCTAAAATTGATATTGAATAAATGGTGGAGGGGTGGTTCATGGAATTCAAAGTCAGGAGAATAGCAGGCTTCCCACAGGACAAGGATTGGGAAAAATAAAACCATAAATATTCACTTCTCTATCTATGTCTCTCTCTGTCTATCTGTCTCTCTTTGGAGACATGTGAAACGTGATTTTCTGCTTCTCTCTGTGTCTGCTTCATTGTCCTGCTTTTCTGTGTAATCATTCTTCATCACATGTGGCCATAAAATAGTAAATGGATGCTTCATCTTGAATCTACAGGACCTTAGATATAGGGATTCTCAACTCCCAGGCTTCTTCATTCAAACCCTCAGTCATATAATCCAATTTCCCCAATTTTGGGGGTTAAATGACCATTGAGCTAGTCCAATGAGCTGTGACCACAGAGGGCACATATAGTACTCATGGTAACAAGAGCCTGTGTACTCCTTCATCTATGGCTATAGGATGGGGTGGGGAGCAGGGGGCAGGCTAAGCTTAGAAGAAGCAGGCAAAGTAATATCTCAGCTCCGCAGAATCAGGCATTGATGAGTTGTGTCCACTTTTTCTTGATTCTAAACCCTCAGAAGAGGTTACAGTTGCCGATTCCTGGTTTTCACTGTTTCAGAGGGAAGAAATAATTTACTAACACTAGGTGATTTGACTTGAAAGCCCCACAGTTTTATGCTAAGTAGTAAGTTCTTTGGGTAGCTTGGCACCATTCTTGACCTTGAAGAGATCAGAGGCTAGTAGAAGAGAGAGAGGTGTAAATTAAAAATGACAATACAGTGAGATTAATGCTGCAGTAGAAGTACAAACAAGGTTCATAGGTATTATATGGAAGGATATGATTAACCATATCTGGAGAGGAGAGGATGAGAAAATCTTCAGAAAGAAGGGGACATCTGAGCTGGAAGTTGAAGGCCAAGTTTGGAGGTGAAATACTTTTCTAAGATGATTCTTCTTGCAGGATCAGCTCTTGGTCTACCATCTTGGATCTGGAAGGAGAGCTTCTGCTGTTTTTGCTGTTCAGGATTAAGTTGTGGGCATTTATATGTGTCCTGCTTTACTGATTGCTGAGGCATTTGAGATTCAACCTATTGATTAGGCTTTTTCCTTGACTTCTTAAAAGCACTAAGTTTATTCAGCCATGAGGCACTCTTGGAGGGCATCACTGTGTTGTCTGGTTTAGGGCCACTGTGAACAGCTTGTCTGAGCAATCCTGACATTTGCAGTGGAGAGAGAGTCAGCGTGAGTTGAAGAAGACCAACTGGTGATTTCATCTCTCTTGCTTACGTTGTGAAATTTAAATGGGTAGGGTGGGAAGAGCTCTTCATAATTAGGTAGTTTCATCAACTATCTTGGTCTTAGCAAAGCAGATACAAGAAGAAAACTGGGTATGGAAAAGTCTGAGCCTATGAATTCTAAGAACCAGAGGGGTTGACATGAATCTTTCATCATGTCTCAAAGCATCCATTTTAACCACAAGGCTGTTGAATTTCAGGGTGGAGGATGGATTTGGTTACTTATCAGGAATGTTGGGTAGAGGATCTGTGTGTGTATATATACCTACTGCCCTTGTGGTCAATCTGTGTGTAACCAGAAGTCACAATATTTAGAGTGACTATATGGGTAAAACACAGCTGGATTTATTATAGAACAATGTAATAGCTACACCTTTTCCCCCTATAATATGCACAAGTGATGCGAGAAAAGTGCTAAAGAAATTAAGTCAAATTTTTAAATGGTCATGTCTATTTACTATCCTAGGATCCATTGGCCATCTGGAAGACACAATAAAAGGAAATCCATTAGAAGGAAACATTCAAACATTGTACTTGGCTTTGGAAAGTTGAAAGACAAGGACGGCAGAACTAGTTCCTGCTTGGACTGGAGTTTGTTTGTTTTGCTTATTTGAAATCAGAGTCAAAGGCCCTAATGGTTTTGACTAACTCTGTTTCTTTGTTTCTGTATATTTGGGCTGGGCCGGTATCTGCAAATGAGCCTTTGCAGATGGCATAAGACTTTCCCCTCTAGTTTTAAGGACCTTCAGAATTTCTGGGAAATCATGCTTGAAGTCGTGTCTTTTCCAAAAAGCTGCCTGTGTGTCATGAGAAGCAAAAGCATTATTTAATGTATAACCATTTACAGAGTCCCTGATGTGTACAGGTAGGATTGTTGTTGTGTTGTGGAAAAGAGGTGTGAGGTGTAGGCATGGGGAGAAATAAACACAAAAAGAATAACCCTTTCCCTCAACAAGTCTGTGCTCTACTAGGGGAGACAAGTGTATGCCTGAGTCCCTTGACTTTGCCAAGGGAAAGTGGGAGAGAAGGGCAAGGTGGGAAATCCAGTAGTTTAACTAAATTGCAAACAGTGCACATTTCCATCTCATCCCAGGGACATGGTTGAGAGCAGAGAGCCTTCCCCAACTGAGTGCAGGTCATCACCACCGGGCCAGGTTGAGGCCCCATCATGCATTTCATCCCTTCTGTATGGTCGGCGATGGGAGGGCCTTAGGACTTAGGATCCTCGACAGACATTTGCCTGTGATGGTGGGAGGATGTCCAAGATGTCTTGGCTAGGAAATGGTAGAGATGGGATTAAAAAGCCAAATCTGGTTGACTTCAAATCCTATAGCTCAGGTCTTGGCACAGATACAAATCAGCAAGGCATTTACCCTCTGACCCCAGATTCTTCATTGGCAAATAAGAGACTTGGAATCAATAGCTTGCAAACTCCTTTTTTTAAAGCAACAGAATATTTCTTTCAGATAAAATATTACTCAAGTCCAGGATAGAAAACAGGTCAAAGTAAACTACTTTGGCTAAAGCCCGGGTGGGAGCCAGAGCCCTAATCTCCATCTCACCCCAGAGGAGTTCTATGTGTTCTATTGCACTATTGTTCAGAAAATACTCCCTCTCTCTTACCCCTTCCATGGGGTAAGAGAGAGGGAGTATTTTACTGCTTTACTACTTCATTGAAGTTGGGCTTGCTTATGTGACTTGCTTTGGACAATGAAATAGAAGCAGACATGACATCCTTCACATTCAAAAGGAGCTTCCATAATCAAGATGGCTTGGCATCTTACACTCCTGGGCTCTGTTGTGAGAAAAGTATGCCCCAGGCAGTCAGTGCTCCCTCAGCTTAGAAGGAAAGATAGGTAGAGCATATGTGCCTTTTACTCTTAGTCTGGAGCAGAAACTCTGTGGCCAAACTGCAAACCCATGAATGAGAAATAAAAGTTTGCTTTTGAAGAGCACTGAGACTTTGGGGATGCTTGTTACACAGCCTAATCATAGCAAAGGCTGACTAATGTAAGGTCCTAAAACATAGTCTCAGAACCTGTGTGGCTCAGAGCATAGATCTAATTGGTGGAGAAAAGTGAGAATCTAAAACATTAAGCAAAAAACACAACAACAACAACAAAACTCCACATTTATTCCACTGATAGTACCCATACCAGGTAATGGAGTAGTTTTTGCTGCTTAGATGCCTACTGTTGGTCTATTTCCCAGCCTAGTTCTCCTACATCCCTCAAATGAGTTATTATTTAATGAGTTATAAAGAGTCGCTTCCTGTAGCTTATAACAGAAGATCCCTAATTGACATATATGTACCTACTGTTTTGTTCATTACTGTATCTATATCTATATATCCACATTATATATAAAGAAAAGTAAGTTTGGAGGAGAAAGGGTGGTCATATTAGCTCATCTAATTAGCAGTTTCATTTCAGCAAAGCTTGAAAAGCTCACTGTTGGATACTGTTGGTGCTCTGCCTCCATCTCTGTTACCAGGCCTTGGACCCTCTCCTGAAGCTTCTGTGACAGTTCACTAGTAATGACTCACCCTTGCCTCTTCTCTAGAGATTTGCTCTGGGCCTGATGGGAGCAAATTCCTTGCCTCCACCCCTTCACTCTACTTCTACAGCCTGCAGACAATGACTTGCTGGTACAGGGAGATGTGGGGCCAGCCCCTGTCCTCCAAGTGGACTAACTCTTGTGATGCTGTTCAAGGTCCAGAGCTCCTGAGGGATTGGGTTGAAGCTGAATTCCAATGAGTCCACATCCTCACTGCGCTCTCTCTTCTACCCCATATCCTAACCCCCATCCCCCTTCCCCTGAGAACACTCCCTCAATAAATCATAGGCTCCTCAATCCATGTCTCAGGCTCTGACTATAGGAAACAAAACTAAGATACTTTCCCTCGCAACTCCCAGCTCTTCCTCTCCCTTTGCTCATGCTGCCTCTGGGGCTACAATAATATTTATGGTGATAAGTCCTCATTTTATTTATTTTTATATATTTTTTAAAAATTCAATTAAATTAATCAATTAATTTATTTATGGTTGTGTTGGGTCTTTAT
Source organism: Delphinus delphis (assembly GCF_949987515.2). NCBI lineage: Eukaryota > Metazoa > Chordata > Mammalia > Artiodactyla > Delphinidae > Delphinus > Delphinus delphis. The sequence goes on along the minus strand of NC_082697.1, from coordinate 35,842,813 downwards.
TGCTGTGCGCGGGCTTTCTCTAGTTGCGGCGAGTGAGGGCTACTCTTTGATGCGGTGCTCAGGCTTCTCATTGTGGTGGCTTGTCAGCACGGAGCACAGGCTCGAGGCATGTGGGCTTCAGTAGTTGTGGCTCGAGGGCTCTAGAGTGCAGGCTCAGTAGTTGTGGCTCACAGGCTTAGTTGCTCCGCGGCATGTGGGATCTTCCCGGACCAGGGCTCAAACCCGTGTCTCCTGCATTGGCAGGAGGATTCTTAACCACTGCGCCACCAGGGAAGCCCAGTCCTCACAGTGAAATTTTTGGGACAAAATGGGGTGAGGGACCATAGAGACTATGCAAAGTGATGGACGGCCCTTCATCATTCTGATGGCAGCATCTAGGCCACTGCCACCAAGGAAAGGTGGCTTCTAGGAGACTGAGTGAGGAGCTGAGGAAGGGTGATTGTGTTTGCTCATTTAATGGGCACCTTCACTTCAGCAAAGCTTGAAATGGGTCAGCGCTTAGTGGCTTTCACACTTTGAGGCCAAGAAGCTCTTTCCAGGGGGCTTCTATTATCCTGCCTCTGAGGGCTCAAATTTTCTCAAATATGTTCTAGAAACTGGTCCCTCACCGGCATCTCAGCAGACCAGAAGGGGATCTGCCATTTCCCAGAAACATTTATAGAGCACCTACTGAATGTAGCAGTGTGTTCAGTAATGAGGATGCAGCCATGAACCCAACCCAGACTTGCTCTGGGAAAGTTATGGTCTATTGATATGAAGATATTTTAGTTTATTTTTTAAATTACAATGAAAATAATGGCTTCCAAAGAAAAGGACCAGAGACTGTATCATGGGGGCTCTGGAGTTCTATATGGACCACAATCTATACTTGGGTTTACAGCATTCTCACCTTATTGGAATCCCCACTGTGACAGCCTGTGTAAATTTTCCACAATAGGGACCCACATAATGAGTACATATAAGTATAGCCTTTTCATTTAACATTTATATTTAGCCTTTTAATATTGAACACTGTATTTAGAATTCTTATCAAAGCATATTTTCCGAACTGTAGTGTCTTTGAACATACATTCTGCTACTGGGAAGTCCTTTCCCGTTCTTTTCTGCCTTCCAAACTCTTACTCTCATTTCAAGACATAGTTCAAATAGTACCTACTCTGAGAGCTGCCCCCAGCTCAGCTAGGTGGATACACCACAATTTGTAATACATTCCCTAGACGTTTTCTTCTTTATGTGTCTCACCTTAAAAATACACTATGAGTTTCTCCAGGGCAAAGGTCAGCCCAGAGTATAGAAATCCAAATAATAATGAAAATAGATAATATTTACTGAGTACTTGCTACAGAAATACACTATTTCAAGAACGTTACAGTAACTCATTTAACCTTCTCAAGCATTTTATTATTCCTGTTTTGCAAATGAGGAACAAGGCACAGAGAGGTTAAGTAACTTGCCGGAGGTCACACAGCCAGGAGATGGCTAAAACAGGTTTCAAATCAGGCAAAGTGCCTAGTGTGGCTTCCAAGTCCAGCTTTTAGTCTTATCAGGGTTTCCTCATCTGGAATCCAAAGACCCCCGAGTCCATGAATAGAATCCAGGGGGGCTGTTATACAAGGATGGGAAAAATTCTGTCTTTTAATAATTTTTAACTGAATTGTAGCACTTCCTTCAATGGTGAATGTAGGCAGCACACCACAGCAGTGTTTGCAGAATCTGGGAATTTGTCACCAGGACACATCACAGATATTTTTTTTTTATTACATGACAGTTGTGGCTGCTCTCTCAAAATCTTGTTTACATTCTCCTAATTACTTAGTAATTATGGTGGTTATTATACCCACCACTACATGCTGTTGTTTAAAGTATTAAGATATTTTAACTGTTTTAAGAAATTGTTTTCCTTTGTAATCCTATGTTTTAAATTTATGCATTTAAAATATTCTTTTTTTATTTTTATTTTATATTGGGGTATATTTGATTAACAATGTTGTGTTAGTTTCAGGTATACAGCAAAGTGATTCAGTTATACATATACGTGTATCTATTCTTTTTCAAATTCTCTTCCCATTTAGGTTATTACAGAATATTGAGCAGAGTTCCCTGTGCTACACAGTAGGTCCTTGTTGGTTATTTATTTTAATGTCATTCTGAATGAAACACTGATACATGCTCCAACCTTAGTAAACCTCAAAGACATCATATAAAATGAAAGAATCTAGTCACAGAGGACCACATAATATATGATTCCATTTATATGAAATGCCCAGAATAGGCAAGTCCATAGAAACAGAAAGCAAATCAGTGCTTGCCAGAGGTTGGAGGAGGGGAGACAGGGAGTGACTACTAATGAGAGTGGGGTTTCATTTTGGGGTGAAGAGAAATGTTCTAAAATTAGATTCTGGTGATGGTTGCACTCTGTAATTATACAAAAAACAATTGAATTGTACATTTTAAACACATGGACTTTATGGCATGGAAATTACATCTCAATAGAACCGTTAAAATGACAACACCGTTATTCTGATAAGGGGGGTTATAGGCTTCCCCAGAGTCTGGTGGGGTCCATCGGCAGGAACGCAAACTTCAGAACCCCGGCCCGCGACTGTGCTTGATAAATAAGCAGAGAGGTTCTGATTTAAGGTTTCTATGAAGTGCTAACTATCATTAATTTAATTTAACTTTAAGTAACTGAATTTATATCATGAAATAAAATAAACCACTATGTAGAACGGACAGGATGATGTGAACATCAGGGAAAATCTCCTGGATCACTTTAAGAGGACAAGGGGCCTGGTGTCCATTTGACCCATTGCTCCTTATCGGGTTATCAAGTTTCCTTCCACTTTTCCAATTAAGACCCTGCTCCTCAGGAAACCCTAGGGGCAGGAAGCAGTGAATTCCTTTTCTTTCCAGCCTTCCCCCACCCCACAAAGATGCCTCTGTGTCGGGTGCAAAAAATAGTCCTCTTGTGCCCCTTCACGGAGCCATCACCTTTGCTGGCAGAGTTGACTTTTGTGGCTTGTTTCCTAGGAGGTCGGTGTTGAGTCCTGAACAAAAAAATAGTTGTTTTTGTGGTGACTTTGCTTCAGGCAGCTCCAGGCAGGGGCCTCACCTCCTCTGAGAAGATTCTCAGTGCCCATGGCCAGCCTGCCCAGGCCTGAATTACATCCTCCTCTCCCCGCTCAGCTCCTCTCTCACTGCAGCTGCCGTGGTTGGTGAGCTGCCCGAGGTCTGCTGTGGCTCTGGGGACATGTTCTGTCCATGTGGATGGCTCCCTATCTCAAGTACCTGCTACACTATTGGCCTGAAGGGTTTCCTTGGCCCCAGAAGGGTGCTCAGGGTGGCTGTGCTCAGCCTGGACCGGCAGGGATTTAACGAGCTCAGAAGAAATCTGCAACCAATCAAGGACAGGAGTTGGTAGATAAATAGCCCACCTTTTTCAGCCTCCAGGGGGATTATTCTGTGGTATATTCTCAGATGGAATGAGCCCCAGGTGTCCGAGTGGTAATCTGCTCATCAATACATCTTTTAACAGCTTTCCCTCCTTCCCTGTCTCACTTTGCCATCATCACCCCTACTCGTGTTTGTTGAGAATATGTCCCACACAAACTCCTTGCACCCATGGTCCTGTCTCAGGATTTGATCTGGGGGAACGCCAGCTTAGGCAGAGGGGCCCACAGAGTAACAAACCCAGGGTCAAGCAGACTCATCCAATGCAGGCTCCTTGGACCACTAATGCTGCCATTGTTCAGACATTTGTGGAGCTCCTAGTTTGAACTGCCTTTGGCTCCCACAGAATAGCAGATTCAGAGCTCCAGAAATTTTCACATGTTGAGCATTAAGCAAATTGTTTTAAACTGCCAGAAGTTAATTCAAAGTCCAAAAAGTAAGGTTGATTCAGGTAAGGTGATAGAACTCTATTTCCTTCTGTGGATCAAAAATGGATCTGAGGGGGAGTTCCAATAATGTGTTGTCCAATTCACACCAGCCATAAGGTAGAAACAACCCAAATGTCTCCCAAGTGACAAACGGATAAACAAATGTGGTTTATCCATACAATGGAATATTATTCAGCCCTAAAAAAGAATACTGACTGGAATATGTGACAACATGGATGAACTTTGAAAAAATTAAGTGAAAGAAGCCAGACAAAAAAGGTCACATACTGTATGATTCTATTTATATAAAACATCCAAAAGAGATAAATACATGGAGGAAGAGAGCAGATTAGTGGTTGCCAGGAGGTGGGAACAGGGAGTGACTGATGAATGGTTATGAGGTTTCCTTTTAGGGTAATGAATATATCTTGGAAACAGATAGATATGATGGTTATATAATGTTGTGGTTGTACTAAATACCACTGAATTGTACACTTTAAAATAGTTAATGGTTAATTCTATGTTATGTGAATTTTACTTCCATTTTAAAAAGGTATGCATTGAAGATTTTATTACTGAGATGGTAATGTCCTTCTCATCTATTCATGCAGTCAGGGTTGATATTCTAACTCTTTAGCAACCTTAATATGGACAAGCCATGGTGCAGGAGGGAAGGTTTGGAGAGGCCTAGAAGGCAGGTCTTCTATGGATGAATCAGGGGGCATTCTGGGGGTTCAGGACAGTGGTTGTTTACCCTCAGTAGGGAAATGTCTCAAGATCTTAACAATTAGACAGTCCTCCTAAGGTACCTTGGCTGAACATCTGTTCTGCTCACAGGAGACTATCGAGAGATTGACCTCTACATTTGCCCAGTGGAGTCTTTAATTTTTTTAAATTAAAGTATAGTTATGTATTTATAATATTCTATAAGTTACAGATGTACAATATAGTGATTCACAATTTTTAAATTTTATACTCCATTTATAGTTATTATAAAATATTGGCTATATGTAGAATCTAAAAAATATGACAAACTAGTGAATATAACAAAAAAGAAACAGACTCACAAATATAGAGAACAAACCAGTGGTCACCAGTGGGGAGAGGGGAGAGGGACGGGAGGAGGGGCAGTACAGGGGTAGGGGATTAAAAGGTACAAATTATTATGTATAAAATAAGCTACAAGGATATACTGTATAACCCAGTGGGGTCTTGGACTGAGAACAATTCCTCCTTCCAGCCCCATGGTCCAAAATAAGAGTGTGGCTGGAGCCTGGCTGTGTCTCGGGAGGGGCGGGACTCACACGGGAGATCCCACCAGCATCTCACACAGTGGCCACCAGGGCCTGATGTCAGAAGGACAGGCGCTTTGGAGCAGGATGCCCACCTCCTCTCCACCCTCATCCCTTCTCTACAGGCTGGGGAAATCCATGTTTTGAAGCCCAGTGGAAACACAGATGGGAGGCTGGGCTCTACAGCTTTGCTATTCTAAGAGTGTTCTGGGACCAGCAACTTGGGTATCACCTGGGAGCTTGATAGAAATGCAGAAACGTGGAACCCACCCCAGCCCTGCTGAATCAGGACCTCTGGGTGATTTCTACGCACATTACAATCTCAGAAGCTCAGCTTTAGGGAACAATCTCCTAGGACCACTAACTATTTTGGCTCATATTGTAGGCTTATGTCTCCCTTGCTTGCTGATCTCTTACAACCATAATTTGGAATGGACATATTTTATATCTCTTTGGATACTGTCCAGAGTTTTTCTGGACAGAACCAAAAGCAGCTCATAGAAAGCCCATACTTTCTTTAACATCTCTTGTTTCATCTTAGAAATTCATGTGAATGTTGCACTTTATTCCATGAATATTGATGCTTACCTTAACCTAAAACTGTTTGCTTTTTACCTCCGAAATCTTTGAATGATATTGAGGCTTCAGGAGGACGCAGCATATTTTTATTCCCTACGGCTTTGTATCCCCAGCATTACGTGTGTGCTGCAGACTGCAAAGCAGATGTAAAGTGACTCAGGAAGTTAGTGATTCAACAGGGAAACCACTGATCATTAGGGTAAATATAAGGATGAAGAAATATGATTAGACTTTTCTTTGAATTCTTAACTTTGGGTAGTGACCACAGGATAGAAACAAAAATTTATGTGAGGTCTTCATCTAAAGCAGGAGGGATTTAGAATAGCTCCATAAAAGATTTCTAGACTCAGTGACTGTCTTAGGTTGGGTTCCCTGGAAGCTGAGCCTGAGACAAGGGTTTGGGTGTGTGTGATTTTTTTGAGGGGACCTCTCAGGAGATGGGGAGTGAAGGAAGCAGGATGAGTCTGGGACCCGAGCAGGATGTGTGTCCTTAAGGAAAGTCTCAGCTTGGCCTGATTCACAGGGAGCTCTGGTGCACGGGTGGTACCACGGAGCTGTCTCACCTTGAGACAAGAGTGCTGGCATTTTGTACCCGAGTGTCATCAACTATGGGCTGTTCCCCGAGGGGATGGTGCATCTGGGTAATGAACGTGATCCCTGTTCATCCCAGGGCAATTCTCTGGAGAAAGGAACTTTCTTTGTTAGCAGCGAATCCTCTTAGCAGCCAGTAAGGAAATCTGGGTGGGCAAAAGCAGCATCCACTACTACTTCGAAAGGAGTATCTAACACTGATATTCCCATAATGCCATTCTTTCACTTAGAGATTGCCTCCTGTTTGATTTAATCCCTCCAATATATATTGATGTCATTTTCTTTTTTAAACTATTGCTGGACATGACCAGTGTGGACAGCCACTGGTTTCTGCTCTTGAAAACACAATTCCCAACGGATCCTGATGATTCCCACCCAGTGCCTTGCTCACTTGTCATTGCATTCAGGTGAAGTTCCTGAGGTGGCTCCCTTCCTTCCCACTTTTGATTTCCATGTGGTCCTGCCCTGGCCACACCCATCAGTTCAGGGGAGCTTTTTCCTGAGCACAGAGTCCCAAGGAAATAACAAAAGGGCAGCCCCGGCCTTATCGTTCTAGCTGATTATTTAAACAGCTGCTAGAGAGCTGCAGCTGCCTTGGCAAGAATCCCAGTGAGGAAGGGAGTGAACTTACATGATCAAGCACCATCGCTGCAGTTACCACGAAGGGAGGCCCCGTGAGTGTGCTTTAGATTGCAAGGGTATTGCTATCGCCTTGAGTGACGGGGTGTTGGGGAAGGAGGCCTACTTTCAAACTGTACAAAATCTGAAACTGGTTTAATCAATGTATGAGTTAATCAGGATTCTTGTGTCAAAGTGATCTGGAGGCAGGCGCACTGCTTTTCTTTACCCCATTCACCTCTTTTTCACCCCGCTTTCCTCTCTGCAGTCTTTCCCCTCTCCCCAGGCTGAGAATGCAGGCGTCATGACTGGTCCATGTACCATGAGTGGACCCTACAGTAGTCTAAGCAGGCCCCAGGAGTTCAGAAATAATTCCTGAGAATTTACAATAGAAATTATTCCCAATGCAACAGTTTTTTTTTTTTTTAAATAAATTTATTTATTTTATTTATTTATTTTTGGCTGTTTTGGGTCTTCCTTGCTGTGCATGGGCTTTCTCTAGCTGTGGCGAGCGGGGGCTACTCTTCGTTGCGGTGTGTGGGCTTCTCACTGCAGCGGCTTCTCTTGTTGCGGAGCACAGGCTCCAGGCACGTGGGCTTCAGTAGCTGTGGCATGCGGGCTCAGTAGCTGTGGCTCATGGGCTTAGTTGCTCCGTGGCATGTGGGATCTTCCCAGACCAGGGCTCGAACCCATGTCCCCTGCTTTGGCAGGTGGATTCTTAAACATTGCATCACCAGGGAAGCCCCCACCAATGCAGCAATTTTATTTCTTACCATTCTAAGAACTCACTCTAAATGATAAGCAGTATGTCTGTTAGATATGTAGATGTCTTTTCTAAGAAGATCAGCCTTTTTTTTCTCTTCTAATTATAGTGTGTTCCAGGTTCTTTGCTATGTTGACTGATAACATTTGACCAGAGAGTTCTTTTTCCATGGAGTCTTTCATGAGTTTACTGCTTCAGAATGTATTTTGGGAAGGCTCAGATTTTGTATTCATTTAGGTTCTCCATAAAAACAAAACCAGTAGGAGATGCTAGATGATAGGTAGATGATAGATAGATAGATAGATAGATAGATAGATAGATAGATAGATAGATACAGGGATGTACTATATGGAATTGGCTCAGGATTATGTTGGCTGAAAAGTCCAAGGTCTACAGTGGGCAATCTGGAGACCCAGGAAGGCTGAAGGTACAGCTCCAGTTTGAGTCCAAGGGACTGAGAACCAGGAGAGACCATGGTTTTGAGGTGAGTCCATGTCCAAAGGCAGGAGAAGACCAATGTCCCAGCTTGAAGACAGTCAGGAAAAAATGAGAATTTTCTCTGACTCAGCCTTTTATTCTATTCAGCCCACCCACACTGGGGAGGGCAATCGGCTCTCTCAGTCTACAAATTCAAATGCTAATCTCATCCAGAAACACCCTCACAGACACATCCAGAGTAATGTGGGACCCAATATCTGGGCACCCCATGGTCCAGTCAAGTTGACACATGAACTTAAACATCACACATCTATTCCAATCTCCCTTAGGTTCTAGTACCCCAGGTCTGATCCTAATCATCTCTGTACTCCATGGACATGAAAATCTACCTCTTGTGGCCACAGTTTGTTCATCTGTGAAATGAAAAGTTTGAAAAAGATAATCTATGAGATTCTGACTATGTGATTTCATATTCTTTCATAAAATTCAAAAAAAAAATACAGTCAAAATCACATTTGATTTTTCTTTGATATATAAGAATTTGACCTTGTTTTATATCTGGAGTTGTGTGTATTTGTATGGACGAGGGTCTGGAACTGTGGTGGCAGAGAAAGTAAGTTGCTACTCAATAAATGTAATTTCAATCCAAGCAAAAGACTGCATTCCCAAACCTCTCTTAAAAACTATGGGAGACCTCAAAATATAAGTAGGAACGCTTGGGTTGGACTTCTGGGAAAACTCCTTTAGAGAGATGTAAACAGATAGAATGGACCTTACTTTCTTTCTCCCTCTTCCTCCTGCTTCTTGCCTGGAACAGAGATGTAATATCTGGAGCTCCAGCAGCCATTTTGAACCACAAAGTCATCTCGAGAGTGGAAAACATATATTAAGGATGGCAGGGCAGAAAAATAGAAAGAACCTAGGTTTCCTCTGACACCATGGAGCATTCATACTAGCTCTGCACATCCACCTCTGAACTTCTTTTATATGTTGGAAAAATGAACTTCTACCTTGTTTAAGTTACTGTTATTTTGAAAGTCTTTAATGGGAGCTGAATTCACTGAACTGGTACCAGAGAGAGCCTAGCTTCTGATTTTCTCAGAACAGCATTTCTCAAACTTCAGCATGTATCAGAGGGATTGTTAAAACATGGATTACTGGGTGCACCCCTAGAGATTCCGATTAAGTACATCCGGGGTGGAATCAGATAATTTATACTTCTAATGAGCTCCCAGGTGATGCTGGCGGTGATGGCCCAGGGACCACACTTTGAGAACCACTGTCTCAGGACATCTCCAATTCATTTGAAGAACAGGAAGAAAGAAACCTCTGCCTCTTAGCAAAATGGTGTTACAACCTAGATTATAGGGTGTCAGCAAAATGCTGCCTTACAAAACACATTTAAATTTTACTTCCAAACTCCTGATGAATGGCATCCTGGGAAGTTTTCATTTAAATGACAGGAGAGGATGGGTAATGAGTTCTTTCTCTGAGATCAAAATGCTGAGAAGCCAGAGTTGACATTATTTAAGCTTTAAGTTCATGGCAGAGAAATGGCTCCATGGAAGGCTGTGTGTCGTCATTTTCAATGAGTGGTGTTGCTGTTTTCTGTTACCCTAAACAAATGTCCATCAATGTTTATAATAGTCTCAAATGTTCTCTTTATTGATATCAAGATCCAGAGGGACATGTTTTTTTCCAGAAGAAAACTGAAGAAGATAAACAATCAAGCAAATTTAACCCAATGTTTTGGAAAGTCACCTCAGGAAGTCCTCCAGCCTGAGGAAATGTCATTTTCCCAAGTCTCCTCAGGGCAGTCCTGTGTCCCTGTGAATCGTTTCCCAGGCTTAGCATCACATCAGCATCAGTCACAAGCATCTTCCACGGGGAAGTCCTGGGCTTCAAGATCGTGGGTTTATGTTCAGGTTTTGGAGAAATGGAAGTGTGAGCACAGGTGGATTCAGGTCTCAGGAACCCCCATCCCTGCAGCCCATGTGCCCCTTCAACCCCTCTTCAGACCTTTCCCAGGAGCACAGCCCCTTCACCCCCAGAGAGAACTAATCCCTCCAGGTCTGAGCCCTGTGTACTTACCTATTCGCTTCCACTTTTTCTCTCTGGCCCTTGGCACAGACCAGGTGCTCAATAAAAGTGTGTGAAACAAACAGGCGGCAAATGTGTAAAGTGTGTGACTCAGCTGTGACAGCTCTGGGTAAACAATTGGTGGCACCTTTATTTCTGCCTTTCCTTCCTCCATCCCTCCCTCCTTCTTCCTTCCTTCATGGGGTTCCAGCGGAGCGCCAAGTCAATACTCTACTGAGACATAATGTACGTGCAGTGAAATGGACAAGTCTTCACATACAGTTTGATGGAGGAATAACCTTTGCCTGGGTCAAGAGAAGAACATCGCTATCACCCCAGAAAATCTCATCATCCCCTCTTCAGTCAATTGCCCCCTCCTCCCGGCCAGAGGAAACTGCTGTTCTGATCCTTATCATCATAGATTTCCCTGCTTTTGAACTTCGTATAAATGTCTGGCTTCTTTCCTTCAACACAGTGTTTTTGAGACACAGATGGCACCTTTCTTAATTTTCTTAAAAATCAAATTACCTGACTCTGAGCCCCTGTGACATTAGGCTGTTGGACATTCCTCTGAATTAGTATGAGGGCCCTCACCCCCACCTCAGCTACAAGGTCACAGCAAACCTGGAGTAGGGAGGAGAGGAGGTCTCAGGCACAGAAGCATTTGGTGAGGCCCCTCCCTTCCTCGGTCCATGATGGTTGGCCAATTGTCTGAGCCTACGCAGAGTTTTGAGAGCTTGTTTGGAGGTTCTAGCAGGGGAGTGCAGCTACTCGTATACCCTTGACCGAAGAACGGTCCTCCTCTATCGGAGAAGGTGGTCCTCTTCGACCAAGCGCACAGCTTCGGGGGGGACACACATGGAGCGGTGAGGGAAGAAGGGGACACCCGCCTAGCCAGCCAGATCAGCCGAATCAACCCTGGCGATCAATGCGGTGACAGATGTCGCAGCCAGATCGCCCTGACATCCCTACGCAGAGTTTTGAAACCACTGGGCTTCCAGGAAACGTGGGACCTCTATGAGGCCCAGGGCCTCAGTGCCAGAAGGATGCCCCAGGCATCCTTGCAGCAACCCCTGGAGGTCCTTCCCCTTCTCAAGGCTCCATCTTGGATCCTCAGAACTGGGGGCCCCCAGCCCTGCCTTTGTTGCCCAGTCTTGAGGAATCTCCAGACCCAGGAACCTGCCGCCACATCCTCATCCTTTCCTTTTACAAAAGCCAGGAATAAGATTGCCTTCTTCCAGCAACTTCTCTGTACCCTGGCCTGGGTCAGAGACATACAGGCCGTGTCTGATGGGTTCTCCTGAGATTGGTACTCCCAGGCTCCACTCAGCTACTCTCTGACCTCTCAGCAAAATCTCCAATCTACAATAAGTTGCTCACCTTGGTGAACTATTAAAGTCACTCCTTGTGATCTATTTTAATTCCAGCTTCTTCATAGTCGCTTGGCAAGAAAAGAAAAAAAAAATAACCCAACACAAAACCCCTCTTAAAGCTGAATACCTGCCCATTCCACACCAGCCCCAGAACCACAGACTGTTTGTGAAGGAAACACACAACCATGCTGATTGGTCTTACTTCAAATTTAAGGCCACTAATATCAAATGGGCCTGGAATCCTTTAATACTTCCCAAGAATATTCAATGTCCTGGTTTCCCAAGTGACTCCTCCACACCTTCTCACCTCTTCTCTAACTTCCTACTCAGTCCCTTCGCCATCCCCAAGACACATACATCTCCACCCCCTCAGCTGATGATCTGCTTCAGATTCCTGTGAGAAGTCAGAGCGTTGGCAAGACTACCCTCCCTCCAAAGTTTCTGGGGGAAAATACTTCCTTACCTCTTTCAGCTTATGGTGGCCCCAGGTGTTTAGTGGCTTGTGGCAGCATCACCCCAAACTCTGCCTCTCGTGTGTCTCCGTCTCTTCCTCTTTTCTTATAATGACAACAGCCATACTGAATTAGGGACTCACCTGACACCAATATGATCTCGTCTTAACTAAGTATTACATCTGCAAAACCCTATTTCCATATAAGCTCACATTCACAGGGATCAAGAGTTGACTTGAATATATCTTTTGGGGGACATGATTCAACCCAAAGCACCACCTCTCTCCCTCCAACTGTTGTGAAATGGCTCTATTCCCCTTCGTAGACAATGGTTCATTGTGTCCCCTCCTTGAATGCAGCCTAGTCCACGCTTGCCCCACGTTCTGTGGAGATTGCTCTTGTCAAGGTCACCAATGACCTTGGTATCCATAGCTCTTACTATGTGATAGAAGACACTAAATCCACATCTTGTTAATGAATGAATGAATGAATTATTCTTTCACAGAGAACAAAAGAAAGAAGTGATATTTAAAAAAGAATTACCCTGGCACAAATAGTTGTAATACCACAGTCCAAATGAAAGATTCTTAACTGGAGTACAGTACACAAATCACACAATAGTAAGCAGTGGCTCTAGGCCGTCACGGCTTAGGACAACTTTCTGTATTTAGCGTAGTTTATTGGCTTGACTGGGGCTGTGTCTGGGTTTTTGAATACCCTCATTCTTCTACCTTAAGTGTGGAGTCTCACAGGCTGATTATTTTTTTCCATATCTATTAGAGAAAGAAAGTGGAGATTCATTCCATCTGGAAAACACCCAGCCTCATGATGGGTCTCCTGGGGTGACTTCTTCCCAAGTTCTATCTGGAAATCCACCTACATCTTACTGTGGCCCTGGGGGGGGCATTTATTCTTTGAGCCCTGGACATAAATCAGTTTGCCTCATTCTGAGGTGGTGTCTTTGGACCAATGCCAATCCCAAATGAAGCACCAAGGCAGACACAGCACCAAGGTAACACCAATCAAACAAGATGGCACTCACTGGCTTCCCTAACTGCCCCATCTGTTTAAACCATTTTTTACACATTCAAGAAGTCTCTAAAATGACTGATCCTTGTTTGGACCAAGGGATGTCTCATTCTTAGGGAGGTGGTCTCTAATATATTTCTGTAGACATCATAAATGGTGTAAAAGGATTGTCTTCTCATTTATAATGAATAGGTTTTTGAAAACTACTATTAATATACTCCTTTCAAGGCTTCAAAGGGAAGGAAATTCAAACCACAATAATAGTGCAAAAATTGGTGTTTCAATGAATATGACTATCTTTTCATGCATTAAAAAATTAAATTATAACATCCTTCCTTTATAATATTTTCTTACTTTCTTTGGACAAGAAAAAGGAAAGAAAATTAATATCAGCAATACACATACCAGCTAGATCTACCATCTGATTTTCATAGTATTAACATTTCTCTAAATGGTATTACTTCCCCTCATGGCCCTAGAGTAATTATGGTTATTGATTATTCAGGAAGAATCTGGGGAGCTACAGGGAATAACTGTTTAAAATGCTACATGAAGCAGCAAATTATGAACTGAGTTCTCTAGGGTCTAGTGCTGGATAATGCATTTATGGACAACTTTTCATGAAGGAAGACAAAGGTGCTGGTAAGATGTGACTTCAAAGACACAGCAGTTCTATTAAAATTTCCATTGCTAATCCTGGGATAGTCAACCTAAACCCTTTTAGGTTATTCTAAGTGTCCAGTGGCCTGGAATACCTTGTCTGTAATTCTAATGTTGCTGATTATTGTAATTTGTTAGAGACTTGACTCAGAGAGTGATCTGAAATCAGGGAAGAAATGATGGACTTTCTGCTTCACGGATCACTTTTGAAGAGACACAAATGGTACAGAAAATAATGATAGAGTTTTTCCCCAGTGAAACTTCATTTCTATTTTATCTCTGCCGAATTACAGGTCATTACCAGCAACAATCCATGTGACTGAAATTTCAATAGAAACAGTTGGTCTAATAGCTGTACTATTTTATAGTACAGTTTTTTCAAGTGACATAAAGTAACTGAGTTATCATAGAAAATCAATCTGCCCAGTCAATCTTGTTTCTTCTAAACTCAGAACAATCTTCACGACAACTTGTTTCTAAACTATTCCATCAGCCATCAGAAGCAGATTCTTATAGATTTGGAGTTAGCAAAAAAATTTTGGTAAAGAGCCTGATAGTAAATATTGATATTTTTGGCTTTCTGGGACATATGGTCTCTCTCTTGACTACTCAAATCTACCTTTATAGCCCCAGAGCAGCTGTGGATAATATGTAAATGAGTGAATGATGCTGTACCCCAATACAACTTTATTTACAAAAACTGGGTGGCCTGTAGGTCTTTGACCATAATTGCAAATTCTTTCAGAGTCCTCCAAGCAAATGGCCAACCTTGATTGTTCTTAGTGGAGGAAACTGAGTTAGAGAATATCAAGGTTGGAGAAGCCAAAGGTAAAATTTTGGGAAAATAACCCCCCCCCACAAAACAACCCAAAACCAAACCAAAAAAAAAAAAAAAAAGGAAAAGAAAACCAACCCAAAATGTATGCTAGCTTTACCTGAAATATAATGGTTTGTAAACTTTTTTTTTTAGGTCAAGAAAATATATTTTTTTCTCAAATGAGCATTTCTAGGAAATCTCAGTGTATAAAAGGTTAAAAAGGAGTTGCTGTATTTGAAAGGGGAGATCTGACTATTCATCTTCCCTTTTGCCCTCTCGGCAACCTCCAAATATATTTCTAGAAAGTTCTAGGATCTCTTGAACAGAACTTAAAATCCTGCTCCAGTATAATAGAAAACACACCTTGCCTCTAATTAGGGTTACAAGATTCAGCAAATAAAAATACAGGATGCCCAGTTAAATTTGAATTTCAGGTCAACAATATACCGTTTTTTTAGTATAAGAATATGATATGCCATATATGGAACATACATATAATAAAAAGTTATTTGTTGTTGATCTGAAATTCAAATTTAAATGGACATCCTGCAATTAACTGGCAAGGCTGTCTCTACTTCTTTACTTAGCCTCTCTGTGCCTTATCTGTAATGAGATGAAAATCTGTAAAATGGGGAAATTATAGTACATACATAACAGGATTTATTAAAAATGAAGTTAATACAGTATTTGAAAGCACATAGAAGAGTTCCTGGTGTGTAGTGAGTGCTATATTACCACCTATTAACTAATATTAGTTATGTTGTAAGCTAATTAACTATTATTAGTAGTGATATTGGTTATAAATGGTTGTAATAATACTTACTGACTGATGTAATTGTTATGGACTGAATTGTGTTCCCCCCAAAATTCATACAATGAATCCCTAAACCACCCTCCCCCTTGTGACTGTATATAGAGATAGGGCCTTTAAAGATGTAATTAAAGTTAAATGAGATCATAAGGGTGAGATCCTAATGCAATATGACTGGTGTTCTTATCCCTATAAAAAGAGGGAGAGATACCAGTGATGTGTACACACAGAGAAAAGTCCATGTGAGGACACAGCAAGGAGATGGCCATCTACAAACCCAGGAAAGAGGTCTCAAGAGAAAAGAAACCTTCCAGCACCCTGATCTTGGACCTCCAGCCTCCAGAACTGTGAGGAAATAAATTCTGTTGTTTCAGCCACCCCGCCTTAGGTATTGTTATGGCATCTCTAGCAAACTATATAGTAATCAAACACATGACTTTAAAAATGGATTTCCATTGGCCATTTCAGAAGTTGAGATATTTAAAATATGAGTTAAAAATAATATTTTAATAAATTGTTCTGAGGATTCTTTTTATTGAACACACTGAAATATTTCTCATTTTTGTACTTAAAAATCTTGTTCTCGTTTGACACTTGTAACACATTTGAAGTTTATTTTTGTAACTGTCCATTATTTAAAAATGTTCCAATAGATGAAAATAAAGTGTCTTGAGGAAGTGAGGTTTTGGCCAAAAGCAATACAATTCTAGTCCACAGATAAATTAACTTCGATTTGCATCTTAAAATTCTGTTACTTTAAATTTTCGTTTTCTCTTCTTCCTCCTCTACTGTCATTAGGGTTCATGAACTAGATAAAGAGTAGGCATTTACTTTTAGGTATTTTTTT
Source organism: Delphinus delphis (assembly GCF_949987515.2). Taxonomy (NCBI): domain Eukaryota; kingdom Metazoa; phylum Chordata; class Mammalia; order Artiodactyla; family Delphinidae; genus Delphinus; species Delphinus delphis. The sequence goes on along the minus strand of NC_082697.1, from coordinate 35,826,586 downwards.
TGTACTATTCATTATTCCAACTAGACCAGGCAGTTAAATATAAAACTCATCAATATTCAGTGTAAACTGTCCATGACAGCATCTTGGAATCAGCTCTCAATATTGTTGAACATGTTCTTGTGCTTTATTTCACATCAAGTTAACTTACCAGTAAATCCCTTTTATTGTTTTATAAATTCTTTGAGGCCTAAGTAATCTCAAGTGTCCTACAAAAATATAGATTCACTTTATTCCCTTAAAAGGCACTCATAATATCCAGGATTTGCTTCAAAATAATGAGGCAGTGAGGGGTAGTGAATCAAGATTAGTAGTGAGAGGGTTGTTGTAGCTGTATGATAGGTACACTGGGAATTATTATGACATTCTCTCTACTTTTGGATATGTTTAAAATTTTCCATATTGTGGTAGATTTCTGATGCTTCACTCCCTTTGAGTAATAGAATTACACGTGCACACCCTTTGCTATTTATGCTGTGCCTCTCACTCTACTAGGCATAGTATACATCCCCTCTCCTCAGATACTGGACTCAGCCCAAGGATATTATTTGGTCAATGAAATGTGAATAGACTTGACATGGGATGTCCAAACAGGGCCTTTAAATGTGCCTGCATGGTTTGCCTTGGCTTTTTACGCTCCTGCTCTTGACCCTCAGAAGAGTGTGCCCTGTGTAGCTGTTGTTCCTTTAGCCTGAGGCCTGGAGAGGATGTAGAGAAGACCCAAACTTAACTCAATTTGGGGTCCAGCCCAGCTCAGTGCAGCCCAAAATGGCTAAACCACAGTCAGCCAGCAGACCTGTGATAGTAAAACAAATGTTTGTTGTTTCAAGCTGCTGAGATTTTTGGAATTGTTTGTTATGGAGCATAATCATCAGAGAAACCTGACTAGTACACATAATTTTTCTAAATAAAGAGAAACACTATTAAAAATCTGTATTCTATGTTAAGAATTATATGCACCTGAATTAGTTCATATAATCAAAAATTCATTTAAGTTATTTAGCTGGATTCCTATCTAGAATTCATCAATATCCATTTAACAAATTTGAAAACTAGTAACTGATTTTACCATTGGCCCTGAGGGTCCTGCCCTGTCCATAGTAATTGAGAGAGGTGACAGAGGACTTTTTTGTTATTAGTCTAAGGCCAGAGACCCACTCAAACTCTGTTTAAGGACAGAAAGAATGCAGTGAGAATTCTCACCAGAATCCGAGATTAGGAACCTGACCTAGCTGATCCATAGGGGAACAGGAATTGACATTGGAACCAAGGTAAAAAACCAGAGTCACTACATCTGATTGTGAAAGCTGGGTGCTCAGTGTTAGCCTTGCACATCTTATCTATTATACATTTTGTATTTATTATGACAATTTTCTGGCAGATGACATTAAAAGTGCCTTGTCCTATATTACAAAATGTTTCAGTAAATGAAAATAAAGTGTCTTGAGGAAATGAAACCTTTCTGAAATCTGCAAAAGGCACCATATAGGCTTGTAGTAGTTATGATAACTTGATTTCTCTCCTGATCTCTTTGATCAACTGGCTTTCTCAGTTTATTCAGGTGGGCTGAGGCAGCTTCTGCGGCTCTGGAGAAAGCCCTCAAACAGTGAAAAAGCGAGAAGCAGATGCTTCAGGTTGGGAGCAGATGAAGTGATCAGGAACTGTCCCCACCACAGCTGCAGATGACTCAGGGGTGGGCTGAGGGTCTGTGGGGAGAGGCATACAGCTGCTGCGATAATTATTTGATTAGACCCAGAATGGCTGTAAGTAGGGAAAATGCTCTTGTACCCAGTGTTTCAAATGAGTTAACATTGAGGCTTTATAGTCAACCACCTGCAAAGGATATCTCAAGCCCCCAGGGAAAGGGAAGAAGAACTGAAACATCAAAAAAAAAAATGACAGCATTCCATCCCCTTTGCCCCCTTCTCCCTCCCAGGAATCCCTCTGCCTGGAAGGAACAAAGAAGCAAAAGGCAGGTCTATGTAGGGGAGGCCTGGCTGGGAGCATATCCCACCCCCAGTCTGCCATTCCTCTTCTCTAACGGGAGAGCCAACTGTATGCTATCTTACAGTAAGTATATGGATTTTTATCTTGTTCTCCCTCAGTTTTAAGGCTCCTTAGCATCTGCAGCTGCATTGACATTTTCATGAAACAAAAACTGCTCTGGACATGTTAATATTCCCCAAAGCAACTTCAAAATATTTCCCACAAAAAAATACATTGTTTACTGGTAAACAAGGAAAGGGGCACAGGAGTGTCTAGATTATTTTGTGAGAAGATTGAATAAAGGTAATGTTGATTACATTTCTCCTACATGTGATGCACTCAGGAAGGATAGCATCAAAACATTGCAGGATGTTTAGTCAATGAAATGGGTTCCCTGGGCATATCTCATGATATTCCTGAGTCTATTCATCATTGGAACATGGGTTGCGTTCGCCAGGTTCTTACTCTGCTGCTCACTGCCTTAGTCCCTCTGTTTACAAATCTGCATTTCCAAGAATTGAATCTCACTGGTCTACTCTATGTTATCAGGCTGGGCCACACAGGCTGCTGAAGTGCCAACATGGGCTGCTTTGGATCAGGATGGATGCAATAAGCTATGGTCTGGGAGACAGGGTAAGGAGACATCTCTACGAGACTGTCAGTGGGGATTTTTCCCCCAGAAGTCACACACCCCAAGACTCATTGTGGAAACTGATTTTACTGGGGAGATGGTGAAGAAAGCCGATTCATAATAACAGGTTTTGAGGTGGACATCTTTGAGCATTTGACCCAAGCTGTCTACAAGGCTTGTGGATGGTTATAGTTCCACCAGGCATCTTCCATAGCCCACACAGATTCTTCTAGTTTCCTCTTTGTCTTAGGTTAGGTTACCCACAAGCAGATCCTGAGATAAGGATTTGTGTGCAGTGATTTTTTTTCAAAAGGCAACATGCCCAGGAGAAACCAGAAACGGAGTGTGGTGGGTGCATGACAGGGAAGGAGAAGAGGCCAGAGAAAATGTGGTTTCTGGTGAGACCTCAGCTTCAGGCTGATCCTGCGAGGCAGCTCTGGAGCATAAAATACACACACCTCAGAGTTTTTCCCCACTGGAGGGAAGGGAGCTCACTTTTACATTACATATAAGTCAGTCTTAGACTTATTGTCACAGGGGCAAGGAGAAGGGTGAATGCACAGACTCTAAGGCACTTAGCACTCTCGGGAGCAGGGGGCACAACAGCTCTAGTGGACCAAAGCACGTCTATGAACAGAGTGACAGATGCAGGCCATTTGAATCAAAGCACATAGAAGCCAGTGGGAAGGACAGTGGGAGGTGGAGTCGGGAAGGTACATCCAACTCTTTGTATTGTGAGGAAAGTTCCAGTGTTGGTGCAAAGTAGGCAGAGAGCACAGTGGAGGTGGGGTACCCTATGTGCAGGGGCTCTCTAGGGACCACAAATAGTCAATAGCTGGTTTATTCTGAAAATGGCTATTAGAAAGGGTTGGAAACTTGTATAACTATATCTTCTTATTTTCTGTATTCTTGATGGTCTGGCATCTGGGGCCCTGCTGAAGGGGAAAGACTGCCCCTCCCAGGGCTGGCCAGTTCTTAGAGATAGCAAAGAACTTACCTCTAAGTGTACCTTTCAAATGCAAACCAACCAATCCAAAGCCCATAACTGCAAAGTTATGCAAAGCCCATAACTCCTTTATCTAGCTTTGACGCTCCAGACCAACATTCCCCTGCACTAATCACTCTGGGCCAGGCACCAGACAACTCAGGACAGCCCCTACACCTCAGAGCCCACTGAAATTATTCAGACTAGGTAATCCTAAGGCTGCTTACCCTGCCTTGCTCATGTCTTCCTATGGAAACACAAAAAAGCTCTCACCCACACTTTCTCCTCACTCCCTTTGCCTCCTGACTGACTCTGGTGCTTCCCCATGTGGCCCTGTGGCATGTAGCATGGCCCCTCCTCTTAGAAACTGTGAGTAATAAACCCTTTTCAATGGCAGCCTTCTCCTGCTCTGTTGACCTCATCATAACTGGAAAACAACAAAACCTACACTTAAGAACAAAGCTCAGCTAGTTATTTTTTAACCATGAGAGTAGAAATTGAGGCTGGCATCAGGAAAAACCAGTAGGATGAGGTGATTGGGGGTAAAACTCCAAATACAGAGAGGAGGTGTTCTGTGTGGAGGTGGGATTGTGGTTCTGTCACAGAAATTGTAAGCAACAGAGGTTAATATCCTGTAATTGTGAGGAATATTCTACTGTCTGATTATTCTTTCCATTTGATGGGAGACAGTAAGTATAAGAAGAAGAGTAAAGTGTAGCCCTCTTCATAACCAAAACCAAAATGAGGGTCTCAATCACATATTATCTGGTCCAGCAGCCCATACAGCTAGGTGAACTCTGAGCAATGAAGGAAGCATGTAACAGAATTGTCAGTCTAGGGAGACCCAGCCATGGCATGGCAGGGATGCTATTTTGGTGACTGTATGCATAGAGTTCTGGTCCTGATGAAGAAGAGTCACACCCATGTGAATCAGTATATTGAAGGAGCAGAATCACTGAAATAAATGAAGATGTTATAGAAATGGATAATAGATGTTATAGAAGATGTTATATACACCTCCCCACACCTCCCTCAATTTAGATGATTGTGGAAAATGTCATTCATCAGTCTAGGGAACACAATTGGCTGTACTTTGAAACACAAAAAAATACAGCCATAACCTTAATAGGCCTGAAAGTCTTTATTTCATCTCCCTCTCTGCGCAGACTGAATGATAGGTCCAATATATCCAGCTTGGTAGAAGATCTGAGCATCCCAGAGCTGACCCTGGAGGGCAAGGACCAAGCATACAAGAATCTGATCAAAAAGGCTACAGCACAAAATGGCTCTTTCAGTAAGGAAAACATGACTGGAGTGAAAAGTCCTCACAGGCCAAAGCCTTGTGCTGGTCACATCAGGGGTTTTGCTTATGCATGTACAGCATGGTCTACAACTTCTCTCTCCTTGTGATGTAATTAATGAGAAACTTTTGGAAAGAGCAGCCATTACAACCATTTTGTTGATTTATACAGATGGAATTGTTAGCCACCCTGACCTCTCTGAACTGCTTCTGGAGGCTCAAAGGGCAGAGTGTGAGGCCTATGGGGTCAGGAAAAAAGACTACTTAGGTTAGTAGTTCTGTTCTCATGGCTGAGTCATTCAAAAATGACCTCAATTCTTCACTCTCTCCTGTATCTACCTCCCTGTGGAGCAACACCCATCCATCACATTTACTTCTCCAACTCTTGATTCTGGGCTGGTCTTTTGACTTTCTTTGGTCTATAGCATGCAATGAAAGTAATGTGCTAGTTCTGACCAATGTTTCAAAAGGTCTTACACACTTCTGGTTTCTCCCAGAACTGTATCAAGCTGCCTTATGAACAAGCCCAGGTTATCCTGCTGGAGGATGAGAAACACATGATTCATTTGCCCCCATCATCCCAGCTAACAGTGAGTCAACCATAAGATATATGAGCGAGACCATCTTAGATTAGCCAGACCCTGAGGACATAATTTGCCAGCTGATCAGCTCCAGTCTGTAGATGCCTGAGCCAAGACATAGCACCAGAAGAGCCAACCAGCTGAGGCCAGCATAACTGCCAACTCAAAATTGGGAGGTAAAATGTTTGCCATTTTGAGCCATGAAGTTTTGCATGGTGTGTTGCATAATAGATAACTGATAGAGTTAAGAAAAAAAAGCTTTCTGAGGAATATTTTCCTCTCCATGGTGCTTTCTTTGCAGAGTTTACAGTTCTTCCTTAGCAGAATTCAGAGATACTCTGAGAACTCTTTCTTGACCCCCAGGTGAAGAAGGCAGTGGGATAAACCTGGGTAAGGATGGGGTGTGAAATTTCCCTGAAATGTCACTTCTGGTCAGGTGAGTGTTAGAAAGAAGGCAACAGGTATGAACAACTATAGCCAACAAACTGGACAGCCTAGAAGAAATGAAAAAATTCTTAGAAACATGTAACTTACTGAGACTGAATCAGAAAGAAATAGAAAATCTGAATAGATCAATTACTGGTAACATTATTTCAGTAATCAAAAACTCCCAACAGAGAAAAGCCTAGGACCAGATGGCTTCACTGTGAATTTTACCAAACATTTAAAGAAGAATTAACACCAGTCCTTCTCAAACTCTTCCAAAAAATCAAAGAGAAGAGAACACTCCCAAACTTTTCACAAGGACAGCATTATTCTGATACCAAAATCAGAAAATGACAGTACTGGAAAAGAAAACTATAGGTCAGTATCCCTGATGAATATAGATGCAAAAAATCTCAATAAAATATTAGCAAACTGAATTCAGCAGGGCATTAAAAGGATCACTCACAATAACCAAATGGGATTTATACCTGGGATGCAAGGATGGTTCAACACAGGCAAATTAATCAATGGAATACATCACATGAATAGAATGAAAGAAAAGAACCATACGATCATTTCAGTAGATGTAGAAAAAGCATATGACAAAATTCAACATCCATTCATGATAAGAACTGTTAACAAACTTCGGCATAGAGGTAACATTTCTCAACATAATAAGAGCTATATATGACAAGCTACAGCTAACATCATACTCAATGGTGAAAGACTGAAACCTTTTCCTGCAAGATCAGGAACAAGACAAGGGTACCCACTCTCACCAATCCTTTTCAACATAGGACTAGAAGTCCTAGCTAGAGCAATCAGGCAGGAAGAAGTTATAAAAGATATCAGAATTGGAAAGGAAGAAGCAAAATTGTCTCTATTTGTAGAGGACATGATTTTATATATAGAAAATCCTAAAGACTCAACCAAAAAATTGTTAGATCTGATTAATGAATTCAAAATTTCTGAAAAAGAAATAAAGAAATCAATCTCATCTACAATAGCAGCCAAAAAATATTTAGGAATAAAATTAAAGAGGTGGAACATCTCTACTCTGAAAATTGTAAGACCCTAATGAAAGAAATAAAAGAAGACAAAATAAATGGAACAGTATCCTATGTTCATGGATTAGAAGAAATAATATTGTTAAAATGTTACTTTGACCAAAAGCAATCTATAGATTCAATGCAATTCCTATAATATTCAAATGGTGTTTTTTTTTTTTTTTTACAGAAGTAGAAAAAAAAACTTCTAAACTTTATATGGAACTACAAAAGACCCTGTAAAGCCAAAGAAATTCTGAGTAGGAAGAACAAATCAGGAGGTATTATACTTCCTAATTTCAAGCTATACTATAAAATTATAGTCATCAAAAGAGTATGGTACTGGCATAAAAACAAAAAAATAGACCAAAGAATGGAGAGCGCAAAATAAACCCAAGCATATATGGGCAATTAATATTTGACAAGGGAGCCGAGAACACTTAATGGAGAAAAGACAGTCCCTTCAATAAATGGTGCTAGGATAATTAGAAATTCATATGTAAAAGAATAAAACTAGACTCATACCTTTCACCACTCACAAAAATTAACTCACAATGGATTAAAGACTTAAATGTAAGACCTGAAACTATAAAACTCCCAGAAGAAAACAGGTGTAAAACTCCTTGATATGGGTATTGGTAATGATTTCTTAAATATGACACCTAAAGCATAAGCAACAAAATAAAAAAATAGACAATTGAGACTACATTAACTAAACTAAAAAGCTTCTGCACAGCAAAAGAAACCACCAACAAAGTGAAAAGACAACCTACAGAATGGGAGAAAAAATTTGCAACCCATATATCTGATATGGAGTTCATATCCAAAATATATTAAAAAAACTCAAAAAACTCAATAGCAAAAAACCCCAAAGAACCCAATTAAAAAATGGTCAAAGTACCTGAATAGACATTTCTTCAAAGAGGATATAAGAAAGGCCAACAGGTACATGAAAACATGCTTAGCTTCACTAGTCATTAGGGAAATGAAATTAAAACCACAATGAGATATCACATCATGCCTGTTAGAATGGCCATTATCAAAAAGACAAGAGATAACAAATGCTGGCATAGATGTAGAGAAGAAGGAACCCTTGTGCAGTGTTGGTGGGATTGAAAATTGGTACAACCTCTGTGGAAAACAGTATGGAGGATCCTCAAAAAATAAAAACAGAACTACCATATGAGCCAGCAATTCCATTTCTGAGAATATATTGAAAGGAAACAAAAACACTAACTCAAAAAGATATCTGCAATCCCATGTTCATTGCAGCATTATTTATAACAGCCAAGACATGGACACAACCTAAGTGTTGATTGATGGATGAATGAATAAAGAAGTGGTATTACATACAGTGGAATATATTCAGCCATAAACAAAACAAGGAAATCTTAACATTTGTGACAAAATGGATGGACTTTGAAGGCATTATGCTAAGTGAAATATGTCAGACAGAGAAAAGACAAACATTGTTTATCTCACTTATATGTGGAAGTTTAACAGCAACAACAACAAATCAAACTCATAGAAAAAAAGATCAGATTTGTAGTTACCAGAGGCAAGGGGTGGGGGAGGGGAAACTGGAGGAAGGTGGTCAAAAGGTACAGACTTCCAATTACAAGATAAAAAAGTACTAAGGATGTAACGTACAACACAGTGACTATAGCTAACACTACTGTAAGATAGATACACAAGGGAAGCTGTTAAAAGAGTAAATCCTAAGGGTTCTCATCACACACAGTGGTGTACATCAATTATTTCTCAATAAAACCGAAAAAAAAACATACCTTTCAAAGAAAGCAAGAAGGCAATGGGGAAGCAGGCCGAAGAGGAGAAAGCTGAAGATGCAGTGTTGTTAACAAAAGAAACTAATTTCTAGCTCAGGTCAAGCCAAACCAGAAGCCAAAGGGTGAAATGCAGTGAAAGTCACTCGAAGGCACAGATCCAAAGGTGAGGCTCTTACTGAGCAGAAGTTGCCCAAGGAATGTCTCATGAGTGCACCTGAGTGCTATCTCCTACAGCTATGCATTCTGCTTCCTCTGAATTGATGAACTGATTTTCTTCAAGACCCTACACTTGGCAATAATTCTTTAATTCCTTCCTTCTGAGCCCACTGCTTTCTGCCTACGTGTAGATAAATATTTGGAAGTGAGGTTGTACCGACATGCTCTACACAGGAACTTTCCAAGAAACTTCCCGATCAGGAGGCTTAATCAAGCCACTTGATGAAGTCTGTCTGCAGGTGGCAGGACCAGCAGAGGCACAAGTACCAGCCTCCCCAACAAGACCACCAACATCCGCTGCCAGCTGGTTGGAAGGAAAGCTGTATTTAAAGCCCTTCTGTCAGTGCCCAGACAGTGCCCACGTGAGGTGTTCTTAAAATCTGTTCATTATTTTAGGGTCTAGACTCTGCTTTTAATTTGAGACTAGTTACCTAAATTATTCAGAATGTACCATAGGCAGAAGTGCCAAGTTCTTTTGCAGCTCTTGATTGATTTTGCTTCCAGCTCCCAACCAAGGGGTCCTGAGGCTTCCCACTGTTTAAAGTCTCCAGTAGGGAAAGAAATTGCTCTGCAAAATACATGCACACTCTGAATGCCACCTGTTCTGGAATCACTGAGTCAAATTTCTAGAAAGGCATTTTACCCAAAGTCAAGATGGCAGGGCCTCAATTTTCTTTTTTTTTCTTTTTCTTTTTTTTTTTTTTTTTTTGGTGGTACGCGGGCCTCTCACCGTTGTGGCCTCTCCCGTTGCGGAGCACAGGCTCCAGATGCGCAGGCTCAGCGGCCATGGCTCACGGGCCTAGCCGCTCTGCAGCATGTGGGATCTTCCCGGACCGGGGCACGAACCCATGTCCCCTGCGTCGGCAGGCGGACTCTCAACCATTGCGCCACCAGGGAAGCCCCTAGGGCCTCAATTTTCTATTGTGCACAGTGATTACCACTAAAGATCCTACCTAAGGCAAAAACAGTTTTGAGAATCAAGTAAGTTAAAGGAAGAGAAAACAAACTGAAAAGTCCAAAGTGCTGGAAAAAAAATGAGATCACATGGGATTTACTCCCCAGAGGAGTCCTTTGAGAAGGCAGTATCTTCCCCCTAGAGTGATTCAGCAATAGTAGCACTTCAAGAGCCTGGAAATAGGGTGGGCCCACAATTCTTCAGATTGTGCCGTATACCTGAATTTACCTGTTCCACCTGTTTATTGATGAGTCTGTTCTCCTCAGGGATTAAAAGCCCACCAAGATGTTGGTTAACTCAAGAGAAAACAAACCAAGAGCTACACCAGCAGGCGCTGGTCTGCTTCACAACAAAAACTCACATACGGACTCCACTTGAATCCGGCAAACATTTTTTTAAGCACACACTCAATGCCAGATATTATTCAGAGCTATTTGGGCTTAAAAGTCAGGGTTGGCTCTCAATGATCTTTCCCTTCTGGCTCAATATGGGTTCCTACCAAGTCTGTTGGAATAAAAATGAGTCAGATAATGTCTCATCAGACTGTAGGTGAGAGAGGAGACAAAACAGATGCAAGCACCAGCCGAGGTAAGCCTCGTTTCTGGCCCCAGGTGGTGCCCACCTAGCTCTTCCCATGCTCTCTTCTTGCCTGGGTTGGACGACAAATTTAGGTTAGTGCCTCTGACAACTAGAGAAATAAGAATTCATCTTCTGAGGTTTTGCTAAACCTTTCATGGCCATTACTTGAACATCTTACAGAAGCCCATTCTCTTAGCAGATGCCCTATTTACAGTGACAGTTACAGCCAAAATGAAAGAAACTTTTTGTTCATCCTCTTACGTTCAGAACTGTAGCCTTAGCCACCATAATGAGGACTAACCTGCCCCCACAAATCTTATTCATAAGAATAGATCAGAGTGCTCTTTTTTACATGTAGCTGCCAGTTACCCTTGGCAAGAGTGGCCAAGCGTCGGGGGGTGGCTGGGACAGCCTAAGTTCAAGGTGATGCTGAGTGTGCTTTACGTTTGTGACAGCAGTTGGAGTTCTTTCCCTATCAGATCTCTCACCACAGATGCTAATAAGTAGTCATATTGGGCAGATCTTTTCTTTCACTGCCTTTCATTGCCTCTGCTTTTATTTCTTGTTCCATGGCAAAATAGGGCATGCAGAGCAGGGATGTGGCAGCAAGGGACTTACATAATTCAGAGCCTTTGAGAAGAGTTGATGGAGTTACATGGCTCGATCCTAATTATTTCCCCCTCGGGCTCCAATTACATGTCAGGAACTTTCAGGCTCTCCACACATTTATCATCTTCAAATTCCCATGGATTATAAAAACCAAAGGGCCTGATCCCAAAGATTAACATTGTTTCCAGTGCCAGCAGAAGGCTTAAAGGATTAGATCACTAAGAGCCCAGAGAGGATAGTTTCTGTCTTAAGTGGGTGAATAATGGCCTCAAATTTGGCTGGGGCTCTCTTGCTGGAAAATCTCCCTTTTCTCATCACTGTGAAAGGGCCTACAGCGTTATTATTTCTTATGATGACACCATGATCTCTGAACACAAGGCAAAGGCTGCAAGTGATTAAAATTATTATTGCTTCAAGTGCAGTAAATATTACTAATATTTATTGCATCAAGTGGCCATACACAGGTATGGCCACTTGATGTTAGTGTTTTGCAGGGTCCTAACTTTCTTATCCTCTTTTGATACGTTCCTGGAGAATTTGGGAGAAGTTGGGCTACCTCTCCTCAGTATATTTTTTTATATATATATATAATAAATATATATATTATATATATATATATATATAATATATATATAATAAATATATATATATATTTATTATATATTTGCCCCAAATCTAAAACAAAGTTTCACTTGGATAATATTTAGTTTCTGTTTATTGAATGCTTATCTAGGGCCAGGCATTATTTTAAGGTTCTCCAGTCAGGACCCCAGTGTAAAGAACAGGGTACACTCAAAAGGGATGGTCGAAAGGTGAAGGGACTATTTTGGGAAACTAACAGGGGAAGTTGTCCTGCTAGCTGCAGTCTTTATCACTCATTGGCCTGAAGGAGGTGGGGTTTTAAAGCTAATAGGATTCTAGAAGATGGCCACGAGACAGGAGAATGTGGGCATTGCCTTGGCTGTCCAATCTCCTAGAATCACTTTCCACTTGTCAAATCCAACCAGAAGTCAGAGGGCAAGGGAGCTGGGTGGTACAGTCATTAGAGATCAGTCCCGGGGCACAGAGCTGAGCTAAGCTGGTTCTCATATTCACTCTCTTGTCATCATCACTGTTTTACAGTGAGACAGAGAGGTTAAATAACTGGCCTATAGTCATTCAGGTAGTGAGTGGTAGAACTGGAATTCGAATCTAGAGAGCCTCCTTCTAGATTCTGAACTCCTGGTTACCTTGCTATCTTGCCATTGGGTGCCTCTGGGCACAAAACACTGAAAACACTCCCAGAGCTCCTCTAGATCAGTGCTGTTCTGCTTATCACTCCTAGCAATTGTACATTTATCTGAGAGAATACCAATCCTCCCAGCAGACCCTCTGTTCCAGGAAATGACCTTAGGTTTATTTCATTCAGGGCACAGAGCACATAGTAAACACCTACTCAGCATCTTTTCTAAAGAATGAATGAATTTATGGAGAACCTCTCATGAGCCAGGTTCTGTGCCAGGTGCCACCTTGCTCCTTTCTTTAAGTTGTCTTTCAGTAACCCACTTCTCTCAACTTGCCTCCAGGAATCATCCTTTATTTCAAGTGAAAGTTCCTCACGTCAGTCCTCCAGGCTGAATGGGCAGGAGTTTGGAGTTTCAGGCCACAGCCATCAGGGGCTGAATAAATGGATTGAAGAGGCACAGAGTTCTCTTCTCCCTCCCTCTGCTCATCCTTCGTGCTAACCTCAGGCAGCCTTGCCCTCTCAGGGATGGAGGGAGCATCTTCTCCTCCTGCTGCCTCTGGAGTGGAGAGCACGTGTGCCTTAGAGAGGATCTCCTTGTTCAGTTTGCTGGAGCCTTTGTTTTCTGCCTCTTTCTTGACATCAAATATGCAGCTGAAAAGTGATACTCTCTGACTTTGGCTAGGCCATATCTGGTCTTTATTTTTCCCATTTTTTCCAATCTGGAAAATCCCCAGCTTTACAGAGCAACTGGACTCAAAGGAGGTTGGTGGCTGTACTTGCGGAAGGAAGCTGGCCAGGGCAGCATGGAGAGTTTCCAGGGGCTGATTTATCCACCACCAACAGAACACTCGAAGACACAGACACCAAATCACTCATTTCCACTGGCATCCTATATTGGAAAAAGAAGAAATCAGTAATGTGATTCCCTCTTCCACCTTGAGATTTAAGGAAATATTGTGGTTCTTTGACACATGCGGGTTATTGATGATTTTCTAAGTTTTCTCAGGCAGGAGAATACCTTGGCCTCTGTTTTGGGAGAAACACTTCAGTTTCCAATATAGCGTAGTACAGCTGATAAGTGTGTGTGTGTGTGTGTGTGTGTGTGTGTTTGTGTGTGTGTGTGTGGTAGGACGAGGGACCCTAAAGCATCTTTTGGTCCATTGCCCTGTTTCTGGGCCAGTCCACATTATTTGAGACAGATATCTCTCTCATTTTTTTTTGGCAAATAAATTATTCTACAGCTTTTTTTACAAGCGGGCATGATGAACTGGCTTTTTGGAGCTGTTATCTAATCAACTTAGTATATTTAAAATCTAATGTTTTTAACTCTAAAATAATTTTAATATTTTTTCTATGAAATTTTCTAATATACACAAAGTAGAACAAATAGTACAATGAACTCCCATATACCCATCTCTAGATTAAACAATTACCAAGATTTTGCCAAACTTGCTTTATCTATTTTTTTTAAGTTTTAATATGGATTTATTCTGAAGCAAGTCCCAGAAATGTCATTTTGTGGCTACATACTGCAGTATAAACTGTAGTACTCTGTACTGCATATGCATCTATAAAAGCTGTGGCCATTGAATTCTAATGGCCAATTAATAATAATAAAAAATAATAAGTACCATTGCATTATTGAACAATAGTTATGATCTAGAAACTACATATTGCTTCAGTCAGGGCATGTTTGTGACGAGACTGAAATTTCTTAGAACGAGTTTTTTGGGTTTTTTAAATATTTATTTATTTATTTATTTTGGTTGCATTGACTCTTAGTTGCAGCATGCAGGATCTTTCGTTGTGGCACACGGGCTCTTAATTGCATTGCATGCACTTCTCTCTAGCTGTGGCATGGGTGTCTCTCTAGTTGTGGTGAGTGGGCTCCAGAGCACATGGGCTCTGTAGTTGTGCTGCGCAGGCTTAGCTGCCTCATGGCTTATGGGATCTTAGTTCCCCAACCAGGGATTGAACAAGCATCCCCTGCATTGCAAGACTGATTCTTAACCACTGGACCACCAGGGAAGTCCCAGAACTAGTTTTAAAAGCAGGATTTGTGGGAGGCAGGCGGAAGGGGCCCTCTGGGAGGAGCAGGAGAGAAGCGGAGGTCAATTGCCCCTCCCACTCGGGCACGGGGAGACTGCTGAGCTCCTAGGCCGGTACCCTGCCCTCCAAGGCCTCCCTTCCCCCTCCCCTGGGCGCATTGGTCCTGGGGGTAAAGGAGGGAGGCCTGGACGATCAGAAGAGGCAGGTGGGAGGGGCCCTTCCAGACCCCAGACCAGAGGAACAGGAGAGGAGAGGAGGGCATTTTCCCATCCACTCGAGTCCAGGAAGCCTGCTGTGCTCCCAGGAGTGGTCCCCTGCCCTCTGAGACCAGGGGTGGGGTCACTCCTGGGTCCCTTCTGTTCCTTGAGCCTAAGCCCCACACCCCACAGCCCCCAGGACCTTTTCCACCCTGTGGGTCCTGAGCATTGGCCCCGCCCATCACCCAAACCTCGCCCTTGCTTAGGTCCTGCTCTCCACAGACAATGCCTTTCTCCCCGCTCCTGCTCTTTTTTTTTTTTCTTTCTTTTCCTTCCTCTTCTTTTTTCCTATTGTGGTACTGATGTACCTTCTGGTTGTTGATTCATCTGTATTTTTATTTTTACATTCTTTCTAACATATCTGTTAGTTTCCTAGTATAATTTTATTATTTACTTTGTTATGGTTCTCTTTTTTTTTTTTTTTGCTGTCCCATGCAGCTTGTGGGATCTTGATTCGCAAGCCAAGGGTTGGGCAGAAGCTCCTGCAGTGGGAGCTCCGAGTCTGAACCACTGGACAAACAGAGAACCTCAGACCCCAGGGAATATTCATCAGAGTGAGGTCCCACAGAGTTCCTCATCTCAGCACCAAGACCCAGCTCTACCCAATAACCTACAAACTCCAGTGTTGGAAGCCTCAGGCCAAATAACCAGTAAAACAGGAACACAATCCCACTCATAAAAAAAAAAAAAAGTGAGATGGCAAAAAATTATGTCACAAATGAAGGAGCAAGGTAAAAACCTACAAGACCAAATAAATGAAGAGGAAATAGGTGATCTACCTGAAAAAGAATTCAGAGTAATGATAGTAAAGATGATCCAGAATCTCGGAAATAGAATGGAAACACGGATTGAGAAAATGCAAGAAATGTTTAACAAAGATCTAGAAGAACTAAAGAACAAACAAACAGAGATGAACAACACAATAACTGAAATGAAAAATACACTAGAAGGAATCAATAACAGAAAAACAGGGGCAGAAGAACGAATAAGTGAGCAGGAAGACAGAATGGTGGAAATAACTGCCGGGGAGCAGAATAAAGAAAAAAGAATGAAAAGAATTGAAGACAATCTCAGAGACCTCTGGGACAACACTAACCACACCAACATTTGAATTATAGGGGTCCCAGAAGAAAAGAAAAAGAAAAGGTCTGAGAAAATATTTGAAGAGATTATAGTGGAAATTTCCCTAATAAGGGAAAGGAAATAGTCAATCAAGTCCAGGAAGCACAGAGAGTCCCATACAGGATAAACCCTAGGAAAAACACACCAAGACACATATTAACCAAACTAACAAAAGTGAAACACAAAGAAAAACTATTAATAGCAGCAAGGGAAAAAAAAATAATATACAATGGAATCCCCATAAGTTTATCAGCTGATTTTTCAGTGGAAACTCTGCAGGCCAGAAGGGAGTGCCAGGATATACTTAGAGTGATGAAAGAGAAAAACCTACAACCAAGATTACTCTAGCCAGCAAGGATCTCATTCAGATTCGATGGAGAAGTCAAAAGCTTTTCAGACAAACAAAAACTAAGAGAATTTAGCACCACCAAACTAGCTTTACAACAAATGCTATAGAAACTTCTCTAAGCAGGAAACACAAGAGAAGAAAAGGACCCACAAAAACAAACCCAAAACAATTAAGAAAATGGTAATAGGAACATAAATATCAATAATAACCTTGAATGTAAATGGATTAAATGCCCCAACCAAAAGACACAGACTAGCTGGATGGATACAAAAACAAGACCCAAATATATGCTGGCTGCAAGAGACCCACTTCAGACCAAGGGACAAATACAGACTGAAAGTGAAGGGATGGAAAAAGATATTCCATGCAAATGGAAATCAAAAGAAAGCCAGAGTAGCAATACTCATATCAGATATAATAGACTTTAAAATAAAGACTGTTACAAGAGATAAAGAGGGGCAATACATAATGATCAAAGGATCAATCCAAGAAGAAGATATAACAATTATAAATGTTTATGCACCCAACATAGGAGCACCTCAATACATAAGGCAAATGCTAATAACCACGAAAGGAGAAATCAACAGTAGCACACTAATTGTAGGGGACTTTAACACCCCACTTACACCAATAGACAGATCATCCAAACAGAAAATGAATAAGGAAACACAAGCTTTAAATGACACAATAGACCAGATAGATCTAATTGATATTTATAGAATATTCCACCCAAAAGTGGCAGAATACACTTTCTTCTCAAGTGCACATGGAACATTCTCCAGGATAGATCACATCTTGGGTCACAAATCAAGCCTCGGAAAATTTAAGAAAATTGAAATCATATCAAACATCTTTTCTGACAACAATGCTATGAGATTAAAAATCAATTACAGGAAAAGAAACTGTAAAAAACACAAATACATGGAGGCTAAACAGTGAGCTACTAAATAACCAAGAAATTACTGAAGAAATTTAAAAAATACATAGAAACAAATGACAGTGAAAACATGACCACCCAAAACCTATGGGACACAGCAAAAGCAGTTCTAAGAGGGAAGATTATAGCAATTCAATCTCACCTCAAGAAACAAGAAAAATCTCAAATAAACAATCTAACCCTACACTTAAAACAACTAGAGAAAGAAGAACAAAGAAAACCCAAGTCAGTAGAAGGAAAGAAATCATAAAGATCAAAGTAGAAATAAATGAAATAGAAATGAAGAAAACCATAGCAAAGATCAATAAAACTAAAAGCTCGTTCTTTGAGAAGATAAACAAAATTGATAAACCCTTAGCCAGACTCATCAAGAAAAAAAGGGAGAGAACACAAATCAATAAAATTAGAAATGAAAAAGGAGAAATTGCAACAGACACCGCAGAAATACAAAGGATTATAAGAGACTACTACAAACAACTATATGCCAATAAAATGGACAACCATGAAGAAATGGACAAATTCTTGGAAAGGTACAATTCTCCAAGACTGGACCAGGAGGAATTAGAAAATGTAAACAGACCTATCACAAGTAATGAAATTGAAAACATAATTAAAAATCTTCCAACAAATAAAAGTGCAGGACCAGATGGCTTCACAGACGAATTCTATCAAACATTTAGAGCAGAGAAAACACCTATCGTTCTCAAACTCTTCCAAGAAATTGCAGAGGGAGAAACACTCCCAAATTGATTCTACAAAGTCACCATCACCCTGATACCAAAACCAGAAAAAAAAATCACACACAAAAAGAAAATTATAGACCAATATCACTGATGAACATAGATGCAAAAATCCTGAACAAAATACTAGCAAACAGAATCCAACAGCGCATTAAAAGGATCATACACTATGATCAAGTGGGATTTATCCCAGGGATACAAGGATTCTTCAATATATGCAAATCAATCAATGTGATACACCACATTAATAAATTAAGGAATAAAAACCATATGATCATCTCAAAAGCAGAAAAAGCCTTTGACAAAATTCAACACCCATTTATAAAAACTCTCCAGAAAATGGGCATAGAGGGAACCTACCTCAACATAATAAAGGCCATATATGACAAACCCACAGCAAGCATCATACTCAGTGGTGAAAATCTGAAAGCATTTCCACTAGGATCAGTAACAACAAAGAAGTCCACTCTCGCCACTCTTATTCAACATAGTTTTGGAAGTCCTAGAGAAGAAAAAGAAATAAAAGGAATACAAATTAGAAATGAAATAAAACTGTCACTGTTTGCCAATGACATGACAACATACATAGAAAATCCTAAAGATGCCACCAGAAAACTATTAGAACTAATCAATGAATTTGGTAATGTTGCAAGATACAAAATTAATGCACAGAAATCTCTGGCATTCCTATACACTAATGATGAAAAATCGGAAAGAGAAATTAAGGAAACACTTCCATTTAACATTGCAACACAAGGAATAAAATACCTAGGGCTTCCCTGGTGGTGCAGTGGTTGAGAGTCCGCCTGCCAATGCAGGGGACACGGGTTCGTGCCCCGGTCCAGGAAGACCCCACATGCCGCAGAGCAGCTGGGCCCATGAGTCATGGCCACTGAGCCTGTGCGTCTGGAGCCTGTGCTCCGCAACGGGAGAGGCCTCAACAGTGAGAGGCCCATGTACTGCAAAAAAATAAATAAATAAAAATAAATAAATAAATAAAATACCTAGGAATAAAGTTGCCAAAGGAGGCAAAATACTTGTACTCAGAAAACTATAAAACACTGATGAAAGAAATCAAAGATAACATAAACAATTGGAGAAATATACCATGTTCTTGGATTGGAAGAATCAATATTGTGAAAATGACTATACTGACCAAAGCAATCTAGAGATTCAGTGCAACCCCTATCAAATTACCAATGGCATTTTTCACAGAATTAGAATAAGAAAATCTTACAATTCATATGGAAACACAATAGACTCTGAATAGCCAAAGCAATCTTGAGAAAGAAAAACGGAGTTTGAGGAATCAAGCTCCCTGACTTCAAACTGTATCACAAAGCTAAAGTAATCAAGACAGTATTGTACTGGCACAAAAACAGAAATATAGATCAATGGAACAGGATAGAATGCCCAGAGATAAACCCACGCACATATGGGCACCTAATTTATGACAAAGGAGGCAAGAACATACAATGGAGTAAAGACAGCCTCTTCAATAAGTGGTGCTGGGAAAACTGGACAGCTACAAGTAACAAAATGAAATTAGAACACTCCTAACACCATACATAAACTCAAAATGGTTAAAGATTTAAATTTAAGACCAGACACTATAAAACTTTTAGAGGAAAACATAGGACAAACATTCTTTGACATAAACCACAGCAAGATCTTTTTTGACCCACCTCCTAGAGTAACAGAAATAAAAACAAAAGTAAACAAATGGGACTTAATTAAACTTCAAAGCTTTTGCACAGCAAAGGAAACCATAAACAAGACGAAAAGGCAACCCTCAGAATGGGAGAAAATATTTGCAAATGAATCAATGGACAAAGGATTAATCTCCAAAATATATAAACAGCTCATGCAGCTCAATATTAAAAAAATAAACAACCCAATCCAAAAATGGGCAGAAGACCTAAATAGACATTTCTCCAAAGAAGACATACAGATGGCCAAGAAGCACATGAAAAGCTGCTCAATATCACTAATTATTAGAGAAATGCAAATCAAAACTACAATGAGGTATCACCTCACACCGGTTAGAATGGGCATCATGAGAAAATCTACAAACAACAAATGCTGGAGAGGGTGTGGAGGAAAAGGAACCCTCTTTCACTGTTGGTGGGAGTGTAAATTGATACAGCCACTATGGAGAACAGTATGGAGGTTCCTTTAAAAACTGAAAATAGACTCACCTTATGACCCAGCAATCCCACTACTGGGCATATACCCAGAGAAAACCATAATTCAAAAAGAGACATGCACCACAGTGTTCATTGCAGCACTCTTTACAATAGCCAGGACATGGAACTAACCTAAATGTCCATTGATAGATGAATGGATAAAGAAGATGTGGCACATATATACAAAGGAATATTACTCAACCATAAAAGGAAACGATATTGAGTTATTTTTAGTGAGGTGGATGGACCTACAGTCTGTCATACAGAGTGAAATAAGTCAGAAAGAGAAAAACAAATACCGTATCTAACGCATATATATAGAATCTACAAAAATAAAAAAGTGGTACTGATGAACCTAGTTGCAGGGCAGGAATAAAGAGGTAGATATAGAGAATGGACTTGAGGACATGGGGTAGGAGGGCAAAGCTGGGGTGAAGTGAAAGTAGCATTGACGTATATACACTACCAAATGTAAAACTGTTGGCTGGTGGGAAGCAAGCAGCATAGCACAGGGAGATCGGCTGCATACTTTGGGATGGGGTAGGGAGGGTGGGAGGGAGGCTCAAGAGGGAGGGGATATGGGGACATGTGCATGCATATGGCTGATTTGCTTTGTTGTGCAACAGAAACTGCATGGTATTGTGAAGCAATTATACTCCACTAAAGATGTATTAAAAAAAAAAAAAGCAGGATTTGTGGATAATTATCTCCCTGAACCAAAGGCAAAAGGTATCAGGTTGAACCCAAGAGCATGAAAGTAGGAAATGGAAAGTTGTTAGCAATAGAGGGTTTTCCGAGCTGCCATATGTTTCTCTGACAAATCTGTAGCAAGAGAAAACCCTGGCTCCTTTGCTTCTGTTTTTTCTTATAAATTCTTGCATGTATCCCATTCTTAAGCAATCCTCAGACCTTGAGGTTATGCGGTCAGGGAGTTGTTATGACAGCCTCTATCGGAAGCTCAGTTTTTAACAATATGTTTTGGGAACACCATTCCCGAGACTCACTGGTCTTGATGCTCAAGTTCCAAAGCTCTGGTTTTATGGGATTGGGGTCACCTCTCTCTCTGGGTGCAGTTGTTTTCTTTCCCAGTCTCATGTCTCTGATTCCAAAAGAAGGGGTCTGCAGTGAATGTTTAGCATAAATAGTGGAATATAAGGGACACTTTATCTCCCCTGTTTCTGTGACTTATCCATAAAGTGGTGTGGATGCTTGAGGGACTGAGATGAGTATGCAGCTTGGAGATGGAGGTGGGCATGTCTCCATGGGCAGGATTTATGACTTCAGCCCTGTACTCATGAGCACAGAATGCCAGCTGCCATGGGGAATGGTGCAGGAGGGCCCCATCCCAGCAGGAAGAGACTACTTTCATTCTCTCCACATAAATAACTTGCTATGTGTTCATTATACCCAGTCTGCAAACCAGTTTCTTCCACCTTTGCTTGTGGCTCAAACAGGTGGCTCAAGTCCAAGTGCCTCAAATGAACGAACTGGAATTCCTATGTTCCATTTTCAATAATTCAGGGGAAAGGATTCAGTTGGCCCAGGACAGACTTTGTATTAGGTGTCCATGCTTTGTCTAGTCAATTGTGGCCAGAGGAGAGGAGGTCGAAAGAGGCTGCGTAGGCTGCCCCTGTGATTGGGGAAACAGTTCTCAGAGAAGGACTTTTGGACGAGCAAACATATCTAGAAGGTGTCTATCTTATCTAATTTAATCACCGCAGCCTCCTACAAAGAAGATAATTTTATTCCCATTTTACAGAAAGGTTAGTTGCAGTTTAGAGAATTGCCCAAGACTACATGTATAGAGGATGTGAACACAGCTGTCCATGACTCCAAAGCTCATGGTCTTGCCAAACCCTAGTCTACATGATTCTCAAACTTTAATTTTTAATTCAATAACTGTTTCTTTAATTCTGGAGAGCTGAGCACTTTCTTTCTTATAACCGACACCCTATTAGAAAAAAGAGAGCAACTATTTCTATGGTTCAAAATGGGGACCACAAAAATCACTTTGTTCGGTTTCAGCCAAAAGCTTAGGAATATGTTCCCCATAGGTGGAACATATTTGATGAAAGCAAGATTTTATCAGAGGTTCAGCAAAATTTTCTGTAAAAAGCCAGGGAGTAAAGTTTTAGATTTTGTGGGCCATAGCGTCTCTGTTACAACTACTCAGTGCTACTGTTTTAGCACAAAATCACTAAAGTGCAAAAGCTACCTGTTACATAGACAGTATGTAGATGCATGAGAATGACTGTGTTCCAAGAAAACTTTCATATAATCTTCATGTCACAAGATACTAGTCTTCTTTTTATTTTTTTTTAACCATTTAAAAACAGTAGAAACAATTCTTAGCTTACAAACCAAACAAAAACAGGAGGCAGGGGCTTCCCTGGTGGCGCAGTGGTTGAGAGTCTGCCTGCCAATGCAGGGGACACGGGTTCGTGCCCCGGTCCGGGAAGATGCCACATGCAGCGGAACGGCTGGGCCCATGAGCCATGGCCGCTGAGCCTGCGCGTCCGGAGCCTGTGCTCCGCAACGGGAGAGGCCACAACAGTGAGAGGCCCGCGTACCGCAAAAAAAAAAAAAAAAAAAAAAAAAAAAAAAAAAACAGGAGGCAGGCCACATTTGGTCAGTGGGCCATAGTTTGCTCACCCATGGTTTAAATTATTCTCTTCCTAATATTAATCTATTTATTCAATAAACATTGAGGAGTCACCAGCTATATATTAGGCACTGTGACGGACACTGCATACAGGATGGAAATAGATCTAGACCTTGCTTTTGTGGAACTCACCATTAGTGGGAAGACAATATTAGTCAAATAATCACGCCAAAATTGAAAAAAAATTCAGTGGTGATAAGGGCCACTGAAGAAAAGACAAAGGAACTTTGAATATGTATTACAACTGTGGGTGATCTAATTTGGGGGAGTCAGAGAAAGCCCTTATGTATTGAGGTAATATTTCTGGTCTCTCCCATGGGTTCCACAGCTGAAACTAATATTGCTGACTGCCACCACATGGTGCCCGCCCCCGCCCCCATCACATGGTGCCTGTTGGCTCTGGCACAGATGAGTATCTACCACACTTGTATCCAGACAGTCTTACCCACTTTTGCAGCTGAGTGGATTTTCACTGAGACAAGCCATCTCCTACATTTGTTTCCACTGTATTTTATCTCATTTCTAATCAGCTGCTTTTTAATTTGTCTAGGATCATATTGAATTCTAGTCTTGTCCCTTGAGCCCTTAGGAACTCCATCTAGTTTCATCTTGCTTACCATTTTAATCCTTATTAATCCTCAATTCCTTCAGCTAGGCAATTGATAAAGATATTCTACCCTCAGAGTAAAATATTCTTCCCTCCTGGGTGCATAGGTCTGATGCAGTTCTAAACATCTAAAGATTGTATATTCCATTTTCTTTGCTCAGAAGAGCAGCAAGTACTTTGCTCAGTTGGCACTAGTACAAGGTCCAGTTTAAACAAATGGGTCAGACTATCCCAGGATACAGTGCTAGGAAGTAAGATATACTCATGTCCAAGGCATCTAGGGGCTTGGTGCAGAATATGTCCCTGAAATGATTAACACTCATGTAAACTCTATACTCTCAGGGTCATAGCCGTAAATATTGAACTTAGAGTCAGAAAATGTAAGTTCAGAGTTTAGCCCTGCAACATAACAGCTAGGAGCCTGTGAGCCCTTTTAGGTTTTAGCTTCTTCAAATGAAACAAGTTGATAACAATTCTTCTCCTACAAAATTATAGGATCAAGGATCTGTTTTCATTAAATGGGAGCATCTCGTTGTTTCTTTGATAATAAATATTGAAAAATTTTTGTTAGTTGTTTTGCATTTCTATGACTACTTGTAACTTTCTGGGTGAAGACCCCAGAGAACATCAGTATAAGGAAGCAATCAATTAAATTTAATATGGTTATTTCCCTGGTCACATACTGTGACAGCTTTAGAAAATAATTGAAAATTCATTGTTATTCCTCCCCTCAAATGGTGGGGTCTAATCCCCTCCCCTCTAATTTGGGTGGGTTTGTGTCTCACTTTTAACCAACAGAATGCAACAGAAGCAACGCTGCACATCTTCTGAGGCAATGTCAGTTCCCCTGGGTTCTCAGGGGACACTCACTGCGGGGAAGCTAGAAGTTTAGGCACCCTTTAAGAAAACCTGCTACCCAGAGATCATCATGCTGGGCAAGCACTTGTCAGTGCTCTGGTTATCAGCCCCAGCTGAGCACAGCTGACAGCTTGCCTCACTGGCCAGCCATCTGAGTGAACCATCTTGGATGTCCAGCCCATTCGAGCCTTCAGATGACTGCTACCCAGCTATTATATGATTGCAACTGCATGAGAGATCTCAAGAGATAACTGCCCTGCTGAGCTATTCCTGAATTCCTGACCCACAAAACCAAAAAAACTAAAGCTTCTGTATTTGGGGGGTAACATGTTATGTAGCAATACTGCCAGCAATAAAAATCAGAAGGTACAGACAGTCACAGTACCAGGTGGATATGACTGTAACCATATCAGGGATGCTTGGTAGAGATGCTGGGAGTGGCGGTGAAATAACACAGCTTTAAAATGTTTTACACTTACTGATTGTGACTTAGTTGTGTCACTAGGATAGACTCAAACAAAAAGCATAATGGAAGTACTGGGTTGAGGTCCAAGCCTTGGTTGCCTCCCATTCCCATTGGGGTATTAGAGATAATGTTTTAATTGCAGTATTGACTCTTTTGATCATATAAAAACCATGACTGCTTCACACTGTCAAGCAAGGTCTGGTTTTACTTCCACACATTGTCTATGAAGCACAGACCACATTTGAACCTTAGTCACCACTTTAAAATGTGATGTTTGCTTATAATAAAAAACTGCAATAGGTGAGAAGGAAGAAGAGGAGTCCAATTACAAAACATCTGTCCAAACTCCACTTCTGTAAAACGGTTTTAACCTGGTTGAATGTAATTGATGACATATGACAAAATCCAAGATGCATTTTTTTAAAAAGTATATGGGGAGTAAGGTAGTGATTCATTACTTGAGATCTGTAAACTTTGAGGGATCTCTACAAGGGTCTTTAAGGGTTTTGTTTGATTTTTAAGTAAACATTTTATTGAAGTATAACATTTATATAGAAAAATGGACTAAATATGGCTCAGTGAATTTTTTACAAGCTCAGCACACCTGGGGAACAAGAGCCCAAGTCTGAAAACAGAACATTATCAATTCCCTAGGAGTCCCTATGTATCTTCCTCCAGTTTCTTCCCATCCTTGAAAAGTAACCACTGTTCTAACTTCTAACACAGTAAATTAATTTGCCCTATTTTTTAACTTCATATAAAAAGTGTCATAAATCATGCATTGTTTTGTGCGGGCTTCTTTTGCTCAATATTATGTTTGTGAAATTTATACATGTGGTCAGATGTAATTGAATTTTGTTAATTCTCATTGCAATATGGTATGCCATTGTGGCAATATACCATAATTTACCATAATTTATCATTTATACCATAATCCATTCTTCTATTGATAGTCTCAATAAATTTATAATATTTCATTTAGCTTAATGAAAAATTTGCAGCTCTAGCTAGAATCACTCCACTGAAGATCTTGAACATTTGATGTGGTAGATTTTTGGAATATGGGTTCACAGTGATCTTATTATTGATCGCCCACTATGGAGACTTTTGGAATGGCAACCATTGTCTTTGATAAATTTTTTTAATGGCAAAAAAATAGAGTTGGCTCTATGTGTACCATGTTAATGATCCTGGTTGAGTCATTGTATCCTTTGGGCCTCAGAATCCTTTGGGATACAGCTCTAAACATGTCTGTGCTTCCTGCTGAGGGTAAGTTTATGGCATGGAAAACATTGAGCTAAGGAAATCATTGAACTCATGAGGTTTCACAAGAATAACCAAATCAAAATTTTGAACTGCAGTTTGCAGTGTTAGTGGGCTTATGGAGAAGTTCATGTTAGCTTCAGAAGCCATGCCATGAGGCAACTCTCTTTATGTGAAAATATCAAGTGACACTAGACTCATATTAGTAAACAGAATCCATGCAATTCACACCTGTTGGAAAAAGGCAAGCTCATTAACACTTTCCAACAGCAATGATGACTGCAATAAACACAGATCTTCTGGCATTAGCAAGGGTTTGGGGCAGAAACAGACTGTGATATCTACCTACAACTTAGACCCCCATCTGACTAGTTGACTCTTCTTTTGTATAAAATCTAGGGAACATTGTGTTAAACCTAAAGATTCTCTTTACTTAGACTCCTCAACACACACCTTTACGCAGTGCTATTTTAGGAGGAATTCTACTCCTGAAACCTTTAATTAATCTAGCATTAACTCTACAAGTTGCCATAGGTGAATTCCTTCTTTCCGGAGTTAGTTTCTTAAGATCTACACATTACTTTTTGGCTTGGGTCATTTTGTGATTTGCTGGGGTGATTTTGTATTAATTGGGGTAATACTAACTGCTGTAACAAATAAGTCCCCAAATATCAGTGGTTCAAGATAAGAGGCATTTATTTCTTGCCCACATAGTAGTCTAATGCAGGTGTTCCTTGTCAGTGGGTGGCCTTGCAGGTGACATCTAGGAGTTCAGTTTCCTTCTATTTTGTCTCTGCATCCCCAGAGCCTCAGAGTCCTCTGCAATTTAGATAGCAAACAAGGAAAGAGAAAGTAGGGAAGGTACTTCAGTCTGGAAAGGACACACGTGACTTCAATCCACTGGTGGGAACTAATCACATGACCCTGCTGAGATACAGGAATTCTGGGAAATGTAGTCTCTTTGTGGGCAGCTTCTTTCCAGTTAAGCACAATATCATAGAGTAGGGAGCACAAATTTTGGTGGCAAGCTAGCAGTCTCTTCTGTAGAACATGTGGGATATTACATTTTACCTTATATTATAAGAACCAATTATAATAACAGCTAACATGGGTTTTAAGTAAAATGAGAATCTAAGACTTCAAGATTGGGTGTGCAAAAATATATCATTTTATTTTCTATAAGTCAAAATAATTTGCATTTTGAAGCTCTATCCCTCTAGTATAGCAAGGTCATTTAATTGGGGTAGAGGTGGTCTCCAATGTATTCCCTCCCCAGAATTTATGCCAGTGTTCTAGAATGTTGGGGAGCAGGGCTGGAATCTTATCATTGATTCATCTGTTGACATAGGTCTTTGTGAGATGTCCACTGTAGCAAAAATTTTTCCCTTTAGTCCTAGTGATTTTGTTCTTCTCAGGGCATGGGTATTTTCATGGATCTTCTCATAAATGAATCTCCTAGAAAAGAAATATTGAAGGGATAGTGTTCTGTTCCTCTTTGCTCTGAGATCCCAGAACTCTCTCAAGCACTGTTCTCTTAATCCTAATTCCAAATGGAGGAGTTTAGCTCAAAATCTTAGCAAGAGAAACTCTTCTTCTTTCAAGTTTCTGGCCAAGATGTTTTGTCTAAACCCAAATCCTCCCCTTTTTCTGAAGTTTAGTCTGTTCCTCAAATTTGCTGGCTATATTACTGCCTCTGGACCTTAGCACTTTCCATCAGTAATGGATCTCCAGCACTTAAAAACAGTACTTGGGACATAGTCATCACTCAATAAATATGTAGGGAATGAATTACCTTCAAGACAGGTCATTTAATTAGCATTTTATAGAAATGAATTCTGTGACTTGGTAAGACTAAGAAATCTGCAAAAAGTTCTAAAACAAGTAAATGGAAGGGCCAGAATTTTAACCCAGACAGTCAATCTGCATTCATATTTATTTTAAAAATATGATATAAATATATTTTCTTCTCCCAACTCATCCGTAGTTCATTAGAATATTGGACTTGGAGTATGAAAAGTATTGGACTTGGAGTATGAAAAGTCTTTGTCTTAGTATATTTGTGATTTGGGGAAAATCACTTAATCTTACTCTGTCTCAGTTTCCTCATCTGCGAAGTAGAAATAATAATACATCTCTTACAGATGATTCAGAGGTTTAGAAGGTGGTAAATTGAGCACTGAGAGGTAGGCAATTATGTCAGTGACCTGTGGTTGCAACAATATACAACAGTGTAACAGACAACCACAAAACCACAGTGACATACAACAATAAATTGATTGCTTACACATACGGGGTCAGCTGGGGTTCAACTGGGCAGCTCTGCTCCTGACTGGACTCATTTATGTATCTGGGGTTAGGGTGGCTGTCAGCTGATCTAGGCTGGCTTTGGCTGGGATGACGGGGTGATTTGGTTCTCTTCCATTTATGTCTCATCCTCTAGCAGATTAGCCTGAAAATGTCATCATGCTGATAACAAGGGCACAGAGGGCAACAGAAATGCATAAATTCTCTGGAGCCAAGGCTCAGAAGTAGCATACCATCACTTCCACTGCATTCTGTTAACTGAAGCATGTCATACAGCCTAGCCCAGATTTAAGGACTGGGGTAACTGACTTTGTCTCTTTAGCAGAAGGAATCGAATAGCAATTCACAAGGCAAGGGGCATGAATATAGAGAGGAAAAATAATTGGGCCATTAACACATTCAGTCTTCCATAGTGATCAATAAAGTTTAGTTCAATCTGAGGTGCATTTAGGCATATTGAAACTTAGAATTCACGTGACAGTCCCTCTGGAATCAATTTCATTAATTCACTTTAGCCTCTTCCTTTTCTGTTCCATAGGGTGAATTTCTAGCTACCTCTGGAAAGGGGAAAGGAGGGTAGACACCTCTCAGTGGAGAAAGGCCTGCTCATCTAACTGGAGACTGTCCCTTACTACCCAAATGTCCACAATGTGTAGATTATCAATGTCTATCTCACTCTCTCATTTCCCCTGGTGAAAGGAAAGTCACTCTCTTGTTTCTAACTAAGCTTTAAGCATTTCTATATTCAGAGGGCCGGGCAGAAATTCCATCAGCATAGTTATCTAGGACAGTTCCCAAGCTCCTTCTTGTACTGTCTCAGGGTATAGTGAGTACGTCCTGGGTATTCTAGTGGACTTGCTCACTTCTTGACCTTTCTCCATTTTGCTGGTTCTGAAGATGGATATGGGGTTAGGTGAGCTCCGAAGTCATGGGATGATGAGAGAGGCAGTGAGGGACTTCTACTCTGGAATCCTGTTTGTTCTCTAACAGAATATCTGAAATAAAACGCACCCCACATTTCAAGGCTGATTTCCGTCTGAAATCCCTGCCTGGTCTGTTTGTAATCTTTCTATTTGTCCCTGTTTGCAAAAAGAGCATTTGTGGCTGCCTGTT
This sequence comes from Delphinus delphis, assembly GCF_949987515.2. Classification (NCBI taxonomy): domain Eukaryota; kingdom Metazoa; phylum Chordata; class Mammalia; order Artiodactyla; family Delphinidae; genus Delphinus; species Delphinus delphis. Next base: position 35,797,350 of record NC_082697.1, on the reverse strand, counting down.
CTAGGCATCATTATGAGGTTTTTGTTATGCTGACTTGATTTTCCTTATTGACTTGAGGTCAGTAGGTGAGCAGTCCTGGTTTACAGCGTCAGTGAAAATAATCAATAAACAATCAATAATGATAGAAAAGAGTTTTATCTGAGCCAAACTGAGGACTATAGCCTGGAAGCCAGATTACTCCCAGATTACTGTGAGAAACTGCTCCAGAGAAGCATGGTTTTCAGCACAGTTTTGTATCTTTTCAGAACAAAGAATATTAAATAAGTCAGTGAAACATTTCTTCAAGGATTAAGAAAAGCAGACCAGAATGTACACAGTGAGTCAGTATGGCCTTGGCACCTGGGAAGGGAGTCTTATTATCAAAGAAGTGCCCACAGTTCTTCCCAGGAAGAGAGGCATTCATTCAATCTTTATTTTTAACATGGACATTATTTACTTCTGGTCAATGTGCCCTTTTCTTTAATAGTTAAAGCAGATGTACAATGTATGTTTGATAGGCCACAAACAGGCTATTTCAGTTAGCATAAAATTCAAGTTAACTCATGTATAAGCCAGAATGACTTCCCCATAACTTAAAATGTGAAAATTTCTTTTCTCAATGACCTGCTCCCCAAATCCCTTTCCATACAGCAGGACATCAATAGGTTAAGTTTAAAACTTAACCATATCTTTTTTTTTTCATACATACCCCACCCATGTTATATATAATGCTGTGTTTTTATGAGCCTGTTTTGTTGACTGTAGGTAATGGGCAATTTCCCTTTCCATTAAATTTCTGTCTATAATGTCCTAACAAAACATCCCTTTGCACATATGGAAAGAAATTCATTTAACCAAGTCTTTCTGTTGAGCACTTAGATGATTGTAAATGAAGGAGAAAGTGCTGGGTGTCTTATCCCTGCAACTGATTCTAACAGATGAGTTATTGTAATTGCATTCGATATTTCCACCATGCAGGTGGCAGTTTAAAAGCTATTAAACCAGACACCTGGTTATTATCCCAGAGCCTTGACTTATCCTAACGAGGCCAGGCTAAAATCCTCTACACAAGGGAGTCTTGAAATCCTATATTCACAGGAAAAGAACAGTGGGAACTGTCCAGCCTACTTCAGTTGATCAGGATTTTAATAATTATACCTCACCCATCCCATGGTGTTATGGAGAAGGGGAGACAGATACAGCTATCCCCATCTTGGAGAAGGGGGTTCTGAAAAGGTAAGTGCTTGGTCCAAGTCACACTCCTCTCAAGTGGTGAGATCTGTCCTCAAGTTCAGGCTTTCTGACTCCCAGCCTGGGGTTTTCCACTGCAACGTGCTACAAGAAATTATTTGCAATAACAATAGTTGTAATAGGTAACTTTTATTAGGCTTGTATTATATGCAAGATGGTGTTCTCAGTGCTTTACATGTATTAATTCACTCAGTCTTCAAAACAACCATATATAGTGGGTGTTATTATTATTACTGTTGCTGTTGTTGTTATTTCCATTTTCCTGAGGCGGTAACTCAGAGAGATTAAACAATTTTTCAAGGTCACATGGCGGATGAGTAAAACAGCTGCACTTTGAGCTCAATTAAGAGCCCAAGCTCTTAACCCCTGTGATCCATGGATAAATATTGACATAAATATAACTCAGGGTTATCAAGAAGTTAACCTGGAGTTTCACCTATCAATATTATTGCCATGTTAAATCCCAGGAAATTCCTCTTCCTCTCTTCTTCTTCCTTTGCATAATTCTCCTGTGAACACACACACACACACACACACACACACACACACACATACACACACACAATTGGGATGTTGCTTGACCTACCTTCAGATCACAACCAGAGGAATGTTCTTATCATCAAAACAAAGTAATCCCTTTTGGTAATCCTCTCCCCACTACAAATCCCTTCTGGGCCAAATCTCCTTCATTCCTATTGTCTTCAACCATAAATGATAAATTAATTGCTCATCTGGACTTTATTTCTTCTTGTTTAAAATAATATTTATTGTTTTCTTCTGATTGCAAAAGTAGTATACATTTACTAAAGTGTATAAATTTACTAAAAAGAAAGTAGTATACATTTACTAAAAAGAAAAGAAAAGACCACTTACACCTAGGTCCCAGAAAAGTATGGGAAATAAAGTAAAACCATCCATAATCTCTCTGCTCCTGAGAGATAACCCCTGTTAACATTTTTTTCCTATCTTCTTCCACACGTCCTCCATAGAAGTAGATCATACCATAGTGCTATTTCGTGCTGGCTTTTTTCACTTAATGTATCATGAACATTCCCATGTTTTATTAACTATAATGTGACTTCTAACAAGTGCATAATATTCCATTGTATTAATTAATATGGTAATTTAATTAATACACATCAATGAGCATTCTTTTGCATACATCAGTGTCTCGTTCCTGATAATTTCTTTAGGAACAATTCTTAGAAGTGGAATTGCTGGATCTAAAGTGTATACATTCAGGCTCTTAGTAATAGTCGTCAAGTTCTTCTTTAGAATCATGTACCAATTGGCACTTGCATGAGGATTTAAAAAGAATGCCAGAATCCTTTTTGAGCCTCTAAAGGACCACAGCTGCTGTGTACTTTCCAGATCTACAACTGGCCCTGCCAAGGCATGGGGATCACATTTGTAGTTACGGTGGGGCCACTTACACCTAGGTCCCCACAGGTAGATAGACTCATCTTTGCTCACTCTGAGGTTGTTATTGATCCCATTTCAAAATGACAAAAGGAGACCCACTTGTTAGGCTCAGGGAATCAAACCCTCTTTTTTTCTAGCCACCTGCCACTCTACTTCGGAAGAGTCCAGGTGAGCCTATCTCCTCTGATTCTATCAGGGCCACCCAACAGCCTTTGATTTTCCTAAGACCACGTTTCATTTCTCCCGATTCAGCTTTTTGACAAGTTCAGAAATACCTACGTAATTAGTTCTTAGAACCTGCATCATCAAAACTCTTCTAAAATGAAAATTGGCCGTAAAAGTTTCAAGGTAAATGAAATCCCAAGCTTAACTGGTGTCTGTTCACTGAAATATTTATTGATATGTTAGATGCTGGATGGTAAGACAAAATGTCTGCCTTCAAGGAGGTCACACTCTGGAAGGGGAAACAGACAACTAAACCCATACAGAGAGTAAATTGGGGCATCTACAATAAGCAGAATGTTACCCAGGACTTTTCCTGTTGTCTTTGAATGGCAGATGGTAGGAGGTAAACACTATTGATACACAGAAACTGAATAGATGCCAGACACATCTCAGAGGGTCAGGAACAGCATTGCTCCTCCAAGCATCTTCTCATCCCTCCCTTACTTCCAGCCTAAATAAAAAAACTTGGTGGAATTTGTTGGAGATGTCGGGATTGCGTTTTCGGGTGGAAAGCTACTCCCTACTTTAAGATGTGAGAAGAGGATGCTCTTTCCTCCCCGCAGGTGAGAAGGGCCCAAGAAACTGGTTACCTGGAAGGAAGAGGTACTTGCTTGCTGTGCCCGACAGCTCCATGCGTGTGTTTTTCTGGTTGCTGAAACTTTTGCACAAGTGAAAGTAATTGGTGAGAGATTGAGGGGAAGTGGAGCAGCCCCACCTCCACTTTGGGCACAGAGGAGTTTCTTAAGTTTCTGGATGGGCCGGTTGCTCAATGGGGGCCTGATCTGGAGCCATCTTTTCATTACCCCAAGCAGACGGGTGGCAGAGGGACAACAGTGGAGGGAAGTTGTGAAGTACACCTTGGGGGCTGGAGATGGAGAGATAGAGGGGTGTCTGATGAGGCCCCCTTGGAGCAGAGCTTCTTCCTTTCAGGGAACTATGCCCTGGGAAACATCTTCAAGGGTGCCCCAACAGGAGGTCAGCATTTGCACAGCTAAGCCATTAGGGCGGGGTCACGGCAGCACCTGTGAAGATACCCTCCCTGCCCCCACTTCCCTGGGTGTCCCGCTCATTGGCTATATTCTCAGTCATTTTTATGAGCAAGAATGACTCATCTAAATGATATATTTCTATGTCTTATCCAAAATTGTGACTGGAGACATTGTCCCCTCTACAAATATGCAGATAAAAGTAGAGTTTGGCTCCTGGGAAGAGTTTTCCTGAAGAGACACATCTGAGATCAGGTCATAAAACCAACATGTTTTCCCTCTTGACTGCCTGTAGCCGCAGAACCGAGTCCTTGCCCAATGATGGCAATTAGCCCATCTGCTGTATCTAGAAACATCAGTCTTTGCTCCTTTTAAGTGGCTTCTGCCCTTCTGATTGTGCTATTTGACAATTTGTTTTATTTTGCAAACTGCCTCAGCCACTTTGTCTGCATTGAGGCAAATTTTGGTTGTGTGTGAGGGTGTGTGTGTGTGTGTGTGTGTCCCAGTGTGAGGTGTGAGGAGTCACACACTATGACTGGGGACCTTAGATCTACACCAAAGGGGCTGTGCTGTCTGAATAAACAAATGACTACAGTTGAACGCAGGAGCGTAAACATGACTAATCATCAAGCAGAGGTCTGTATTTAAGAAATTAGCCCCAGATTACTCTTACATATAGGTTTATGTTCTAAGGTCTCTGTAGTTAGGAATAGCCCTGATTTGTAATACCTGTTTTAGCTATAACCAGAAAACATTACCACCTGAAGTCAGTCAGGGACTCTTAGTAAAAATTTATTTATTTCTATGATTTTTAAGAAAATAATCAAAGCTAATTTATTTGAAAGTACAAGAGCAATAAAACATTTTCCAGATTTCTTACGGGCACATGCTATGGGTTTGACCCTGAGGATACAAGAGGGAACACAGTGGATGTGGTTTTGCCCTCAGAGAGCTTACAGCCTGGCAGAGCTGTTTGCTTGTAGTGCAGATGGTTATTCCTGTTACTATTAACTCATTCCCCAGGAAAACTATTTTGTCTCAATAACTCAGGAATAAATTACCACAAAATGTAGCAGCCTAATATTCACTTAATTTTTGCTCACAATCTTGTGGTTCAGAAATTTGGAAAGCGTTCTCTTGGGGGTCTCTCATATGGCTGAAGTCAAACATCAGTGGGGCTAGAGTCATCCAATGTCTTGACTGGGTCAGATGTCCACGGTGGCTTACGTGCTGACAGTAATGCTGGCTCAGCCACCAGCTCATCTAGGTTGATGATGGGAACACCTCTATATGGCCTTTCCAGCATGGTAGTCTCAGAGTAATTGTGTTTCTTACACAACTGGCTTCCCCAGAACAAGTGCCCCGAGAGAGGCAGCAGAAGCTGTATGACTTTTTCCTACCCAGCTTTTGGAGCAGTGCCATTTCTGCTGTATTCTATTGATTTCAATCAAGCCATCATGACTGGCTCAGATTCAGGTGGAGAGGACATAGAGCCCACCTTTTGATGGGAGGGGTCCCAAAGAATTTGAGGTCATGTTTTAAAACCACTACAATCAAAATCTGGAAGAGAGAATTTTCAGGTGGTGTCTGTTCTCGTAAAATCTATATGACCAACTATTTAGGAGACTTATTGCAGACGAGGCTGAGGCCATACTTAGACAGGACTGGGGTTAGAACTGCACTAACTTAGCCTCCTCCGCTATCCCTCCCTCTACAGTTTCTGCAAAGCTAATTGAGGCAATGATTTCTCTACTTATTCCATTTAATATCAGGCTTCTTAATAGCTATTCTGGGACAAAAACCTAGGCTGTCACAACCAGTACTGGCATTAATACCTGTAGCATTTGGAAAAGGGGTAATTTTGCCCTGATGAAACAAGAGCTTTCTTGCTCTGATTTGCCCATACAAAGCCCAAATGAGCATATTTACTCTTTGTCCAAGTATTAAATCACAAGCAGAGAACTTATGGTCATTAAGGACAGCAGGTGTCACATGCATGTCATATTTCAAAAACCACCCCTGAGGTCACTGAGTCAATCTACTTCTACCTGTAACCCTTCAGAGTTTCTTTCTTTTTTTTAAACAACTTTATTGCAGTATAATTGCTTTACAATGGTCTGTTAGTTTCTGCTTTATAACAAAGTGAATCAGTTATACATATACATATGTTCCCATATCTCTTCCCTCTTGCATCTCCCTCCCTCCCACCCTCCCTATCCCACCCCTCTAGGTGGTCACAAAGCACCGAGCTGATCTCCCTGTGCTATGCGGCTGCTTCCCACTAGCTATCTATTTTACAGTTGGCAGTATATATATGTCCATGCCACTCTCTCACTTCATCACAGCTAACCCTTCCCCCTCCCCATATTCTCAAGTCCATTCTCTAGTAGGTCTGTGTCTTTATTCCCATCTTACCCCTAGGCTCTTCATGACCTTTTTTTTTCTTTTTTCTTAGATCCTATATATATGTGTTAGCATACAGTATTTGTTTTTCTCTTTCTGACTTACTTCACTGTGTATGACAGACTCTAGGTCTATCCACCTCATTACAAATAGCTCAATTTCGTTTCTTTATATGGCTGAGAAATATTCCATTGTATATATGTGCCACATCTTCTTTATCCATTCATCTGATGATGGACACTTAGGTTGCTTCCATGTCCTGGCTGTTGTAATTAGAGCTGCAATGAAAATTTTGGTACATGACTCTTTTTGAATTATGGTTTTCTCAGGATATATGCCCAGTAGTGGGATTGCTGGGTCGTATGGTAGTTCTATTTTTAGATTTTTAAGGAACCTCCATACTGTTCTCCATAGTGGCTGTATCAATTTACATTCCCACCAACAGTGCAAGAGTGTTCCCTTTTCTCCACACTGTCTCCAGCATTTACTGTTTCTAGATTTTTTGATGATGGCCATTCTGACTGGTGTGAGGTGATACCTCATTGTAGTTTTGATTTGCATTTCTCTAATGATTAGTGATGTTGAGCATCCTTTCATGTGTTTGTTGGCAATGTGTATATATTCTTTGGAGAAATGTCTATTTAGGTCTTCTGCCCATTTTTGGATTGAGTTGTTTGTTTTTTTGATATTGAGCTGCATGAGCTCGTTGTAAATTTTGGAGATTAATCCTTTGTCAGTTGCTTCATTTGCAAATATTTTCTTCCATTCCGAGGGTTGTCTTTCCATATTGTTTATGGTTTCCTTTGCTGTACAAAAGCTTTTAAGTTTTGTTAGGTCCCATTTGTTTATTTTTGTTTTTATTTCCATTTCTCTAGGAGGTGGGTCAAAAAGGATCTTGCTGTGATTTATGTCATAGGGTGTTCTGCCTATGTTTTCCTCTAAGAGTTTGATAGTGTCCGGCCTTACATTTAGGTCTTTAATCCATTTTGAGTTCATTTTTGTGTATGGTGTTAGGGAGTGTTCTAATTTCATACTTTTACATGTAGCTGTCCAGTTTTCCCAGCACCACTTATTGAAGAGGCTGTCTTTTGTCCACTGTATATTCTTGCCTCCTTTATTAGAGATAAGGTAACCATATGTGCGTGGGTTTCTCTCTGGGCTTTCTATCCTGTTCTATTGATTATATTTCTGTTTTTGTGCCAGTACCATACTGTCTTGATTACTGTAGCTTTGTAGTATAGTCTGAAGTCCTGGAGCCTGATTCCCCCAGCTCCCTTTTTCGTTCTCAAGATTGCTTTGGCTATTTGGGGTCTTTTGTGTTTCCATACAAATTGTGAAATTTTTTGTTCTAGTTCTGTGAAAAATGCCAGTGGTAGTTTGATAGGGATTGCATTGAATCTGTAGATTGCTTTGGGTAGTAGAGTCATTTTCACAATGTTGATTCTTCCAATCCAAGAACATGGTATATCTCTCCATCTATTTGTATCACCTTTAATTTCTTTCATCATTGTCTTATAATTTTCTGCATACAGATCTTTTGTCTCCGTAGGTAGGTTTATTCCTAGATATTTTATTCTTTTTGTTGCAATGGTAAATGGGAGTGTTTCCTTAATTTCACTTTCAGAATTTTCATCATTAGTGTATAGGAATATGAGAGATTTCTGTGCATTAATTTTGTATCCTGCTACTTTACAAAATTCATTGGTTAGTTCTAGTAGTTTTCTGGTACCATCATAGGATTCTCTATGTAGAGTATCACGTCATCTGCAAACAGTGACAGGTTTACTTCTTTTCTGATTTGGATTCCTTTATTTCTTTTTCTTCTCTGATTGCTGTGGCTAAAACTTCCAAAACTATGTTGAATAACCCTTTCTGAGTTTCTTAAGTGTAGACTTTCTCACTGCCACTTGGCTCCTTCCACTCTGAAATGACTTTTACTGGGAAACAAGATGTTCTCTGACACAATTTTAAGGGTTCTGGTTTTTCTTTTAGAAAACCTTTTGTGACTAATATAGCCTTTTGAACTACATGAAGGTAGAGATATTATTACATCACCTTTGCCAAGGTAGGAATGTTTTGAATAATTTGGTTTCTGTCTCTCTTGATAAACTCTGATCTATGTCATTCTAGACTCAGAGAATCTCTAATGACTTAGAATGTCCAAAGACACAGATCTTGTCTAGATAATTTGTCTTTTAGAATACTTCTTGGTTTCCAGTCAAATCTTCCCACCTCTTCTAGGAAAAACACACTACAAACCAAAGGATTGAGGAAAGGGCAAACTTTGTCCTGCCAAAAGGAAATAATTGTGATGATAATAGTAACAAATAATATGTATTATCTGTTTACTATGTACTAGGCATTGTTCTATGAACTTTATATTTCTATCTCATGACATTCTCACAATGATCCTTATCTTACAGGTGAAGAAACTGAGACATGAGTAGGGCAGTTGCTCACCCATGGTGACATTGTTAGGAAAGTCACTGGGACGTGAACCAATATATTCTGGCTCCAGAGTCCAGGCTGTTACCACTAAGGTGTATGGAATCCTTTAACAGTGAGCAAAATGTGGTCCATGGACCTGCATCACCAGTAGGACCTGGGAGCTTGTGAGAGATGATGAATCTCAGGCCCTTCTTAGGCTGCTGGGTCAGACCCTGAATTTTAACCACAGGTGGTTTGGCAGCAAATTTATATTGGATAAGCCTGCTCACCTTAAATTTGCAGACCTCGGAGTCTTCTTGACTTGACTTCTTGCCTTCTGTCATACCTGGCATCCAAGCCATCAGCAAATTCTGGCAACTGTTACTTAAAATATATTCAGAATCTAACACTTTTCAACTTCTCCACTGATATCACCCTGTTCTCAAGCTCTATCTCTACTCCCTGGATTTTGTCAGTAGACTCCTATGTCCACTTCTGTCTTTCTACAGTTTATCTTCCACCCAGGAAACAGCCCGTGAAGAGAGGGTATCGTTCTGCTTGAAATCATCATATGGTTTCCCAGCCTACTCAGAACAAAACCCACAAGGCACCACATGATGGCCCCTTCCTCTCTCCTCTGTGACCTCAGTACTTCACCCCACTTACCCCTGCTCACTCTTCTCCAGACACACTGGCTTCCTTGATCTTTGACGAGGTAACAAACCACGTTGCAGCTCCTTTTCATGTTTGCGGGAACCATCTTTCCTGCACATGTCTGCACAGCTTGTTCTTTCATGTCTCCCGGGTCTTGGCTTCGCTACCTCTTCAGCCTTCCTCAGCCATCTTACATAAAATAGCCAGACTCCCCCATTTCAGCTTTCCTGTCCCCATTATTCTGTTTGCTTTTCCTCCATTGCACTTATCAGCATCTGAATACTATAACACTTAGCATTTTTATTTATTATCTCTTAAACACATTGTGATGTAAGGTCCATTCATTGTTATGAATGGTCCTGCATACAATAGGTGCTCAGTTAAATTTGTTGAATGAATGAGGGAATGAATTAATGGAAGAGGAGATACTTAAGTATCGAGGTGAAAATTAAAAACAAGTCTGAAATAGCCACTCCTCTTTAAAAATTTAAGAAAAATTTTCTTCCCAAGGCTCTCCATAGCAAAAAACCAGCAGATTTCAATTTAGAGAATATTGTTGGTCCCTTGGAAAATAGCAGGCAATAATAAATAATGAAATGTTTTTTCAAGGCCAGATGAAATGAAACAATTAACCTTAAGAGTCTGCCTCCTTGGCTTCCCTGGTGGCGCAGTGGTTGAGAGTCCACCTGCCGATGCAGGGGACACGGGTTCGTGCCCCAGTCTGGGAAGATCCCACATGCTGCAGAGCAGCTAGGCCTGTGAGCCATGGCCGCTGAGCCTGCACGTCTGGAGCCTGTGTTCCGCAGCGGGAAAGGCCACAACAGTGAGAGGCCCACGTACCGCAAAAAAAAAAAAAAAAAAAAATAGAATCTGCCTCCTAAACTAGATGGCTCATATGGTGGTACAGAAGGCTTTGTCTTGCTTTTTAAATTCAGCTCATCCAGGGAATGCTCTGGTGGGCTGTGGTTGTTTCTTCTGGAGCAGGCCCAGAAGCTGATTACTTGTAACAATATTTACTCGCCATAAGCTAGTCTTTGTTTCAAAATGTGCCAGAGACCATGCTGCAGCCTTCACAGGGTTTTCTAGTTTAGTCCTCACCACAGCTTGGTGGGGAGCATGCAATCTCTATGTTAAAGATTAGACACTTGAGCATGTAGTGCATCATGAGTAACTTGGTATAAGAGTCAGGATTCCCTTTTGCAGATCATTTCCCATGTGTTCTTACTCGAGTCTTGTGATGCTCTGTCAGATGCCAGGGACACGTCCCAACCCTGATTGAAGGTGGGAGACTAAATGGTTCCTAAAAAGTTAGAGGCTGGGCTGAGATTCGGCACCATATCACTTGAGTTCTAATAGCTCATCCTCTCTCCACATACTATACCTGAAGTGCTATCTCAACAAGGAGGTGAACAGATACTACTGGAAATACTGTGCTACCAGCAAACAAGTAAAATCCGGCCGCTCCCCAAAGATTTCAAATGCAAGGCATTTATTACTTTGGAGAATTTAAAATGGCTCTGGGCTCTGAGGCTCAGACTCCTGTGCTCAACCAGGGGTGGGCTTCACATAGCCAAGTTTGCTAGTTTAAGAGGAACAGAGATCTGAACGTTGTAAATTAACATTTACTAACTCCTGCTTTCTCCCTCTGTGCAGTGACTGGGGGCTGCATGACTGGAAGGATGGAATGTCCCTGTGTCATCAAACACATCTTGTGGTACCTGCAAGCAGTTTCCCAGAATGCAGTGCTTACTCAGAGGTTGGCAAACTATATCCAGGAGGTCAAATCCAGCCATACCCATTCCTTTAGGGACAGTTTATGGCTGCCCTCTGCTGCAAAGGTAGAGTTGAGTAGTTGTGACAGAGACCATAAAGCCCACAAAACTGAAAATGTTTGCTTCTTTTAGAAAAATTTCCTACCCCTGCTTCAAACCTTGAAATGCCATAGTAGGTAGGACTTTGGCCACCTCTCTTCTCCTCCAAGTCTCCATGCCATCTAGTGTCTGCCCAGGGGTCATTGCATACTTCCAGATTTACATATGGAAATTTATGAGAAATCATATCTCCCACCTTCATGTCATCCCAGCATCCAGATTATGCTGGAGGGAACATGCTTGCAGCACAGAAGCTGTCCTTGCTGAGTCATTACAGGGGAGAGAAGCTAGTGCAGGGGGAGGGGTTCTTGCTTCCATATTAGTCCCAAGTGACAATGTGTGGCACCAGAGTAGCAACTCTGATAGTGGCAAACCTCTCAGCCGGGGGAAGTTTAGGGCAGGGAGCTCTCAGCCAAGCTGACTGAAGCTCCTTGGTTTCAACCCAGGATCGGGGAGATGGGCAAGGATGTGGTGCTTCCTGCCTCGTAGGCCAGGATATGTGAGGGCTGCCCTGGGTTATTTAGGAGCAAGGTTGGGGGTGGGTTGTGTGTTGAATTTCTCCAGTGAAGGGTGGCCCCAACCTTGCTGGTAAAGCTATCCATAATTTTGAGCCATGAAGTGTTGGTGGTTGTACCTAATTCCCTGTTGCCCAGCTTCGAGGTAGAGCTTGTGTTTCTCAGGCCAAGAAGTACATGGGAGAGAGTGGAACTCAGGTTTAAAACCTGAGATCTTAAGCAGAGACTATAAATAAGTTTTAGGGATTGAACAAAATTGTATACAAACCCCTGGATTTGTATGAACATTTCTTTAGGGACAGTCTCTAACCCGTTGGGTATGTTGTGCTGCTTCCTATATAAAACTCTTTAAGAATCAACTGAAATAATCACAGAACCATATGGAACCTCTAAAAGTGATTTATTAAGCATTAATCGAGTACATTCTGAATGCCGTTCATAGTACTAGTGTTTTAATCAGTTTGGGCTGCTATAACAAATTACCACAGACTGGGTGGCTTATAAATAACAGAAATGTATTTCTCACAGTTTTGGAGGCTGGAAGTCTAAGATCAGGATGCCAGCTTGGTCGGGTTCTGGTGAGAACCCTCTTCTGGGTTGCAGACTGTCTACTTCTTATTGGGTCCTCATCTGGCTGAAAGAGGGTAAGCTAACTCTCTGGCTTGTTCTTATAAGGGCACTAATCCCATCTGTGAGGGCTCTACCCTCATGACCTAATTATCTCCTGAAGACCCCACCTCCAAATACCATCAAATAGGAGATTAGACCTCAATATATTGCAGGAGGGCCTGCATTATACCTGCTACATGATTTGTGAGGTTCAGGGCAAAATGGAAGTGTGAGGCCCTATATTCAAAAATTATTAAGAATTTTAAGACAGTGTTGGCAAAGCATTAAACCAAGCCTGGGGCCTAGGTGACTGCACAGGTTGAAGAGCCATGAAGCCAGCCTGCAGGAGGGAGATCTCACCAGGTACATTTTCTCATGGAAATAGGAAGAAAGTCAAGTTACCGGAGTAGCTGAAATGAGGGAATGGGTGGAAATATGGAATTGCCCTCGAGGGAAACAAGACAGTACTGACTATTGACTTGAAAGAGAATCACTAGGCAGGGATAAAAGCCCAGCATTGGTCAGAGAACCTGAATTTGTAGTAATATCATTGTGATTTTTCACTATTGCATTTCAAAAGATTAGTTACAGGGCTTAAAACAACCTGAATAGTAGGAGTGAGGTTTTTCTAGGCAAATGTTATTGAAGATCAAAAGAGCAAAAGAATCAAAGTTAATGATTAGACTGACTGGAATTACTAAATCCCTGAGGATGGGTTAGGGGAATTACCATGCATAGAAGGTGCTTATATAATGCCTGGGAGTTGAACGTCCTATGGGTCAAGGTCTAAAAAAAAGTACAAGTGTAGAAAAATGAGGAGAATGAAAGTTGAAAGATTGTGGACCAAGACGGGGTGATTGGGATTTTAGACTTTAGGTGTGGAGTTCTGGGTTTTGATAGGTCCAGGATCCAATTCTGTTGACTCGAGGGTGCTTGAAATGATAATGACTTGACTCACAGAACATCAAGCTTCAAAAATGTTCATCTTAAGATCTAAATGAGGCAAGTTATTCTCCTACATGGAAGGAGCGTCCTCAACTACACACAGCAAATTGGGTGTTGATAGATGCTGCTGCATATGGTGTGACAGATGGGGAAAGTCAGGGAATGTGTTTTTCCCTTGTCACAGAAGTGTTTTCTCTTGATGGCTTTGCTCCTTTATGGGCATAGCTGTCTTTCTCACAGTTCTCACTTCCTCCCCACTCTGCTTCAGAGAAAGGACGTGCCAGGCGTGGCACTCAGAGGGAGACGAGAAAACTGGCTGGGGTACAACAGTCCAGGGAACGACAACACCATTTCTACTCTAATTTCTTTAAATACATTTTTCATAAAAGTTTATAAAAGTGTTACAAACCATGAGTTTACACACAATGGAGTCAATACAGAAGGCCCCTATGTCCCCTTCCCATCAAAACTCCTCCACAAGGGTAATGATTTTCCTGGTATCTAACAGTGAAAATTAGTTTCTCCTGTTTTGTATTTTACAAATAAAATCATGCTTTATGTATACTTCTGTATTGACTTCTCTTGCTCAACATTGTATTTGTGAAATTTATCTATGTTGTTACATTAACTGAAGTTCATCTATCCTCACTACTGTATAATATCTCCTTGTATAAATACACTACAACTTAACTACTGTTGAACACTTGAATTGTTTCTAGTTTGAGGCTACTAAGAAGAGTGGTCTCTTGTATGTCTTTTGTTGAACTCTATTTACATTTCTATGTGTCTGCACTTAGAGTTGGCATCTCTGGGTTCCACGATATAGCTATATATTCAGTTTTATTCAATACCAAATAGGTTTCAAAAATGGTTGTGTTAATTTTCCTTCTCATGAGCACTGTGTGAGCATTCCAATTGTTCAACTTTGCCGACACTGATACTGTTTGCCTATTTATTTATTTTTAATTAATTTATTTATTTTTGGCTGTGTTGAGTCTTCATTGCTGTGTGCAGGCTTTCTCTAGTTGTGGCGCGTGGGCTTTCTCTACTTGTGGTGAGCAGGGGATACTCTTTGTTGCGGTGTGCAGGTTTCTCATTGCAGTGGCTTCTCTTGTTGCACAGCACGGATTCTAGGCATGCGGGCTTCAGTAGCTGTGGCACATGGGCTCAGTAGTTGTGGCTTGCAAGCTCTAGAGTACAGGCTCAGTAGTTTTGGTGCATGGGCTTAGTTGCTCTGTGGCACATGGGAGCTTCCTGGAGCAGGGCTCAAACCCGTGTCCCCTGCATTGGCAGGCAGATTTATTTATTTATTCTTATTTATTTAATTTTTCACATCTTTATTGGAGTATAAATGCTTTACAATATTGTGTTAACTTCTGCTGTACAGCAAAGTGAATCAGCTGTATGTATACATATTTCCCCATATCCCCTCCCTCTTGAGCCTCCCTCCCACCCTCGCTATCCCATCCCTCTAGGTCGTCACAAAGCACGAAGCTGATTTCCCTGTGCTATGCAGCAGCTTCCCACTAGTGTTCTCTTTTACATTTGGTAGTATATATATGTCAATGCTCCTCTCTCACTTCATCCCAGCTTTCCCTTCCCCCCCAGTGCCCTCAAGTCTGTTCTCTATGTCTGTGTCTTTATTCCTGCTCTGCCACTAGGTTCATCAGTACCGCTTTTTTAATTTCCACATATATGCGTTAGCAAATGATATTTGTTTTTCTCTTTCTGACTTACTTCACACTGTATGACAGATTCTAGATCTATCCACCTCACTACAAATAACTCAATTCTGTTCCTTTTTATGGCTGAGTAATATTCCATTGCATACATGTATCACATCTTCTTTATCCAATCACCTGTTGATGGACATTTAGGTTGCTTCCATGTCCTGGCTAATGTAAACAGTGCTCCAGTGAACATTGTGGTACATGTCTCTTTATGAATTATGTTTTTCTTAGGGTATATGACCAGTAGTGGGATT
The DNA here is from genome assembly GCF_949987515.2 of Delphinus delphis. Classification (NCBI taxonomy): domain Eukaryota; kingdom Metazoa; phylum Chordata; class Mammalia; order Artiodactyla; family Delphinidae; genus Delphinus; species Delphinus delphis. The sequence goes on along the minus strand of NC_082697.1, from coordinate 35,782,079 downwards.
GCTGGGCCATATGGTAGTTCTATTTTTAGATTTCTAAGGAACCTCCATACTGTTCTCCATAGTGGTTGTATCAATTTACATTCCCACCAACAGTGCAGGAGGGTTCCCTTTTCTCCATACCTGCTCCAGCATTTATTGTTTCTAGATTTTTTGATGATGGTCATTCTGACTGGTGTGAGGTGATACCTCATTGTGGCTTTGATTTGCATTTCTCTAATGATTAGTGATGTTGAGCATCCTTTCATGTATTTTTTGGCCATCTGTATATCTTCTTTAGAGAAATGTCTATTTAGGTCTTCCTCCCATTTTTGGACTGGGTTGTTTGTTTTTGTGATATTGAGTGGCATGAGCTGCTTGTATATTTTGGAGATTAATCCTTTGTCAGTTGCTTCAATGGCAAATATTTTCTCCCATTCTGAGGGTTGTCTTTTCATCTTGTTTATGGTTTCCTTTGATATGCAAAAGATTTTAAGTTTCATTAAGTTTCATTTGTTTATTTTTTTTTCTTATTTCCCTTACTCTAGGAGGTGGATCAAAAAGGATCTTGCTGTGATTTATATCATAGAGTGTTCTGCCTATGTTTTCCTCTAGGAGTTTTATAGTGCTTGGCCTTATATTTAGGTCTTTAATCCATTTTGAGTTTATTTTTGTGTATGGTGTTAGGGTGTGTTCTAATTTCATTCTTTTACATGTAGCTGTCCATTTTTCTCAGCACCACTTATTGAAGAGGCTGTCTTTTCTCTTTTGTGTATCCTTGCTTCCTTTATCAAAAATAAGGTGACAATATGCCCGTGGGTTTATCTCTGGGCTTTCTACCTTGTTCCATTGATCTATATTCCTGTTTTTGTGCCAGTACTGTACTGTCTTGATTACTGTATCTTTGTAGTATAGTCTGAAGTCCAGGAGCCTGATTCCTCCAGCTCCGTTTTTCTTTCTCATGATTGATTTGGCTATTCGGGGTATTTTGTGTTTCCATACAAATTGTGAAATTTCTTGTTCTAGTTCTGTGAAAAATGCCATTGGTAATTTGATAGGAATTGCATTGAACCTGTAAATTTCTTTGGATAGTATACTCATTTTCACAATGTTGATTCTTCCAATCCAGGAGCGCGGTATATCTCTCCATCTGTTTATGTTATCTTTGATTTCTGTCATCAGTATTTTATAGTTTTCTGAGTACAGGTCTTTTGTCTCCTTAGGTAGGTTTATTCCTAGGTATTTTATTATTTTGTTGCAATGGTAAATGAGGGTGTTTCCTTAATTTCTCTTTCTGATCTTTCATTGTTAGTGTATAGGAATGCAAGAGATTTCTGTACATTAATTTTGTATCCTGCAACCTTAGCAAATTCATTGATTAGTTCTAGTAGTTTTCTGGTGGCATCTTTAGGATTTTCTGTGTACAGTATCATGTCACTTGCAAACAGTGAGTTTTACTTCTTTTTTGCCAACTTGTATTCCTTTTATTTCTTTTTCTTCTCTGATTGCTGTGGCTAGGGCTTCCAATACTATGTTGAATAATAGTGGTGAGAGTGGACATCCTTGTCTTGTTCCTGATCTTAGAGGAAATGCTTTCAGTTTTCACCATTGAGAATGATGTTTGCTGTGGGTTTGTCATACATGGCTTTTATTATGTTGAGGTAGGTTCCCTCTATGCCCACTTTCTGGAGAATTTTTATCATAAATGGGTGTTGAATTTTGTGGAAAGCTTTTTCTGCATCTATTGTGATGATCATATGGTTTTTATTCTTTAATTTGTTAATATGGTGTATCACATTGATTGTTTTGCATATACTGAAGAATCCTTGCATCCCTGAGATAAATCCCCCTTGACCATGGTGTATGATCCTTTTAATGTGTTGTTGGATTCTGTTTGCTAGTATTTTGTTCAGGATTTTTGCATCTATGTTCTTCAGTGATATTGGTCTATAATTTTCTTTTTTTGTGATATCTTTGTCTGGTTTTGGTATCAGGGTGATGGTGGCCTCGTAGAATGAGTTTGGGAGTGTTCCTCCCTCCACAACTTTTGGAAGAGTTTGAGAAGCATAGGTGTTAACTCTTCCCTAAATGTTTGATAGAATTTGCCTGTGAAGCCATCTAGTCCTGGACTTTTGTTTGTTGGAAGATTTTTAATTACAGTTTCAATTTCATTACCTCTGATTGGTCTGTTTATATTTTCTAATTCTTCCTGGTTCAATCTTGGAAGTCTGTACTTTTCCAAGAATTTGTCCATTTCTTTCAGGTTGTCAATTTTATTGGCATATAGTTGCTTGTAGTAGTCTCTTATGATCTTTTGTATTTCTGTGGTGTCAGTTGTAATCTCTCCTTTTTCATTTCTAATTTTATTGATTTGCATCCTCTCCCTTTTGTTCTTGATGAATCTGGCTAAAGGTTTATCAGTTTTGTTTACCTTCTTAAAGAACCAGCTTTTAGGTTTTTTGATCTTTGCTATTGTTTTCTTTGTCTCTATTTCATTTATTCCTGCTCTGATCTTTATTATTTCTTTCCTTCTACTAATTTTGGATTTTCTTTGTTCTTCTTTTTCTAGTTTCTTTAAGTGTAAGGTTAGATTGTTTCTTTGAGATTTTTCTTGTTTCTTGAGGTGAAACTGAATTGCTATGAACTTCCATCTTAGAACTGTTTTTACGCATCCCATAGGTTGTGGATCATCGTGTTTTCACTGTCATTTGTTTTTTTCATTTCCTCTTTGATTTCTTCGGTGATCTGTTGGTTATTTAGCAGCACACTGTTTAGCCTCCACGTGTTTGTGTTTTTTACTGTTTTTTTTTTCCCTGTAATTGATTTCTAATCTCATTGCATTGTGATTGGAAAAAAATGTTTGATATGATTTCAATTTTCTTAAATTCCCTGAGGTTTGATTTGTGACCCAAAATGTGATCTATTCTTGAGAACATTCCATGTGAACTTGAGAACAAAGTGTATTCTTCCACTTTCGGGTGTAATGTCCTAAAAATATCAGTTAAGTCTATCTGGTCTATTGTATCATTTAAAGCTGTGTTTCCTTATTTATTTTCTGTTTGGATGATCTGTCTATTGGTGTAAGTGGGGTGTTAAAGACCCCCACTATTTTTGTGTTACTGTCAATTTCTCCTTTTATGGCTGTTAGCATTTGCCTTATGTATTGAGGTGCTCCTATGTTGGCTGCATAAATATTTAAAATTGTTATGTTTTCTTCTTGGATCCATCCCTTGATTGTTATGTAGTGTCCTTCCTTATCTCTTGTAACAGTCTTTATTTTACAGTCTATTTTATCTGATGTGAGTATCGCTACTCCAGCTTTCTTGTGATTTCCATTTACATGCAATATCTTTTTCTATCCCCTCACTTTCAGTGTGTATGTGTCCCTAGGTCTGAAGTGGGTCTCTTGTAGATAGCATATATAAGGGTCTTGTTTTTGTATCCATTCAGCCAGTCTGTGTCTTTTGGTTGGAGCATTTAATCCATTTACATGCAATGTGATTATCGATATGTATGTTCCTATTACCATTTTCTTAATTGATTTGGGTTTGTTTTTGTGGGTCTTTTCTTCTCTTGTGTTTCCTGCTAAGAGAAGTTTCTTTAGCATTTGTTGTAAAGCTGGTTTGGTGTTGCTGAATTCTCATAGCTTTTGCTTGTCTGTACGCTTTTGATTTCTCTGTTGAATCTGAATAATATCCTTGCTGGGTAGAGTAATCTTGGTTGTAGGTTTTTCCCTTTTATCACTTTAAATATGTCCTGCCACTCCTTTCTGGCTTGCAGAGTTTCTGCTGAAAGATCAGCTGTTAACCTTAGGGGGATTCCCTTGTATATTATTTATTGCTTTTCCCTTGTTGCTTTTAATATTTTTTCTGTGTATTTAATTTTTGATAGCTTGATTAATATGTGTCTCAGCATGTTTCTCTTTGGGTTTATCCTGTATGGGACTCTCTGTGCTTCCTGGAGTTGATTGACTCTTTCCTTTCCCATGTTAGGGAAGTTTTCAATTATAATCTTTTCAAATATTTTCTAAGACCCTTTCTTTTTCTCTTCTTCTTCTGGAAACCCTATAATTCAAATGTTGTTGTGTTAATGTTGTCCCAGAAGTCACTGAGACTGTCCTCAATTATTTTCATTCTTTTTTCTTTATTCTGCTCCCTGGCAGTTATTTCCACCATTTATTCCAGGTCACTTATCTGTTCTTCTGCATCAGTTATTCTGCTGTTGATTCCTTCTAGAGTATTTTAAATTTCAGTTATTGTGCTGTTCATCACTGTTTGTTTGCTCTTTAGTTTTTCTAGATCCTTGTTGAATGTTTCTTGTATTTTCTCCATTCTGTTTCCAAGATTTTGGATCATCTTTACTATCATTACTCTGAATTCTTTTCCAGGCAGGTTGCCTATTTTGTCTTCATTTATTTGGTCGTGTAGGTTTTTACATTGCTACTTCATTTGTAACATATTTTTTGTCGTTTCATTTTTTTTTTTTTTTTTGATGGGTGGAGCTGTATTCCTGTCTTCCTGTTTGTTTGGCATGAGGCGTCCAGCACTTGAGTTTGCAGATATTTGGATAGAGCCAAGTCTTGGTGCTGAGATGAGGACCTCCAGGAGGCCTCACTCTGATTAATATTCCCTTGAGTCTGAGGTTCTCTGTTAGTCCAGAGGTTTGGACTCCAAGCTCTCACCACAGGAACTCAGGCCTGACCTCCCACCTCAGAACCAAGATCCTGCAAGCCATGTGGCATGGCAAAAACAGAAAAACAAAAAACGAAATGCAACACAGTAACAAAGAATAAAAATCAAAATAAAGTTAGAAAGATAAAAAATATATTAGGAGAAATAAAAATATAATTGAAACCAGGGAGCCCAAGAGGCTCCCTGGTGCCTAAGTGGACAGAGAAAGCGCTGGCCGCATTCCCTTCCATTCCTCTGTGTCCCACCCCCATGGTCGCCCCCAGGGTATCCCCCATCCCTGCTGGACCCCTAACCATGTGTGGGTCCCACTGGGTGTAGGAACTCCTCCCTTCCCCCAGCCACCCCTCAGGGGTCCAGGTCCCAGAGGTCCAGCCTTTACTTTTGCCCCCCCCTTCCCTCCCTCCTACTCCCTCAGGACCTACGCACTGGAGGGGGGCCTTGGTGAGCAGAAGATCAGGCCCAGGATCTCAGCAGCCTCCTGGGGGCCCAAGTGGGCAGGGGAAACCTGGCCAATCTCCCTTTTGATCCTCTGCCCTCCCAATGGTTCCCCAATTTCCCCCCTCGCATGTGGGACTCCTTCCCTTCTCCCAGCAGCCCCTAAGGAGTGCCAGTCCTGTCCCATCTCCACTTCTCCTCTCCCCTCACTCCCCCCATGCCCCACATCCTACCTGGTCACTGGGGGTTCCTCCT